>NW_024070189.1:92632724-92736004 GCF_014754425.2 Oryx dammah
CTTTTCACTTTCATGCACTGGAGAAGGAAATGGCAACCCACTCCAGTGTTCTTGCCTGGAGAATCCCAGGGACGGGGGAGCCTGGCAGGCTGCCATCTGTGGGGTTGCACAGGGTCGGACACGACTGAAGTGACTTGGCAGCAGCAGCAGCAGCAGCAGCAATGACTAACGAGGTTGAATACCTTTTCGTGTGCTTATTGGCCATTCGTATATCTTCTTTGGAAAAAATGTCCTTTCAGGTCTTTTGCCCATTTAAGAATTGGGTTGTTTGTCTTTTTGTTGTTGAGTTGTAAGAGTTCTTTATATATGCTGGACAAGACTCCCATCACCTATGTGATTTACAAAGAGTTTCTCCCATTCTGTGGGTTGTGTTTTACTTTCTTGATAGTATCGTTGATGCACAATAGGTTTAGATTTTTACGAAATCCAGCTTATCTGGGTTTTTTGGTTTGCTTTTTGGTTTGTGTGTCATATCTAAGAATCTATTGCTAAATACAAGGTCTTTAAGATTTACCTCTGTGTTTTCTTTCAAGGGTTTTATGTGTTCGCTCCCCTGTTTAGGTCTTCTATGTATTTTGAGTTAATTTTTGTGTATGGGGTGAGGTAGGATCCAACTTCATTCTTTTGCAGGTGGAATGACAGTTTTCATTCTGTGGCTTCTTTAGTATATCCTATATGTCAGATTCCCTGGTTTTGTAAGTTTTTGACTGGGTCCCAGAGTTCATCAAAAGTTAATCTTGTCAGTTTTTGCCCAGCTCCATAGTTGCTTTCTGTGGAGGAACAGAACTTCAACATTCTCTACTCTGCCATTTTTGGAAATGTCACTCCTAGTGAAATAAACTACTACTTGTTTTTGTGTAACCCATTAAGAATGCTTTTTACATTTTTAAAAATTATTGGAAAAAAATCAGAAGAAGAAGAATATTTTGAGGCACATGAAAATGACATGAAACTCACATTTCAGTGGCTATAAATGAAGTTTTATTAGAGCATAGCATGCTAATTTGTTTACTCATTGTCTATGACTGCCTACATGCTCCAAAGGCAGTTGTGAAAAGCTCATCAGAGACCATTGTTGCCTGATAATACAAAAAAAAGCCCTGGTGGCTTAGCAGTAAAGAATCTGCCTGCAATTCAGGAGGCAGAAGAGACATGGGTTTGATCCCTGGGTTGAGAAGATCCCCCAGAGAAGGAGAGGCAACCCACTCCAGTATTCTTTTCTGGAGAATCCCATGTACAGAGGAGCCTGGTGGGCTACATTCCATTGAGTCACAAAAGGATCAGACACGACTAAGTGACTAAGCAGCAACTTGCTTTGCAGAAAAAGTTTGCTGCCTCTGGACTAGGGGGTTGATCTGATTGAGAATCAACTTTTTTCTTTCAAGAATATTTTATTCGAAGGACTCTTGCTTCCTATTGCATCACGCTGGGAAGCACGGGATTGCCCCACTCTTGGTGATAATATCATTCATTTGTAAGCTCAGGTCATATTTTTTCTTTTTTCTTAATAGAGCAGGGATCATAGTAAACTGTTTTCCCCACCTAACACCATGCTGTGTCTTTCCACGTCACTAAGATATCTGTGCATTTGAAGCTAATCTTGAAACTAGACTCAAGCACATAGTAAAGTTGTTCTGGCAGACAGACAATTCCTCCCTCCCTTGCAGACATCGACGAATGCTCTGCACACTCAGGCATCTGTGGCCCTGGAACCTGCTACAACACTCTGGGGAACTACACTTGTGTCTGCCCTATGGAATACCTGCAAGTCAACGGTGGCAATAACTGCATGGGTATGAAGTGTGATGATGAGAGAGACCAGTAGTTGTGAAAATAGCACTAGCCTATGGGAGGGGCTTCTGGAAGTCTCCAACCCTTGGAAGAGTGTGGAGAGGCACGTTTGTTAGGAGAGAGATGAAGGGTGAGTGTATTTGCAATGCTGCTATGCAGCAATGAACAAGGCTGCAGGGCTCAGGGCTGCCATGAATGGTGGTCCAGGTTGTGCACTGCCCAAGAAAGGTCAACATGTGAATGGCACTCTCCTGTGTGTTGCCTCAGAGAAGTCAAGCCAGTAGTTTTCAAATGGATTTGGGAATGAGCTTCTGCCTCTCTGGCTGTCTTCCTCTGCTGTCTCTTACCTACATCCTTCTCCCCAACCCAACTGCAGACATGAGGAAGAGCGTCTGCTTCCGGCATTACAACAGCACGTGTCGGAATGAGCTGGCCTTTAACGTGACCCGGAAGATGTGCTGCTGTTCCTACAACATCGGCCAGGCCTGGAATAGACCCTGTGAGGCCTGCCCGACCCCCGCCAGTCGTGAGTGCCCCTCCCCCGCCTTCTTTCCAGTCTGGCCCTTTTCAGTGCAGTGTTTAAGGCAGCCTGCTGCACTTAGGACTCCTGGATGAGTCTGTTGTTTTGATTAGAGCCAAAGAGTTGAAATTCCATCCCGATCAGTGTATGGGGAAAATCAATAAATTCTGATTTTGCAGACTTGTGGAATTCAGGGTGGATCAGCAAGGCTTTCATCTTGGTTAAAGGACCTTGAAGACTCACAGATTATCTGGGGGTGGGGCAGGGTGGTGTCAGTGAGTGCGTGGGGCCAAGAGCAAAAAACAGAAGTGGTCAGAGACACCAGGGCCCCATGAACTGGGAAAGTAGAGAGCTCACAGAAGCTCTGGAAAGGATTACAGAAATGTCGATTGGGATGAAGAAGGGTGTTCCAGGCAGGGGACAGCAGGAGAAAAACCCTCAAAGAAGGACTGAGCAGTGGGGGTGAGCTCTGTTAAAAGAATCTATCAGCCAGCTGGGCATCAGAAAGAGCTACAGGAATGGAGTGCCCACCAGAGAGAGCAGCCGAAGATTAAACTGTATTGTTGTTCAGTCTCTCAATCATATCTGACTCTGCAACCCCATGAGCTGTAGCACACCAGCCTCCCCTGTCCTCCACTATCTCCCAGAGTTTGCCCAAACTCGTCCACTGAGTCAGTGATGCCATCCAACCATCTCATCCTCTGTCACCCCCTTCCCCTCCTGCCCTCAATCTTTCCCAGCATCAGGGTCTTTTCCAGTGAGTTGGCTCTTTGCATCAAGTGGCCAAAGTATTGGAGCTTCAGCATCAGTCATTCCAATGAATAGTCAGGGTTGATTTCCTTTAGGATTGACTGGTTTGACAAGCGTATTAGTGCTATGGAATGAATACTTGTGTCCCTCATCCCAGATTTCATATGTTGAAGCCCCAACCCCCAGTGTAATAATAGTGTTTGGAGGTGGCACCTTTGGGAGTTAATTAGGTGATGTGGATGGAGCCCTCTAAATGGGATTAGTGCCCTTATAAGAAGAGACACAAGAGTTGCTCTGTGTTCGCCATGTGAAGACACAGCAGGAAGACAGACAGGAAGACTTCTCACCAGATCTGCCGGTGCCTTGACCTTCAGCTTCACAGCCTGCAGAATTATGAGAAGTAAATGTTTGTTATTGAAGCCACACTGTCCATGGTATTTCCTTGTAGCAGCCTGAACTAAGACAATGAGTTCCCTAGGGTTGTGGCAACAAATATCACAGACTTGGTGGTTTTAAGAAAAGAAAAATATGGGGGACTTCCCTGGCAGTCCAGTGGTTAAAACTCCATGCTGCTAATGCAGGAGTAGTGGGTTCGATCCCTGATCGGGGAACTAAGATCCTACATCCTGCCCAGTGTAGCCAAAACCAACCAACCAACCAAACAGAAATGTATTTTCTCACAGTCGCAGAGGCTAGAAGTCAGAAGTGAAGGTGTGAGCAGGGTCATTCTTCCTCCAGAAGCTCGAGGGCAGAATTCCTTTTTTGCCTTGTCCATCCTCTGGTAGCTTCTTCGGTGTTGCTTGGCTTGTACCTGCATCATCTCTGTCTCTGCCTTCAGCTCACATGACCTCTCCTCATGTCTCCACCCATCTCTCCTTTTCCCATACGGACACCAGTCATTGCATTGTGTGTGTGTGTGTGCCTAGTCACTCAGTCGTGTCTGACTCTTTGAGACCCCATGGACTGTAGCCCGCCAGACTCCTCTGTCCATGGGATTCTCCAGTCAAGAATACTGGAATGGGTAGCCACTCCCTTCTCCAGGGGGTCTTCTTGACCCAGGGACTGAACCCACATCTCCTGCATTGCAGGCAGACTCTTCACCATCTGAGCTACCAGGGAAGCCCAGTCATTGCATTAGAGCTGCCCTGATCTAGGATCACCTCAACTTGATTAAATCTGGAAAGATCCTATTTCCAAAAAGGGTCCCAGAAAGACTGGGTGGACAGGAACTTTGGGGGTGGGAGAGTCATTGTTCAACCCAGCACAGTGGAGTTGGGGGGATCATTATTGGGTATCTCTGGGTGCCAGACCCTGTTCTGAGTTCTAGAAAATAAAAATATGGTAGACCCAAGCTGGGCAGTCTGGGAGGAAACTGCAGACAGCCAAGTCTGGTCATGAGATCGTCAAGACAGATGAAACCTTACTCATAGATTATGTGGTGGGACTCGGGTACCTGCCTGAATTGTGTGCACCTGAATCTAGCTGCAGGTCGAATATCGATGAGGCGGAAGTCCGTACTAGCCTCAGTGGCCATTATGTTCTCATCATGATGCAGGCAGAAGAGTGAGTGAGGGGCAGGGCAGGGACCTGGGGAAAGGGGGCACCAACCTAATGCCTGATCATGTCTGTCAGGTGGGTCCAGGGACACCCACCCACCTGGGGACTGAGGTCAAGTAAGCAAAATCTTGGTGTCAGCAGTGGGATATAATTAGAGTGTGAATTGCCCAGGGGACCTCCTAGCTGGCTCAGTGGTAAAGAATCCACCTGCCAATGCAGGAGACATGGGTTCAATCCCTGGACTGGGAGGATCTCATGGAGGAGGAAATGGCAACCCACTCCAGTATTCTCGCCTGGGAAACCCCATGGACAGAGGAGACTGGTGGGCTGCAGTTCAGGGGGCTGCAAAGAGTTGGACGTGACTTAGCAACTGAACAACAACAGCAACAACGAAATGCCGGGGCGAGCCAAAGGATAGTATCATCCTCTGTCCGTGGCCAGAGTGAGGAGCTGCCCTGGAGTCCTCAAGGCTGAAGCAGACTGTGCTAGGGAACAGCAAAGGGAACAGTATGTGCAAAGTTGTGGTAGCATAACAGATGGGAATATCCAGATCTGTAATGAAATCAGGGTAACGGTAGGGCAGGAGTTCCTGTTAGCAGGAAGGTGGGACTTGGGGAGAGAGGAAGGTCTGGAGGTCTGGACTTTATGGTGAGGATGGTAGGGCGTGGCTGGTGGCACTCACATAGAGAAGAGATGTGCCTGTGTGTTGGAAGATCACACGGCAGAGGGGCCTGTAACCCTCCCAATGCTGGTCAGGGTGGAGGGAGTTACCAGAGGCCAGGTGAGCACCAGGCTACAGGGATGGACCAGGTGATCAGAGACAAGAGGAGGGGTCCTCCTAGCAGGGCTGCAGCCCCAGCCCCCACTCCTCTGTTTTCCTTTGCACAGTGGATTACCAGATCCTGTGTGGAAACCAGGTTCCTGGGTTCGTCATCGACATCCACACAGGGAAGCCCCTTGGTGAGTGACCTCCGTGCCCCCTTCTCCCCTCTTCTGGAGCCCCCGGTCACTCTGTGCCCCAAGCCCCTGCCCCCTCTTTTCCCCTCCCCCACAACACTTTCCCTTCCATTCTCCTCTACCCCACACCCTCACTCTTCCGTTTCCCTGGGCCAGGAATCCTGCCCCTCAATCCTGTTCCTTTTTTTTTTTTTTTTTAAGGCAGAGAATATTTTTAGTAAATTGTTCATTTTTTAAAATTCTGTTAAAATACCCATAACAGAAAATTGGCCATTTTAACCATTTTTAAGTGTCCAATTCGTAACATTAAATAGATTCACACCACTGTGCAACCATCCCCACCATTCATCTCCAGAACTTTGTCATCTTCCCCTGCTGAAACTCTGTTCCCATGAAACACTGACTCCCCACCCCTTCCCCCAGCTCCTGGCAACCCCCATTCTACCTTCAAACTGTGGTAGAGGTCTGTGGTAGAGATCCACAATTTATGGAGAACTGTGGTCTCCATCAATTTTACCTCACAGAAACAGAATCATACAGTATTTGTCCTTTTTGCTTGCTGTTGTTGTTCAGTTGCTAAGTCGGGTCCGATTCTTTGCTACCCCATGGACTGCAGCATGTCAGGCTTCCCTGTCCTCCGCTATCTCCTGGAGTTTGCTCAAACTCTTGTCCATTGAGTTGGTGATACTATCCAACCACCTCATACTCTGTTGCCCCATCTCCTCCTGCCTTCAGTTTTTCCCACCATCAGAGTATTTTCCAATGAGTTGGCTCTTTGCATCAGGTGGCCAAAGTATTGCAGCTTCAGCTTCAGCATCAGTCCTTCCATTGAATCTTCAGGGTTGATTTCCTTCAGAATTTCCTTTAGGATTGACTGGTTGGATCTCCTTGCAGTCCAAGAGACTCTCAAGAGTCTTCAACACCACAGTTTGAAAGCATCAATTCTTCAGCGCTCAGTTTTCTTTATAGTCCAACTCTCAAATCCGTACATGACTACTGGAAAAACCATAGCTTTGACTAGATGGACCTTTGTTGGCAGAGTAATGTCTCGCTTTTTAATATACTGTCTCATGGCTTATCTTCCAAGGAGGAAGCGTCTTAATTTCATGGCTGCAGTCACCATCTGCAGTGATTTTGGAACCCAAGAAAACAAAGTCTGTCACTGTTTCCATTGTTTCCCCATCTATTTGCCATGAAAATCAGTCCTGAATATTCACTGGAAGGACTGATGGTGAAGCTGAAACTCCAATACTTTGGCCACCTGATGAGAAGAACTGAGTCATTGGAAAAGACCCTGATGCTGGGAAAGATTGAAGGCGGGAGGAGAAGGGGACGACAGAGGATGAGATGGTTGGATGGTATCACTGACTCGATGGACATGAGTTTGAGTTGGCTCTGGGAGTTGGTGATGGACAGGGAAGCCTGGCGTGCTACAGTCCATGGGGTCACAAAGAGTTGGACACGACCCAGCTACTGAACTGAACTGAACTTCCTTCAAGATTGACTGGTTTGATCTCCTTGCAATCCACAGGACTCTCAAGAGTCCTTTTATTATATGTCTGGCTTATTTCAGTCAGCATAATGTTCCCAAGATTTACCCATGTTGCACCATGGATCAAAGTTAAATGAGGTCTTGTACAATGTAAGTTAAATGAGATCTTGTACCTGAATGCCAAATTTCAGCTGTGCGGTATTTAATTGATGAGCCTATTTTCAGTTGTCTTCATCTCATGGATGTATTCTCCTTATTTCTTTTTTAAAAAAATTAAGTAATTAATTTGGCTGCACTGGGTCTTAGTTGTGGCATGCAGGATCTTCGATCTATGTTGCAGAGTGCGAGATCATTCCCTGACCAGGGATGGAACCCTGGCCCCTGCACTGGGAGCTTGGAGTCTTAGCCCCTGGATCACCAGGGAAGTCCCTCTCCTTACTTTCAACAACTGGAACAGAGCAGATGAGATCTGATTCTCTTCCAGCCACCCCTTCAAATCTCAGTCTCTTTCCTCCACTCCCAAGGGTCCAAGGTCGTAAATCAGTGGTGGACACTTAGGCTGATTCCAGGTTCTTCTTTATAAACAGCTTTATTGAGATATAACTCATGCTTTATGCCTGGAGTACTTCTTTCTAGTGCCTTCTTCATGCATTTAAACACATATTGAGGTTCCCCCCATTGAAAATATATGGCATTGTTTTCTGGGAGTTGGCCATAAATCTTATGCTTTCTCACGTATTGTCTGTAGAACAATAAAAAAAAAAAACAACTTGCTTTTTTACCCCAGAAAAGAGTCGTGAAGAACCAGCCAGGCTACTACACACAGGACTGCTTCCTTCTACGTCCTGCTTTGTAGTATTCCAAGTGTGGACACATCCCAGGTCATAAGTCAGTTCCCCGTGGATGAACACTTAGGCAGATTCCAGGATCTCATATAAATAAAACAGCTCTCCTGAGATATAATTCACACACCATACACTTCACCCATCAAAAGTGCACACTTCAGGGGCTTCCTTGGTGGTCCAGGGGTTAAGGCTCTGTCCTTCCACTGCAGGGGGCATGGGTTTGATCCCTAGTCTAGAAAGTTCCACATGCTATGAGGTGTGGTCAAAGGGAAAACTCAGAGTTGTGCTCCATCACTTCAAGTTTAGAGCATTCCATCACACAAAAAGAAACTCCGTCCCTATAAACAATCATTCCTCGTTCTCTCTTCCCCCAGCTCCCCAGCAACCACTAGTCTGCTTTCTGTCTCTTTGGATGTGTCTGTTCTGGACATTTCATATAAATGGTATCATACAGTGTTTATTCTTTGGGGACTGGCTTCTCTCATTAAGCTTCATGTTTTCAAGGTTCAACCACATTGTAGCGAGTGTCAGTGCTTCACCCCCTTTTCAGGCTGAATCGTATTCTCTTGTATGAAAAGACCACATTTTTTATCCTTTTTTTTAAAATTAGAGGATAATTACTTTACAATATTGTGGTGGTAAAATAGATAGCCACATTTATTTTTTGACCATGTGGCATGCAGGCTCTTCCCTGACCAGGGATCCAACCTGTGCCCCCTGCAGTGGGAGCACAGAGTCTTACGGTCCAGTCCCTGATGACTGGACCATCAGGGAAGTCTGGAGAGACCACATTTTGTCATCAATTCCTTCTTTGATGTTTCTGGTTTCTTGCTAAACATCATCGCAGGTGCTCTCATGCAACTTTCTGCTGACACATGGGGCTGCTTCATTCCAGAGACCCCAGAATAGCAGGCTTGCACACACAGACACACGTGCTGGGTCACAGCCAATGTGCATTTTTGTTGAGAAAGACGCCCTTTCCCTTCTACCTTCCCTCTCACATCCTGATTTCTTTCTGCTGTCAGCAGTTCTACGTTAGCCACAGCAGAATTTTTCAACTGAAGGCTCGCTTGTGGACACACAGGTTCTCCCCAGTGGCACGATCTCTTAGGTCAGGGTCCCCAGACGACGCCAGGGGCTGGGCTGCCCCTGATGGCTGGTGACTTCCCCAGACATCGACGAGTGTGGGGAGATCCCCGCCATCTGTGCCAGCGGCGTCTGCATCAACCAGATCGGGAGCTTCCGCTGCGAGTGCCCTGTGGGCTTCAGCTACAACAGCCTGCTGCTGGTCTGCGAAGGTGCTGCCGCCCCCCCACCCCCACCCCCGCGTGGGGTCCTGGTCCTTCTCCCACTCTGTGCTCTCCGGGCAAGTCATTTAAATTCCATGAATCTCAGCTTCCCGCTCTGCCTATGGGGCTAACACCTTTCCAAGGGGCTCCAGCCCACGTCACCCCCCTCCATGTGGTTCTAGCTGCTTTTGGAAAAACCAGGGGGAGGGGGCTGGATTTAGGGTTTGATTCTGCAGGAAAGATTCTCTTTCACTCCCCCCACCTGGCTGGCTGTACTCCCCAGACGTGGATGAGTGCACCAGCGGGGAGAACCCCTGCCAGCAGAACGCCGACTGCATCAACATCGCTGGCAGCTACCGCTGCAAGTGCGCCCAAGGGTACAAGCTGTCGCCCGGCGGGGCTTGCGTGGGTAAGTGGGGACATGGTCGGGAGGTGAGGGAGCAGGACAAAGCCACTCTGTCTCCTGCTGGGACTTGGGTAGGCCAGGGTCCTGTCCGGACTTTGCTCCCTGGCTGTGGTTTTTCCTTTTTGGCCATGTCACTTTACATGAGGGACCTTAGTTCTCGGACCAACAATCAAACCCGTGCCCCTGCAGTGGAAGCGCGCAGTCCCAATCGCTGGAGTTGCCACCTTGGCTGTACTTCGGGGTGGGGGTGCCGAGGACATCTGTTAATGGGGGAGTCGTGAGGATGAAATGGGAGGGGAAGTGTCTCCCCTGGGGCAACAGCTCACATGGGGAACTTCCCGGCAGGGTCGGGCTCCCCTAATTGCAGCATGTGATGGCTCAGGACATGCTGTGGGTGGGAGCCCTGGGGACACTGTGCTGCCTGCCCTCCCTCAGGACGGAACGAGTGTCGAGAGACCCCGGCTGCCTGTAGCCACGGCGACTGCGTGGACACAGTGGACAGCTACATGTGTCTGTGTCACCGTGGCTTCCGGGCCTCAGCAGACCAGACCCTGTGCATGGGTGAGAATGCCCACCTGCTCCCGCCTCAATGGCCAGGCCATGAGGAGGCCATGGGTCTATACCTCCCCTGGGGTGGGGCTGGTGCTTCCACTGCTTCCGCCCATCCTGGTTCATTGACTCACAAATTTGAGTCCTGGCCCCTGACACCTGGGGTTGAATAACTTACTCACCTCCCTGCACCTCAGTTTTCTCATCTGTAAAATGGGGGTAGTAAATAGTACCAGGGATATATTTCCCATCCATGTGGGCAGGGCTGGGTACTGGAGAAGGGGGCTGGGTCCAGTCAGGCGCTCAGTCCCCAAGCTGCCTGTTGCCCTGGGTGAGCTGGCCAGGGGTTGGGGCCTTTGCTCTGGCAGATGTCGACGAGTGTGACCGGCAGCCGTGTGGAAATGGGACCTGCAAGAACACTGTCGGCTCCTACAACTGCCTCTGCTTCCCCGGCTTTGTGGCAACACACAACGGAGATTGCATGGGTGAGCTGCCCAGCCTCAGTGCACCCCCACTGAAAAGCTGATTCTTGGATTGAGAGACACCACCTCTCTGAAATAAAGGATCTCGACCTGGGGACGCCTTCAGTAAAACAACCTCAGGAGATTAAAAACTAGTTAACCACAAAGTTCTCCAAACCCCTGCAGTTGTTAGGTGCCAGGGGTCCCTTCCTAGAGCTTACACTCAGGTTGATAAGAAGGAGATGGCCAATACAGAGAGGAAGGTGAACAGTGAAGGCAAGATGCTGGTAATTTAGTACAGTGGTTCAAAGAGTAGATTCCAAGTTCAAGTGGTATGAGTTCAAATCCCAGCTTTGCCATCTGCCAGCTATGTGACCTTAGGCAAGTCACTTAACCTCTCTGTGCTTTACTTTCCTCCTCTGTAAAAAGGAGATTTATAGAATAGTAGTACCTATCTATCTTAATATCAGATCAAATTGACTTCTGGACAAAGAATATTACCAGAAATAGAGTCAGTGTATGTATTATAAGGAGTCAGTTCTCTGAGAAGACATAACCATCATGAATGTTTATGCAGCTAATAATGAGCTTCAAAAGGTAGGAAGTAAAAATTGACAGAACTAAAAATGAAATAGACAAACTCACAGTTATGATTAGAGACCTCAACTCTCCTCCCTCAGTAATAGAGGGAAAAGTAGAAGATCAGTAAGACTATAAAACACCTCAACTATGAACCACCTAGATATGATATATTTATGGAACATTCCAGAATATACATTATTCTTAGGTGTACATGAACATTCACCTGGAAAGATCATATTCTGGGCCATAAAACAAATAGTTTGTGTGTGTTTTTTTTTTAATCGAGGTTATACAAGGTAGGTTCTCAGAATGTAAGGGAATTAAACTATTGTAGTCAGTCACAAAAAGATCTCCAGAAAATCCCTAAGTATTTGGAAATTAAGCAATGTACTCCTAAAGAACCCATAGATAAAAGAAGAAATCATAAGGAAAATTAGAAAACATTTTGAATTAAATGAAAAGAAAATACAACATAAAATTTGTGGGATGCAGCTCAAGGCAGGACCTATAGGCAAATTCATAGCATTACAATGCTCATATTAGAAAATACTGGTGTCTGCTTCATAGGATAGTTGGAGAGTTAATATACAACTGGCATGTAAGTGGTCAATAAATTGAAGTCACAGCCGTGAAGTCAATTTTTTGAATAGAAGTGCAAGGGAGGCTCAGAGCCTTAGGCTCTGTGGGTAACCCTGCTGGCCCATCTTCCCTCTGCAGACATGGATGAGTGCACCACCATGGTGGGGCAGGTGTGCCGATTTGGCCAGTGCCTCAACACGGCTGGCTCCTTCCACTGCCTCTGCAAGGATGGCTTTGAGCTCACAAGTGATGGGAAGAACTGCATAGGTGAGTATCACAATGGTGTGTGTGTGTGTTAGCCACTCAGTCATGTCTAACTCTTTGCGGCCCCATAGACGGTAGCCCACTAGGCTCCTCTGTCCATGGAATTCTCCAGGCAAGAATACTGGAGTGGGTTGCCATTCCTTCACCATGGTGCTGAAGCCATCTCAGCCAGCCCCTGCTCCAAGCTGACATGCAGTTGGCCCTTTTGAGGGGGCATGACTCCATCTCATAACCATACATTTATTTTAAGGTATAAAAAGAGACAGAACCAGCACACCACACCCATGTTTTCGCCAGGTTTGTGGTTTAGAGAATGATTGTCTTAAAAATCCAAGTTTTATGATGTATGGAATAATAGAGGAGCTGCGTGGATGACATGGAAAGCATGAAAGGGGTCTGCAAGTGGCTTGAGATTAGGAACTTCACTCCCCTTTCCCCTGGACAACGCCTGGCTCCACTTATAACCCCCACCAGGACCCAGAATACTCTTCTCCAGATGTCTTTGTTTTCCCAAGGCTCAGCCCTTCCTCTGGATCCAGGAGGGGTTGTCTAGGGGCCCTCGGCCATTATGCTGTGACCATAGGTGCTGGTCTTAGCCCCAGGCGAGTCCCTGCCCCCCAGCTAGTGCTGAGACCCCTCCTCCTCCTCTCCATAGACACCAACGAGTGTCTCAGCCTTCCAGGAACCTGCCTGCCAGGCACTTGCCAGAACCTTGAGGGCTCCTTCCGCTGCATCTGTCCCCCCGGCTTCCAGGTGCAGAGTGACCATTGTGTCGGTGAGTATCTGCCCTCACCTCCCAGCTCTGGGGCGGGGGGGTGGGCACCTCTGGGCCTCTGTTCCTCCATGTGTAAAATGGGAATGCCAGCTGGACTGGTGGTGAGTGAAAAGATGCATTTAGGGGACTACCTCAAAGAGTCGGACATGACTGAGCGACTGAACTGAACTGAACTGAATTTGGTAGTCCAGTGGTATAGAGTCCTCGCTTCCAACTCAGGGGATGTGGGTTCAAACCCTGGTCAGGGAGCTAGGATCCCACATGCCTGTGATGCAGCCAAAAATTAAAAAATAAAACCGAATCACACACACACACAAGATGCCCTTAGCACAGTGCTCAATGCAGCTCCATACACTTTTATTGTAATTAAGATGCTCTCTCTCTGGGGCCCTCAGGCTTCCTCATGAATCCCATGAAATGGGCATGGGTGTGGGTCTCAATGGCCCAAACATGGAATTCCTCACTTGATGAGGGGTGATCGAGGACTGGTCTGACCTGAGCTCCGGTATTATTCCACACCTGGGTGACTTGTATATTCCATGCTAATCTGGAGCAGTCTGGCCTGACCACCATTCATTCACTTGGATTAGGCTTGTGCAACCTGGGCTAACCTGGGCCCATCTGGCCTGAGCAGATGGACTAGTCTAGTATAATGTGAGCTAACTCCATCCACCACAGGCTAATGTTACCCAGTCTTGGTTGGTGGTGGTTTAGTCACTCAGGCATGTCTGCCTCTTTGCAAACCCATGAACTGTAGCTCCCCTGTCCATGGGATTTCCCAGGCAAGAATACTGCAGTAGGTTACCATTCCCTTCTTCAGGGGACCAGTCTTGGTTAGCTCTGTACAAAGTCTCTAATGATGAACTTTTCCTGACCATGACCTCTACCTTGGAGATGAAAGACACACACACACACTGCCTACCTGGTACCCTGGCTCATCCTGAGCCCTGGGGACCCCACCCTGCCAACAGTCTCTGGATCCTCCCAGGCTGGGCCCCCACTCCATCTGCCCCTCCCAGCAGCTGACTCTGCCCCACCAGTGGAGGGCCTGCTGCATCCCCCCTCACTTCATGTCCCTGCCCCTCCAGACATCGACGAGTGCTCCGAAGAGCCCAACCTGTGCCTTTTTGGCACCTGTACCAACAGCGCCGGAAGCTTCAACTGCCTCTGCCCGCCTGACTTTGTCCTGTCTGACAACGGTCACCGTTGCTTTGGTGAGTCTGGAGCCAGGGAGCACTCAGGCTGAGGGAAGAGGTGGAGGTGGGGTTGGGGGAGAGCTACATCACCCAGAAAGGGGGCTTGCAGTTTCTTGTGTGGGTCTCCAGGAGCCTTGTCCAGTGTGGGCTAGCCTCACCTGAGTTGAGCTGGTCTCTTCTCTCCCAGGTTAGGGCAACTCAACAAGTATTTGTCATTCTGGGAACCAGTGGTGAGCCAAACCCCGCAGTCTGTCTGTAAAGCCGAATCATGAAGGCTCAGGCTAGGGAATGGGCATCAGTAATGAGAATTTGGGGTCTGAAGTCTGGGGTCCTCTGGCTCTTTGGAATGAGTTGTTTTGCCTCTCCAAGAAGGGGATTCTGACCCAAAAATTATGTGGCTTGACCATTCTGCCAACTTGGGATGACTCCCACAGCTGTGAATGTGGGGTATTCCTGGAAAGGATTCTCAGATTCTGTGAATGTGGGGTGTTGCTGGAAAGGATTCTCAGATTCTCAGCAAAAGCCCCAGGACTGACCCTCATTGGCTCAGGGTGGGTCACATGTTTGTTCCTGAACCAATCACCACGGAGTGATCCTGAACTGTTCTTATTGGCTGCTGGTAGGGTCAGGACCACCCCATTCACAAGAACTGGGGGTGGCTGGCCCTTCTAGCAGTTTCCCTGGGGAATCACCCCTACAGACACACGGCAGAGTTTCTGCTTCACCCATTTCGAGGCCGGAAAGTGCTCAGTACCCAAAGCTTTCAACACCACCAAGGCCCGGTGCTGTTGTAGCCAGAGGCCCGGCGAGGGCTGGAATGACCCCTGCGAGCTGTGTCCCCAGGAAGGCAGTGGTGAGGGCCCCCCCTGCCCAGTCTCCCTGGTCCTTCCTGCCTGCCTCCTGCCCCTCCCCTGTCTGCTGTCCTTCCAATCTTCCTCCAGCCTTCCCCACACACAGGGGATGCTGGGAACTAAACCTGGCCGCAGACCCTCACCTCCCTTCTCCTCTTGGTGTCCAGTCGCCTTTCAGGAGCTGTGTCCCTTTGGCCACGGGGCAGTCCCAGGCCCAGATGACTCCAGGGAAGGTGAGCTTCTCACCCACGTGCTGAGAGCCCCGGAGGCCACAGCAGCCTCCTGCATTCCTGCCCAGCCCTGTCTGAGCTCTACCCTGGTTCCCTGGTCTCAGGTTCCCTCCTTGACCCATGGGTGGCCCTGGACACCCCCCCACCTCCTTGAAGGGAAGGAAGAGACCCTGATTGTGCCCAGGGCGTGACAGAGGCCTGCAACCCCTGCCGCTTGCAGATGTAAACGAGTGTGCGGAGACTCCTGGCGTCTGCACTAATGGCCTTTGCGTCAACACCGATGGCTCATTCCGCTGCGAGTGTCCCCTTGGTTACAGCCTGGACTTCACGGGTGTCAGCTGCGTGGGTGAGGGACTAGCCCACCCCAGCTTGCTTCCCAGGAAAGGAAGGAGCTGGGGAGGGCACATGCCACCCAAGGGAGCATCCAGCCTCTCAGCCGCTATAACTCTGCCCACGCACATGTCCATCTCACCAATGTTTACTCGCTCATTCACTTATTCCTTTACTCATTCACTCATTCATTCACGCATTTGCAGTTATTCATTTATTTACTCTTTCACCTATTCACTTATTCACACATTCTCACATTTACTCGCTCATTCATTCACATACTCTCTTGCTCATTCATTCACTAGCTTACTAGCTCATTCATTTACTTCCTCATTTACTCATTCACCTATTTTTAAAGCTTTTACTATTTATTTCTTTTTCATATTTATTTGATTGGCTGCATCAGGTCTTAGCTGCAGCACGCAGGATCTTAGTTACAGTGTGTGAACTCTTTGTTGCATTTGAACTCAGTTGCAGCATGTGGGATTTAGTTCCCTGACCAGGCATGGAACCCGGGTCCCCTGCAGTGGGAGTGCAGAGTCTTAGCCACCGGGCCACCAAGAAGTCCCTCATTCATGTATTCACATACTCACTTACCGCATGCTTCTGCCCTGAGTCCAGCCCTGAAGGAGCAGCAGATCTAGCCCTGTCCAGTCTGTAGACACTCAGGAGGAGGCAGACAGGATTATGTCAACGGTGGGGGCTCCCTGAAGGCCCTGCCCACCCCCTTACCTCCCCACTGCAGACACAGATGAGTGCTCCATCGGGCACCCCTGTGGGGGAGGCACCTGCACCAATGTCATAGGAGGCTTCGAATGTGCCTGTGCAGATGGCTTCGAACCCGGTCCCATGATGACCTGCGAGGGTAAGGCTCGGCCTGCCCAGACCCAGGGCTGTGAAATGGAAGCTGGGGGTGGGGGCTGACCTGAGAAAGGGAGAGGAGGTCCTGCAGGCAGACCCCACCCACCCAGCACTTCCACTGGCCTTTCCAGACATTGATGAGTGCTCCCTGAACCCCCTGCTCTGCGCCTTCCGCTGCCACAACACCGAGGGTTCCTACACATGCGCCTGTCCAGTTGGCTATGCGTTACGAGAGGATGGGGCCATGTGCCGAGGTAGGACCCGCACAGGCAGGCAGCGGATGGCAGGGTGCTGGGGCTCAGCCATACCTCGGTCCCGAGAGAAAATGAAGAAATAAGAGCTGTGCCTCCAAGAGTGGGAATGAGTACTAAGGGATAAAGTGACGGGAGAGCTGAGACAAGTGAGGGTGCAATGGGTGCTCTTTTGTGAGGAGTGGTCTTGTATTTTTATGAAAGGGGAGCATCTCCTCAGTCTAACAGAACAGGACTGTGGCTCTGAAGGCCTCTCTGGTGGTGACTGGACATGCCCTGAATGGGCGAGCACAGTGGGGACAGTGACTGTTCCCTTCCCCCCTGGGGACCTGTGGAACTGTCTGGAGATACTTTTTATTGTCACAGTTGAATAGAGGTGGGGGTTGCTACAAGCATCGAGTGGCCAAGGTTGCTGTTCAGTACGCTACACTGGACAGAAGAGCCTCCTACCACAAAGAATTTTTGAGTCCCAAATGTCCATAGTGTAGAGGGTAGAAACCCTGGCCTGGGACTTGGTCCCTCAAGGGCTGTTTCAGGGTCAGTGTTCCAGGGACCATGGTCCTGAGAGAAAATGAAGAAAGGTCATACAGATTCAGAGACCCTGATGTGGGCAGGGGATGCAGGTGTTTGGGGCAGTCCTGACCATCCCCTCCCACTTGACTTCCCAGGACGTCTGGGACAGGTGGGGGAGGAACGGACACTGGGCAGTGCTTCAGGGACCTCTCTGGGAGGCCACTGGAGGGTGGGACAGTCCAGATTTTCACAGCCTGAAACTGAGCCATGAGCACCATCGATCCATGGTCACCCACAGATGTGGACGAGTGTGCAGACGGTGAGCAAGACTGCCACGCCCGTGGCATGCTGTGCAAGAACCTCATTGGCACCTTCGCCTGCATCTGCCCCCCAGGCATGAGGCCCCAGCCGGGCTCCGGGGAGGGCTGCACAGGTACAGAAGGGCTTCCCCACCCCATCCCACCATAGACAAGAGAATTCAAAGCCAGAGGGCACGCGGGCAGGCAGACATGGGCCTTGGAGGTGGAGGCCAGCTCGGGGGACTCTGGCCTCCCTGCCTCCCTGCCGGCCTGCCTTATCCCTCCCGCCTCAGATGATGATGAATGCCGTGCCCAGCCCAGCCCCTGTGCCAATGGCCGCTGTATCAACACCGTGGGCAGCTTCCACTGCGACTGTGATGAGGGCTACCAGCCCAGCCCCAGCCTCACCAAGTGCCAGGGTGAGTGTCACAAAGTCCCAGTGTGGCACCACCACCTGGGAGTTCCCCGAGGCCGGGACAGGGTCGGGGGCATCAGGGGGGTTACCCAGCCAGTCCAGACACATGTGTTCATTGCACGCCCCTAGCTTCCCTTCATCCCTTCAGTCACCGCCCCCTAAAGATGAGAGCATGTCCCTGCTGCCCTATCTTCGCACCCAGGAAGAGGCCCTCCCCAAATTCACCACTTCATGGGGCTAAACCTGGAGGGCGACCCAGTGGTACCAGGTGTCCAGGCGACTTATCTGTCCTGGTCCCCAGGGTCCTTGTCGCCTTCTCTCTCCACACTTCTGCTCCTGGAGCACAGTCTGCACCCTTCAGCTTCAGGCCAGGGGAGTGTATCCAGCTGCCTCCTGTACCACCCCAGCCTCCATGACCCCCAGATGCAGCTCACCCCAGAACAAGTTCAGAACCCCTTCTCAGCGATGCCCTGATTCCCACCCAGATCCCCAAGCCAGCCTCCCCAAGTAATCGGACGATCCCCTCCCCACCTCCATGGACATCACCTCTCTGCTCTGGCCCTACTGTCTGTCCTGGAGGCCACAACCTTTTGCCTCCACGCTACCCCTCGACCATCCGTTCTCCCTGCGGCCAGAAGGATGCTGCCGTTTGACCTCAGGAAGCCGCCCACATCTGCAGCCCAGGGGGTACCCCTCGGATTTGGGGTCTATAGGTTCTGCCACAGTCCAGCCCCAGCCGCCAGAGGGCGTTTCACTGCGCTAGACCAAGGCGAGAAGGGGGCGGGCAGACTTCCCTGGTGGTCCCCTGGTTAAGACTCCACGCTTCCACTGCAAGGAGCTAGGGTTTGGTCCCTGGTGGGGAAACTAAGATCTTCCATGCTGCGTAATGCACCCAAAGGCTGGGGGCGGGGGGAAACCACAGTGCTGGGCGACCACAGTTTAGAAGCCGCCACCCGGTGGACATGTGCAGTCCTGTTGGAGATGCTGGAACCTACGTGTAGATTCTCAGCACCGCCGATGGCCTTGGGGAACGGGAACCTGGATGATGGCTTGTTCCTCCCGCCCGTCATCTCCACATGTTCTCCCCAGACATCCGGCAGGGACCCTGCTTCTCTGAGGTGCTGCAGGCCACGTGCCAGGCTCAGTTCAGCAGGGGCGAGGCGGTCACCAGAGCCGAGTGCTGCTGCGGGGGCGGCCGCGGCTGGGGCCCCGGCTGTGAGCACTGTCCGCTACCCGGCACGTCTGCCCATCGGAAGTTGTGCCCCCACGGCTCGGGCTACACTGCCGACGGCCGAGGTGGGTAGTGCTCACTGTTATGTGCCCGAGCCGCGGCCAGTGTTAGTGTGTGTGAACCAGTGTGTACGCATCTCTGTGCCGGCGGGTGGGTGGACCAGTGTGAACCACAGCCCATTCGTCGCTCTGTGGGTGTGTGTGCGTGAACTTGGGTGGATGGGTGAGCAGGTGTGTGAACCAAAGTGTGTGTGTGTGTGTGTCCTTTGTTCTAGGTGTGTGGGAGCTCTTTGTGAGAGCGTGTGAGCTGGTGTGCCTCTCCTATGAGTGCAAGCTGGTTGAGTATGTGAGCTGGTGTGCGTTGTATGTGTGAGCTTGTTAGCATGTGTGTGTGCGTGTGCTGGTGAGGGTGGGGCTGGGTGGGTAGTTCACACCAGAAAGTGGATGAGAAGGAGTGAGCTGGTTCAGGATTCCGATAAGCATCTGTGAGGGTGGGCACGTGTGTGAGCAAGTGTGCGTGTCTGACCCAGAGGAATCTATGAGTGTGTGTCCTTGTGATTCTGTAGAAGCATCTGAGCAGGTGACTGGCATGTCTGTCTCTGCTTCCATGTATGTGTCTGGGGTGTCCTGATGAGGTGTCGCTGGTGAGGCTGTGTGCCCCCCACCCTGAAGGTTCTCAGCGTGCAGTAGGTGTGGGAACCACAGGGGCTGGATCTCCAGCTCTGGGGTGCAGGGAGGGGAAGCAAGGGCTGGCCTTACCTCCCAGGAGAGTGCTGGTGGGCCCGAGGGAGGTGGCGTGTCGTGGTGACCAAGGTGGGTAGCCCCAGCCGAGCCCTGCTTGTCCTCAGATGTGGATGAGTGCCGTGTGTTCCCTCACCTGTGCCCTCACGGTGAATGCATCAATAGCCTTGGCTCCTTCCGTTGCCACTGCCAGGCCGGGTACGCGCCTGACACCACTGCCACAGCCTGCCTAGGTGAGCCGTCCCCCCCACCTTCCCTGAGCCTCTCCTTATAGCACCTGGCACACACTTACATGAGAAAATCAAGTCCAGAAAGCAAAGCAGCTTTGTTTCTTTCCTCCACCCCACCCTATTTGAGGCACTTTCCTCCTGTTATTTGGTGCATCCTAAGATTTTCAATTACATTGTATAGCACGGGTTCATCTAAATCAGGGTCAGCAGATTCCTGCCCAAAGGCTGAATCCGGCCCTCTGCTTGTTTTGTTAATAAAGTTTTATTGTCACACAGCCATGCCTGTTTGTCTTCTCACACTGTGGCTGTTTTTCCTGCTACAAAGGCAGAGTTGAGTAATTGGAATTAAGACCACAAAGCCAAATATATTTACTCTCTGGCTTTTTGCAGAAAACAAATGCTGATTCCTTGGTTAAGCCCACAGATTCTGGTTGTCTAGGGTCTGGGAAAGAGGCCTCAACTGGGCCTGGGTGGAGACCCCCACCCCTGAGCCCCCAGGAATATCTGTCTGACCCTCCTGAGTGCTGTGTCCCCTCTAGACGTGGATGAGTGCAGCCAGGCCCCCACACCATGTCCCTTCCTCTGCAAAAACACTGAGGGCAGCTTCCTGTGCGCCTGCCCCCGTGGCTACCTGCTGGAGGAGAATGGCAGGATCTGCCGAGGTGACATCCCTCTTCCCACACCCACGCCCTATGGGGCTCTGTCCCTGTCCTCCCCAGGGGCTCCCCCTCCCGCTGCATGGGGTCAGCTTCCATCTCTAGGGTGTCTCCGCTGGGAAGCCCCCAGCCCTGGCAGGCCCTGCCCTGAGCCCACTGGAACCTTCTGTGTCACAGACCTGGATGAGTGCTCCTCCAGGCAGCACAACTGCCAGTTCTTCTGTGTCAACACCATCGGTGCCTTCACCTGCCGCTGCCCCCCCGGCTTCACCCAGCACCACCAGGCCTGCTTTGGTGAGTTGCCTCAGCCCTCCCTGGCAGCATGACCCCAGCCTTCATCAGATAAGAAGCAAAGGCACAGTATAAGCCAGATGTCAGGGACACAGGGGTGATCAAAGTCCTTGTTCTGTCGCTGTTTATTTCCTGGTGGTGTCTTGGACCTCAATCTTCTTCCTCGCCCTAGGAACCTAGGAGGCCACCCTCAGGAGTCTCTCTGACCTTGGCCCAGGACACCTACCCTCACCTCTGACCTGCTGAGTCTATCATTTAGGGCTTCTCCATGGTGCTCCTAAAAGTCAAGGGGCTTATACAGTCCACACCCATCACTTCTTAGTGTCTTGTGGCCTGGGAGAACCAGATCTCCCCCAAGGGCTGAGCCCAGTCACAGGTGGCTTTGTTTGGGCTCCCATGAACTCAGCTAACAGATACTGAACACCTGTGTACTAAGCAGTGCTCTAGATCAGAAATCAGCAGACTCCAGCCCCCAGGTCAAGCCCAGGCCCCTGCTTGCTTTTGTCAATAAAGTTTTATTGGCACATAGCCATGCCCATTCATTTACATATTGTCTGTGGCTGCTTTTGCTACAACAGCAGAGCCTAGTAGTTGCAACAGGGTAAATGATATTTCCTACCTGGTCCTTTACAGAAGCAGTTTGCTTCATCCTGTTCTAGACCCCGAGGGTCCAGGACATGATTCCGTTATACATAGGGTGGTTAAGTTGCTAAATTGTGTCTGACTCGTTTGTGACCCCATGGATTATAGCCCACCAAGCTCCTCTGTCCATTGAATTTCCCAGGCAAGAGTACTAGGGTGGGTTGCCATTTCCTTCTGCTGTTTCTGTCCCAGCCCAGGGGTTGAACCTGCATCTCTTAAATTCGCAGGTGGCTTCCTTACTGCCGGGGTCCAGCCCCGGTGGATCCAGGGAATTCGAAGGGTGGACGGAGTCGGCGAGGAAAACTTATTTATTTATTAATATAAGATTAGATTAAGAAACAATAGTGTCGTAGGAAATTAAGTGGAGAAAGAGGCTGAATTACGTGGAAGACCAATAAAATTCCAGACAAGGAACTTGCACCGTCTACATTAGGCCACGGTGCTCACTTGAATATCTAAGGGTGCCTCGCCTTAGGCTCCCTTTTGCGCGGGTTTTAACAACCAGGGCAAGTAAGTAGACTTGGTGGGCCTCCGTGCCCCAGATGGGAATTCAGCCTGAAATTAGAGTAAAGAGGAGACACGGGGGAAACCAGTCCAGCGGCTGGCTCCCCATCTACTGTCCTTCAAGGCCTTTTATACTTTTGATTATACAGAGATCAATGGGTAATGCAAAATTATGTAGCGTTAGCAGCCCAGACTCTTTCTGTATATCTTTTTGTATACAAAAGGTCTCAGGTGATTTACATTATCTTCTGGCCAAGAAGCTTGTTAACACTTTTTGGCTCTCTTCCTTAATGAATGTTAATTTCATTTCCCCTAAGTGTTTTTCTTTAATCTGCATCTCCTTAAAGCACTAAAGTTACATCTCTATAGAACAAAGGCGCAGTGGGTTATAACAAAGAAGGTACTTAACTCAAAGATCTAATGTTGCTAATACCAGGTCTACCGCTTGTTTTTCTATATACCAACTATATCTAAAAATAAAGGATATGAAAATTTGGCAGCAAGTATTGGCTCAACAAATGAAACCTTTAATCAGTCCTATTCTAATGATTTTGACTCTTCGGAAGCCCCTACATTCCTAGGATGTTTTAAGCTTCCTGTGCCTCCTGCGGTCAGGAGGCCTCAAACAATCACATGCGCAGCTGTACGAGTCCTGCAGGCAGGCCAGAAAGCCATCAGAGGGGTTTTTGGATTGAAACACTCTTTCAAATGCAGAAGACTAAAGCCCTGAATTGACTTTTTCCAGAGAATGTCAGAAGAGTGGAAAAGCAGGCAGATTCTTATTTTGTGGGGGTGGATGCTCAGGAAATTCCAGGGGGAAAACCTGAGGTCTGATTAGCCTTGCCATCAGAGCTCTGCCGCATGACCTTGTCACGGGTGGAATTCCTCACGCTGGCTCCCGGCACCTTACCACTGAGCCACTGCACGTACACCACATGTGTACGTATACATATACCTATTCTTTTTCATATTCTTTTTCATATAGGTTATTCCAGAATATTTAGTAGAGTTCCTTGTGAATATTTAGTAGGTCCTTGTTGGTTATCTATTTTATATATAGTAGAGTGTGTATATTAATCCTTTACCCCTTCGGTAACCATAAATTTTTTACTGTGTCTGTGAGTCTGTTTCTGTTTTATTAACAAGTTCATATATGTCATCTTTTTAGATTCCATATATAAGTGACATCATATGATATTTGTGACTTACTTCACTTAGTATGACAATCTCTAGGTCCATTGTGTTGTTGCAAATGGCACTATTTCATTCATTGTAATATTACTAACCACAGTCACCATGCTGTACATTACATCCCATGATTTATTTATTTTTAACTGGAAATTTGTACCTATGACCCTCTTAACGCCTTTCACTCACCCTCCCAAAACCCTTCTCTAACAACCACAAGTTTATTCTCTGTATCTGTGAGCTTGGCTTTCTTATTTTGTTTTTAGATTCCATATATAAGCGGGTGGAGAAGGCAATGGCAACCCACTCCAGTACTCTTGCCTGGAAAACCCCATGGATGGAGGAGCCTGGTGGGCTGCAGTCCATGGGGTTGTGAAGAGTCAGACACGACTGAGCGACTTCACTTTCACTTTTTACTTTCATGCATTGGAGAAGGAAATGGCAACCCACTCCCGTGTTCTTTCCTGGAGAATCCCAGGGATGGGGAAGCCTGGTAGGCTGCTGTCCATGGGGTTGCACAGTGTCAGACATGACTGAAGCAACTTAGCAGCAGCAGCAGCGTATAAGTGGGATCATACAGCATTTGTCTTTCTCTGTCCAACTGATTTCATCTTAGCAAAATTCTCACAAGGTCCAACCAACCATGTTATCATGAACAGCAGCATCTCCTTTTTTATAGCTGAATTGTATGTATATAACACATTTTTCTTTTTTCGTCTGTCTTTGAACACTTGAGTTGTTTCAGGTCTTGGCTATTCTGAATAATGCTGCAATGATCATGGGGCTGTGGATATCTTTTCGAGTTAGTGTTTTTATTTTCTTTGGGTAAACACACCCAGAAGAGGAATCACTAGGAGGCCTGCAATTTTAAAACAGAATTAATGACAAGCCTCATTGAAAGGAAATTTGAGCAGAGGTTTGAAGGAGGTGAGCCATGTGCATATCCAGTAAAGGAGTGAGCATTTCCAGCTATGAAATGACAGGCATTCCCCTTTCTCTGTTGTTGTTCAGTCGCTTTCCCTCCTTCCTGAGGCGAGCACACTTAACGTGACATCTGTGTGTGTGCAGCCGTACACATGTGCACACAAAGGCTTAGTAGACCCAATTCCTCCTGTACCCAAGAGAGCTGCTAGGTTCCCACAGGGATATGCCTGGTGTCGAGAATCTTCATACTCGATGAAGATGTGCTATATCTTCATATATATATATATATAGTGGAATATTCATATATATATATAGTGGATATTCATATATATATAGCGTCTTCATATATATAGATAGTGAAATATTACTCAGCCATAAAAAAGAATGAAATAATGCCATTTGCAGCAACATGAATGGACCTAGAGACTGTCATGCTAAGTGAAGTCAGACAGAGAAAGGCATATACCATATCACATCACTTAACATGCAGAATCTAAAATATGGCACAAGTGAACCTATCTACAACATATAAACAGGCTCTCAAACATAGAGAACAGATTTGTGGTACCCAAGGAGGGTGGGGTGGGGGAGAGATTGATGGGGAGTTTGGGATTAGCAAATGCAAATTTAGTACAGACAATAGATAAACATCAAGGTCCTACTGTATAGCATAGGGTATTCAGTATCCTATAATAAGCCATAATGGAAAAGAATATGAAAAAATACATGTGTATATATATATATATATATAAAACTGAATCACTTTGCTGTATATAAGAAGCTAACATAACATTGTAAATTAACTTCATTTGAATAAGATAAATTTTAAAAAATTAAAAAGTAAGGACTTTCCTGGCAGTCCAGTGCTTCAGACTCTGTGCTTCCACCACAGGAGGTGTGGGTTCAATCCCTGATTGAGGAATTTAAGATTCCACATGCCGCATGGTGCGGAAAAAACACTTCTTTAATTAAAAAAATGTTTTAAATAATAAAAGACTCTCCAAACTCAAGGAAGCCCAAATTAGGATTCCCCTAAGAAATGTGTGGTTCATTCTGCATGATCCTAGTCCCAGTGCAATTTACCACTGTGGGTCATGACCACCATGGGAATATTGCCTGGTAACTAGGTTGTCTTGGCTCAGGCTGCCATGACAAAGTATCATAGACTGGGTGGCTTAAAAAACAAGCCATATATAAGCAAGACATATATTTCTGGCTCTGGAGGCTGGAAATCTGAGGTTAAAATCCTGTTGTGGTGAGGCTCTTCCTGGCTTCCTTCCTTCTTCCTCACATGGGGGAGAGAGAACAGGAGTAATCTCTCTGATGTCCCTTACACAGGCACCAATCCCATCTTGAGTGCCCCACCCTCATGACCTTATCTAACCCTAATTTTCACTCAGTCGTGTCCAACTCTTTGCGACCCTATGGACTGTAGCCTACCAGGCTCCTCCCTCCATGGGATTCTCCAGGCAAGAGTACTGGAGCAGGTTGCCATTTCCTTCTCCAGGGGATCTTCCTGACCCAGGGATTGAACCCGGGTCTCCTGCAATCCAGGCAGACGCTTTAACCTCTGAGCCACCAGGGAAGCCCCTCACCACCCAAAGGTCTCGCCTTCTAATACCATCACTCTAGGGGTTAGGGTTTCAACATGGGGATTTGGTGGTGGTGGCAGAGGTGGGTGGGAACCCACACACATTCAGTCCATGACTCTGGTTGATATCCCACAATTTTCAGGTTTCCAAGAGGACAGGGTGCAGTGGTTACCCCAGGTCATTTTCCCAGAGAAGGAAAGGGGTATTTGTTAATTTTATGTTGAGCACTGTCCCAGTGCTTCATGTAATTAGGTTAATTTAATTCTTATAAACACAATGAGGTAGATATAATCATATCTACACTACAGCTGGTAAAGCTGAGGCACGGAGAGGGTAAGTCAGTTGCCCTAAGTCACACAGAGTTGAGGTGGTAGAGAGTCAAATGAAGTCCTATTTGTGTGTGATCTCAAATGTTTGTGACATTTCTGTGAAGTGGGCACTGTTCTGGATCTCCTTTCACAGTGGGGGAAACTGAGGCCCTAAGATGTGTCTGGAACAGTTGATCAGGTGGTAGGCCCGGCAGCATGGTGCCCCTACCACCAGGTGGCCCTCCCTCTTCTCTGTCCTCTGCAGACAATGACGAGTGCTTGGCCCAGCCTGGCCCATGTGGTATCCGTGGGCGCTGCCACAATGCCCCAGGCAGCTTCAGCTGTGAGTGCTATCAAGGCTTCACCCTGGACAGCTCCGGTCATGGCTGCAAAGGTAGAACTGGGTTTGGATGAGGTCTAGGCCCTTGGGGGTGGTCCTGGGGGCTGCCTGGCCAGCCTCTTGTCCTCTTTCTCCATCTCATAGACGTGGATGAATGCAATGGGCCTCATCGCTGCAAGCATGGCTGTCAGAATGAGCTGGGGGGCTATCGCTGCAGCTGCCCCCAGGGCTTCACCCCACATTCCCAGTGGAGCCAGTGTGTAGGTAAGTGGGGGGGGTGGCTGGGAGGAAGCTGACCCCTGACCAGAATCTGTCCAAACTTGGTGACTGGAACCACTCCCAGGGCAGGATGCTGTGATAAGCAAGACTACCTAAAGGTCTGATGGGCTGGTCTAGAAGTTAGTTGAGTTCCCTGCTGCTGGGGAGGCTAGGAAGTAATGGGTCTGCAGAGCCAGTGTGTCAGAGTGTTAGTCATTTCTCAGGGAGTGATAGTCTGGAGAGCTTAGCGGAGAGTCTGAGATGTGCCTATGATTACTGAGGAAGTGTGCTGGGATTGATTAGTCATGTCTGCCATGGATGTGGCATGGAAATGGGTGTGTGTATGCTATATCTTTTGTCAAACCTGTTGCAGACGCCCTGAATTTGAGGGACTAGCCTTCCCTCCAGCCTTCCTCACTGCACACTGTTCTTTGCTGCTCCTAATGACAGCGTCATCCTCAGCTCTCCTCTTCTTTCTCCCCTGCAGTCTAGCCTTCACATTCTACCCAGGTGGGGACCACTCTCCCGTGACCTCTCCATCACCTTTCCTTGGTCTTTGCCTTCCACCTCCTCTGCTCTGGGTATCACTGTCTACCGCTCCCAGACTCTCCATCCACTGTGACTCGGCTTTCTCTGTCCTGCCACTACCTCCAGCACTGCCTTCTCTCTGGCTCCTCCTCCTGCCCCTCCTGGTGGGTCCTCAGCTAAGTTCTCCATCTTTTGCCCTGTCTCATGTGTTTGCTGTCCCCTGGCAGGTCAGTGCCTCGGCCAGTACCCACTTCTCAGCCTGTCTCCTGCTCTGCATACTTACTCATCCATTCCTTTGGCAATGGTTTGCACAGGACCTGCCTTATTCAGGCCCTGTGGATGCAGAAGTGAGCTGAGATCAGACTCCATTGCTGCCCACTTGTTGTCCAGTCTCGAGGGGGAGACAGGGATCAATTACGTCAGTGGTTCTCAACCAGGTGCCATTTTGAAGTGTCTTGGAGATACTTTTGATGGTCACAACTGGGTGCTGGGTGCTCCTTGCTTTTAGTGGGTGGATGGCCCCCCAAACAGAGAATGAAATGGCTTCAAATGACAGTAGTGCCAAGGGGGGCTCTTGTTCTAAGAACATCTCACCATTTAGAAATTCCTGGGAAGCTTTTTGGTTTGGGTTTGGGTTTTTTTTCCTCTCTTTTTCCGGCCACACTGCACAGCATTTGGGATCTTAGTTCCCCAACCAGAGATCAAACCCATGCCCCTGTAGTGGAAGCATAGAGTTTTAACCACCAGTCCACCAGGAAGTCCCTAAGATTCCTAGGAAGTTTTGAGAAATGCTTCAAAGGAGAATCACGGGATCCGGGGTGGGGAGATGAAGTATAGGGGCCAACAGACCTAGTCCAAGGACTCACAGGGAGCTTGATGGAGGCTTTTTTTAAAAATAGCTTTATTTATGTATTTATGGCTATGATGGGTCTTCATTGCTGTGCAGGCTTTTCTCTAGTTGCAGTGAGTGGATTCTCGTTGCAGTGGCTTCTCTTGTTGCACAGCGTGGGCTCAGTAGTTGCAGTTCTGGGGCTCTAGAGCACATAGGCTCAGTAGTTGTGGCACACGGGTTTAGTTGCTTAGCCGTATATGGGATCTTCCTGGATCAGGGATCAAACCTGTATCCCCTGCATTGGCAGGCAAATTCTTTACCACTGACCCACCAGGGAAGCCCCTGATGGAGGTTTTGACATTGGTCTTGGGCTTGAAGAAGGAGTTGGAGTTGCTTCATGGGGACGGGAGCAATGCAGGTGGAGGGCTCAGGAGATACAAAGGTGGCCCCCCTGCCCCCCACCTCCCGCCCTCTCTCCCCCTCCCCATCCACAGATGAGAACGAGTGTGTCCTGTCACCCTCGGCCTGCGGCAGTGCCTCCTGCCACAACACGCTGGGCGGCTTCCGCTGCGTCTGCCCCTCGGGCTTTGACTTTGACCAGGCCCTCAGGGGCTGCCAGGACGTGGACGAGTGTGCAGCTCGGAGGGGCCCCTGCAGCTACAGCTGTGCCAACACCCCCGGTGGCTTCCTGTGCGGCTGCCCTCGAGGCTACTTCCGGGCTGGGCAAGGGTGAGGGGCTTCAATGGAGTGAACCCAGAGCCCCTCATACCCCGGGAGTGCACACACACTCGCGGGCCCACATGCAGGCATGTAGATACACGTACGCTGAGAAATGGGGCAGAGGCCCAACAACACCTGTGGGTGTGCGTACACAAGCTCACACACCGCTGTAGTGTGTCACACCTTCATGTGCTCAATGCTAATATACTTGAGTGTGCACAGGGCTCACACCTGTGCCTGGGTACCCTTGTGCATTCCTGTATCCCAGTGTGCACGTGTGCAAGCCCATGTTGACAGGGTGCACGCAGGCTCACACACACACACGGGTACACTTGGGTGTATATCCACACCTCTGCGTGCAAGCAGGTTCACACCCACACCCACGTAAGTCAAGGGATGCACACCCACATGTAGGTGCATGCAAAGCCACCCTGGCACTCATCCTCGTCCCCATGGGCAGTGTGGCTCCAAGTGGAGTGTTGGGGGTGGGGTGGCTGAGGAGGTCCCACCAGCCTGACTCACCTGCCCCCTGTCCTGGCCCAGGCACTGTGTCTCTGGCCTGAGCTTCAGCCCTGGATCTCAGGATGCCCCAGATGAGGCGGAGCCACTCTCGCCTGAAGCCTGCTATGAATGCAAGATCAACGGCCAGCACTCTCATGACCGGCCACGGCGTAGTGCCCATAGGGACCACCAGGTGCCACAGGGGGTGTGCTGGGCATGGGGAGCAGCCAGGGGATGGGCAGAAATGAGGAGCACAGACTCCAGGTCACAGCTGTCCCCTGTGTCATGGTACCTGCCTGCATCTTCCTGTACTTTCTCAGCCTGAGGATTCCCCTTGGGAGCTCTCTGGGGGACAGAGGCCCCCCAAACACCCCAACTTGCTCCCAGTGACAAGTCAGACCCCTCCCACACAGACCTGAGATGTGATGCCTCCCGGGGATCCTTTCCATGGCACTTGGATGCAGGAGAAATGCCTTGAGCCCCCAAACCTGCCTATGCCCTGAGACTTGTCACCTGTCACCTCCTGGCTGGGACAGCCCTCTCTCAGAGTCCCTCTGGGTTTAAGCACCAATAACCCTCAAAACAGCCAGCTTAACCCCTTCTTCCCTCCCCCTCGTTCAGACCCTCTGCCTCTGCCCCTCTTCCCAGTACCCATGATGCTCCTGGAACTATGCCCAGGCCTCCTGAACCCTCCTTGTCTCTGGAAGTTGCCAGGGTCTCTCCCCCCTCCCCACTACACTCTCAAGAACAGCAGAGCAGTTCTGCAGTTTAGCCACTCTGTCCCCTGGGGCCACTCCAGCTGTGGCCCTGACCTCACCAGGGCCTTGTGTAGGGAGGATGTTTTTGTCACAGATTCAGCTTGCTTGTCCTTCAACTGAACAGTCCCTGAGGCCACTTCTGGCCAGTCTTGCCACCATCCCCTCTAAGGCGTCTGAAAGCTAAGCATGTGTTGAGCACCTGCTGGATACATGTGCTGCTCTAAGCACTTTCTTTGCTTTTCTTTTCCTTCTAGTTGTTGTTTTCCCCTTTCTGGGAAAAACCATGTGGGTATATGCCCAGGAGGCCTGGGCGTAGTTCCAGGAGCATCATGGGTACTGGAAAGAGGGGCAGAGGCAGAGGGTCTGAACGAGGGGGAGGGAAGAAGGCGTTAAGCTGGCTGTTTTGAGGGTTATTGGTGCTTAAACCCAGAGGGACTCTGAGAGAGGGCTGTCCCAGCCAGGAGGTGACAGACAACAAAAGCATTTGTTGCCATTATTTTTGTAAGCTTCACAGGGATAAGGCCCAATGTCTCAGGTTTGCCACTGTTTCACCAGCCCTTGGAACTCAGTAAGAGTGACTGGAGTGGTTGTCAGGGCTTCTAGCATGGACCCCAAGCAGGCTGGGTCTTGTGGTTTTGCCTGCAATACCCATGGACTTCCAGGAGGTGTCACTAAGAGTGCATGTCTAGCAGCACTCCTGGTGAAGGGCTAAATCTCTGGAACTGAAAGGCGGAAAGAAGGGGGTGGGGCACGGACAGGAATAGCTTTCACTTTCAGGCAACAGCAAAACAGCATGTAACTTAGGCAGCATGTAACTTAGGCAGAACAAACAGCTCTGCCCAGAGCAAAGGAGACGAAAACACAGATAACCTCCTGTGAGATTGGACTCATCACCCAGCCAGGGTCAGCCTGCCATTGAGGTTTGCTGGCTTATTCAGGGGTCCTGTCTGGCTGCCAGGGCCAGGAAGCATTCAGAGGAGCTTAGATAAAGAGGGTTTTGTCATCTGCACACAGCGGGGCTCTCAGAGAGCCCAGATGCAGGAAGTGCAGCGGGCCTCCGGAACTGGAGCGATACTGGGCAGCTCCTCTGTCTGGCTCCTCTGTGCCTCTGTCACTGTGTGTCTGGGGCTGGCTCTTGCTGCAATGCCCATGGTCATAACTCTAGCCACCCCAGACCACCTTTGAGTGACCTTAGCGTTTTGGGGCCTGATGCCATCTGACTGCTTCCCAATCTGGGTTGTTGTTCAATTGTCAAATTGTATCTGACTCTCTACAACCCCATGAACTGCAGCGTGCCGGGCTTCCCTGTCCTTCACTATCTCCCGGAGTTTGCTCAAGCTCATGTCCATTGAGTCAGTGATGCCATCCAACTATCATCTGTCATACTCTTCTCCTGCCCTCAGTCTTTCCCAGCATCAGAGTCTTTTCCAATGAGTTGGCTCTTCACATCAGGTGGCCAAAGTATTGGAGCTTCAGCTTCAGCATCAGTTCTTCCAATGAGTATTCATGGGTTGATTTCCCTTAGGATTGACTGGTTTGATCTCCTTGCAGTTCAAGGGACTCTCAAGAGTCTTTTCCAACACCACAGTCAGAAAGTATCAATTCTTTGGTCTGGGTGTCTGATGGGGACTCCTCTATTTCTTCCATCCAGACTGGCAGGGATCCAAGTAAGGTCCCTTGGTCGAAACAAGGGATCTGAAGTCAGCCTGCCTCCCCCTCTTTGATTTCCACCTGGGAACCAGCCTCCACCTTCACCTTCTGTCTACAGCCCAAGCTGACCACTGGCCTTGTGGGTGGAGGGCTAGACAGGAGTCAAGGGCATTGAGTGGTCCTTTTTTACTCCACTTTAGAGATTGGCTGAAAATCTCCTCTTGGCCCCTTGCCTCCCCCATACCCCCGCATTCTGATTTCTCCGAGCCCCTGCCATCATCCACCTGGTCTTTCTCCCCAGGCGAGCCTGGCCAGCATTGACATGGAGGCTCCGCTGACCTTGGGACTGAACCTCTCCTGTCTGGGCCAGGCCCAGCACATCCTAGAGCTGAGGCCAGCGCTGGAGAGCCTGGGGGGCCGCGTCCGCTACGTCATTGCCCGTGGCAACGAAAGAGGTTTCTTCCGCATGCATCACCTTCATGGTCTCAGCTCCCTGCAGCTGGGGCGCCGGAAGCCAGGGCCTGGCACCTACCAGCTGGAGGTTGTGAGTGTGGCCGAGCCCTGGGGCACCCAGCCAGAGGGGCGGCCTGGGGGCCGAACCTTGCGGCTGAAGGTGCAGTTGCAGCTGCTGTAATTCCGGGGGTTCCCACACCTCCCACCTGGCCCCAGGAACCCCCTGCAGCCTGATTTTCAGACTCACCACCTGGGCACTGCTCCACCCCTGCCTCCTTCCATGGGGTTTTGGGGAAATTGATGTCAGTCTGTTTGCTATGACCCACCCCTGCCCTGGAAGACCCTAATGACCAGCCCTGGACTCGATGGACCCCTGGGTCCCCATGTGGTCCTCCTCTGCAGAGGTGGGAGATTTGGAAGGCAGGAGGGTTTGATCCCCTGCAGCAATGGCCGACCAGGTGGAACCCCAAAACTCAGGAAGAGTGAAGTGTTATCCTCTGACCTCCAGCAAGCCCAACCTCTACCGGAGGGACCCTGACACTGTTTCCTGGAGACAGCTGGCAGCCGGAGCTGCGTGCCCCCTCCACTTCTACAGCCAGGGTCCAGGAGGGCCCTGAGTTTCACTGTATCTGGTCAATCTCAGGCTGAAACTTCTGCACTGCGGGGGGGCTGGCCCCCAGGGGGTCGGGAGGACATGGGAATGGGTGGTTGGGGTGGGCCTAGGGCATGTCCCTTCCAGCAGAAGAGCCCACGGGGCCCCAGCGCAGTCACTGATGTGCAACAGTGTTCATCATCCCCACGGGGAACTGGGCTAAGGTTCTGAGGATACTTTCATATCAGAAGCAGAGACAATAAAGTTATTTTGGGTTAAGTATGTCCCTTGGCAAGTTCTGGCAGTAGAAGCTGTTCTTGGCAGGGCCAGGCAGGGCTTACGAGGAGGGGACCAGGAGGGCAGCAGCTTTGGGAAGCATGAGCTTCTACCCTGGGTTCCAAGGAGGAAGGGTGTAGGTGAGATGGGTGAAGACCAATGCTGTGTCTTGGGGCATCATCCCAGGGTGCAGGTAGGTTCTGCCAACTTCAGACCCGGGAGTTTTGACACAAAGTCAGGCTGCAGTGCTAACCACTGATTCCCTCGTGGGTTTACCATCACTGATAATGACTCATGAGCTCAGATGACATAATATACTAGGCACCATTCTAAGTATTTTACAATTACTGACCCATTCGGTCCTTCTTACTGCGTCCAAGCTCCCGCACTGCTCGCTGCACGACAGGCCGATAAATCGGGAGATGAGTTGTTGGGGCAAAGAATAGAGACTTTATTTGGAGAGCCAGCAAACTGAGAAGATGGTGGACTTGTGCCCCAAAGGAATGTCTTGCCTGAGTTAAATCCAGGCTTCTTTTATACTAAAAGGGGAAGGTGTGAAGTCAAACCAATTTCCTGGTTCCCGTCAGCCTCCAGAGGGGAGGGGACATGTTAATTTCTTCCTTCCTGCAGTCATTCACAGATGGGCCTGGCCTGGATGCCTCCTGTAAGCTAATCGAAGGTATTTTAGGTTTGTGCTCATTACCTGGGAAGCAACATTCCCAGAGATGGGCCATTATGTATAATTTAAGCTTATAGGCAACATCCCTTTACTGATTAACTTGAAATAGGATACAAAAGGTTCTTCCCTGTTACATTTATAACCCCGTGGAATAAATACTGTTACTCTCATCCTCGTTTTACAGATAGGAAAACTGAAGCTAAGAGAGATTAAGCAAACTGACCAAGGCAACACCAAGGTGCAGATAGAAGAACCGAGTTCAAAGTCAGGGAACCATGCCTGGTTGGGCTGGATCTACTGAATTTGATGGCCAAGCTCAATGAACTCATCGTGTTAAAGTTAAGCTTGTGCAGGTGCTTTGATGTGTAACAAACAATAGCATATTTAGTCCCCATGAACATGTATGAGGCAGGCAGTGTTACCACCTCTGTTTGGGAAACCGAAGCTTTGGGAGTTTGGAACCTGCTCTGGGCACCCACACAGTGTAGTGGGACCGGGACATTCCGCTGAGTCTGCACCTTGGCCCCCAACCACTTATTGTCCTTTAGGGATGGTACATTTGGGTCTCCTCTGGAACATTCTCAGTCATGGTGGAAATGGAGGCCACACAGTTGGGTGGCTCGAGTCTGGGTCAGAGACCCAGGACCCCAGTGTGCGGCTCTGTCTTCTGCAGAGCGGTCACTACTGCCTGGCTACAGGGCTCTGTACTTATTCCCTTCCTGGCCCACCTGACTTATCAGGAGCCTCTGGGTCCCATCAGAGCATGCAGAGAACTTCTCTGTCCATCACCCAGTCTCACTACAGCCCAGGGGTCTGGGCAGAGCAAGCATGGTGACCCCAGTGATGAGAAAGGAAGAAAGAGTGATCTGCTCAAGGCTGCCACTGGGAAGCACAAGGCTGGACTCATACAGAGCCTGCAGCCACTCATACAAGTGCTTGGCCCTCACAGCCTAAGAGCACAGATCCTATGGTCAGAGGGCATTGTGTGGGTTTCAACACAGGCTAGAGGTTCGCACCCCATAATGAAAGGTGATGGAGACAAGCATGGTGTCCCAATAGTTTATTTAAAAGTTTTAGAAGCACGTCCTGGGAGAGAACTGAAGCTCTGCAAGGACCCAGAGGGATGCAGGTAGGTGTGTCTCTGCAGGCAGGCAATGATTGCAATGGTTCTTTCCAAGAATGGTTACCCAGGCAGGCGTGACTCTGGTGTCTGGAGCAGGCGCGGAGCTTGAAGTAACAGGGCTCCCTGGTTCCCATCGCTGGAGGAGCAGGAGGTGGCAGGGGTGACAGGGAGGGACCTAGCGCAGCCTCAGGTATGAGGGTTGAGATTTGCCCTGAAGGACAGAGGGGCTGGGGCAGTCAAGGCCGCAGAGTGACAACTGTGGCAGAGAGAGGTCCAGCCCATCTTGTGTGGGTAGATCCTGGAGTAGTGTGGGCTCATGGTCCTGCTGGAGGGATCAGAGGGGTTGGCAGGTGAGGAGGACTGGAGTGGAGTGAGGGGGGCCCTGCAGCTTTTGGTTCACATGCCTGGCATTTCTCTGGACAGGGGGCAGGATAATGATCAGCCCCCTAGGTCCCGCCCATGTGAACCTGTGAGGCTGATCAGAGAGCCCTCATTCCTCTGCAGCAGTGATGGGGCGGAGTTGGGGGTGGGACGGAGGCACGAGGGGAGGGGTGATCACGGGACCGAGAGTCAACCTGGATTAGCAGTTGACAGGAGGGAAGTTTTCCTCTTGCTGTTTCTGGTGGGGCCGCTAAACCTCGACAATGGAAGTGTTGAGGTTCCAGAGCTCAATTTCCTCACCCCAGAGTGAGGGCCTGTCAGAAGGCAAGAGAAATAGAAAAAGAGTGCCACCTATATCTTTTGAGCACCTGGATCCACCCAAACGTGAAGCCTCATGTTGACTGGTTATTTGAGCCAACGAGTTTCCTATTTTCTTGAATTTTCCATCTCTAGCTATTGGAAGTGTATTGACTTAAAACACTGCACATTCCTTCAGCCTCCCACTCACCCACCCCTGGCTCTCCTTGGGGTGGAGGCAGCTGTCAGGGACTTGGCTGTTGTCCCCTCCTTCAAGGGTTGAGAAGTTCAGGGGCCACAGCTGGGAGGATGGACTTCTTAGATGCTGGCCTGGGGTCTCACCCACCTTGGAAGTTTCTCCAGGTGCTGGGGTGGTGGTTTAACCAGCTCTTTTTCCGGGCATCCAAAATCTTCATCCCAGCCTTAACCCACTTGGCCCCTGGCCTCCCACACACCATCATGTTTCTCTGGGGTAAGAAGAATCTGCAGGGATGGGGATGCCCAGGTGAGGATGGAAGTGGAGAGGAAAGTTGTGTGACAGTCCCCACCGACTCCCCCACGGTCCCACTCACATCACAGCAGGCAGGTTGCAGCTCCCACTCACGTCCTGGCGATAGTAACTCTGGGCCTTTTGCAGCAAGGACACCCTGACTCGGTGGTGGTAGGCCAAGCAGCAGTCCTCAAAGGCACCTGCGACCACACAGCCGCCCACAGTCTCAAGTCTGAGCACATGCACGTACGGCCGCGCACGCACTCTGCAGGGCCGTCCACAGACATGGCACCTACGCGCATGTGCGGCTACCTATGCGCCCTGCGGTTTCACAGGGGCCCTGCAGAGATGTCCCCACTGAGGTGTGCGGCCGCGCATGCGCTCTGCAGGGATGCCTACAGATGTAGTTATCCGGGCGCACACATTGCAACTCTTCTAGGCACTGTGGAGGCCCAGGGACAGCATAGACAGTGAGGTGGCTGCTGGGCTCATCTTTGGCTCTTGACAAAGGGACAGCTGGCAGGAGTTGGAGAGGGCCCCACAGGCCCCAGCTGGGAAGAGTCCAAGACCACGAAATAAATCGACCATTTCCACTCCTGCTCTGGTGCAGAGGGCAAGGAGTGGGTGCAATGCCCTGAGAAGGGGAGGGGGCACGGTTGGAGGTGCTGGTGCCAGAAGTATCAGGGAGGATGAGAGGGTGGGATGAGCAAAGGATGAATTAATATGGAGACAGTGCTAGGCCTTCAGGGTCCTCTGGGATCCATCCTTTTGCCAATCCCTGCCTCCAGGGGCCACATCTGACTTCTGGGAGGGGCTCAGGGAGGACTTGAAAGCTCCCTCTATCCCCACCTTGACCCAGAAAGCAGGGAGCAGTGGAGTTAGATGGACGGTGTTGCAGCGCCAGGCAGGAAGCTCCCCAGGGCTGGGGGCAACCCTGCCCCCAGGATCAAAGGGCCCAGTTTGGGCCTGGCTCCTGAAATGGGCCTCTTATTAGAGGACAATGAGAACGAGGCCCAGCCCCATCCTGGGCAAAGGCTAAGGTCTGCTGGGGCAGGGCTAAGGCCTCTCAGACCTAATGAGGGGCAGGTGGGGCAGGTGGGTGGGGCCATGGGGCTTCCACTTGGCCAGGGGTTCTGCTTGGCTACCTGCTGGGGCTCAGCTGCCTCCTCAGGCCCACAGGGATGGAGAAAACAGTGGCAAAGTTGAGGGACACTGGGGGGGGGTGGCATTCAGAATGAACTTTGGTCCCCAATATCCTCAAGTGCTTATTCTCAGGAGAGGAGAGGAATTCCCCGTTAATAGCAGTAATGGTTATCATAGCAGCTGCCAGGCACTGGGCCAGGAGTATCCAACTGGATCCTCACGTCCCATCTCTGCAGTGGGAATTTGGAACCTCACTTGGCAGATGAAAAAACTTGGGTCATAAAGGCCAGACCACACAGGTAGCCTGGGTGGGGGAAGCCAAGATGGAGACCCATTTTCATTGGGCTCCCAGGTTCTGATCTCAACGCCCCCTTACCCCTAGGGGCTTTGCAGGCTCAGGTCACTGCAATGTGTCCTGGGCGGTAAGCAGCCATGCCACCGTCTGTTCCCCATAGTTCCTGGGTTGACTGGAGTTTGGAGGGATGCCTTGGGTCATGGACTGTTGGGGAGGCACCCAGGGGCTCTGGAAGGAGAGGCTGAGGACAATCACCCCCAAGCAGCTGCACAAATGCTGCGAGTTTTTGCATGCCTGGTGGGGGAGCTGTCCATCAGAGAATGGATTCAGTGCTGATGGGATCAGGGGAGGTTTCTGGAGGAAGGGAGAAGCACATTGGTAGCAGGAGGCACAGGAAAGATGTGGAGAGGGGACTCCAGAGGGGGTAGGGATGAACTGAGACAGTACCTTGAGCGTGGACAGTGGGAGCCCAGGCAACCGCGAAGCAGGCCACCAGGCAGACCAGGAGCCATGGATTCATAGTGCAGGCTGGTCCTCCCCCTCTGGCACCTACTTTGAGGATTAACTAGAGAGAGCAGGTGGGTGGATGATGAGGACCCAACATGGACAGCGGCAGGCACCGGGAGCACCCCCATCTCAAGCCAGGGCCCCCTGCAAGAGAGGCAGGTGGCATGGGATGGGTACAAGTGCTGCAGGGACCTACTGCCGATCTCGGGGAGGACTCACCAAAGCCTATGGGGTCCCTGGAGCTGGCGCCTGCTGGAGTGGACCTGAGCTCTCCTGCCTGCCAGGCCAGCAGGCTTCACCCTTTATAGACGGAACCCCACCCTGCCGCTCCGCCCTCCCTCCTCCTCCCTGTCTCCCCTCCCACTCCACCTCCTGGCTTCTCCCTCCAGCCCTGCCCTCCTCTCTTCTCTCCATTTTTTCTCTCTTCTCTCCAATGTCATGATGCACTTGGCGGAAGTTGGGGGCCAGGGGCAAAAGGATCCAAATCAAAGAAATGGGCAGGAAACGATACCTTCAACTAACTGCTTGGATGGGGGTGAGAGGTGGACGGGTGCAGGTGGACAGACCCAGCCTTGACCTTAGCCAGCCCCCTTGAAGGTTCACCTTCTCCCCTCCAAGCCCCTCAGCCAGCACCCTGGCTTTCTCCCTGAAGGGCCTTTTCCCTCATTCTCCTGGCTCCTTTCTTGCTGCACCTCCAGGTGGACCCTGGCTCCCCCCCAGGCAGGACTCAGGCTGCCTAGAGCAGGGGTGAGCCTTCATCTCTTCTCCCCACTCCCCAGCCACCTGTGCCCGTGGGGCCTTGACTTCATCCCATTTTTCTCTTCTTCCATACGGTGGGGGTGACTTACTGTGTCACAGCAAAGCCCTGTTTTTTGAGAACAGGCAAACCCACAGAAACAGAAAGTAAAATCAGCTGTTGCCATAGGCTGGGAGGAGGGGAGAATGGGGTTGAGGGTGAAAGGAATGGTATAGACTTCTTTTTGCTCTGAAATTAGATGGTGGTGGTGGTGGAGGGACTCTGTGAATATAGTAAACAGCATGGAATGGTACACTTTCAATAGGTAATGTCTCATGCAAAAAAATAATAATCAAAAATGATAATCAAAAAAAGAAAAGAGTTTTGAGCCAGACTGAGGGCTAGCCCAGAAGCCTGCTTCCCAGATTACTCTGTGAAACTGCTCCAAAGAAGCAGGTTTTCAGAGTAGTTTTGTGTCTTGTCAGAACAAAGAATGTCAGACAAGTCAGAGAGCCATTTCTTCAAGGTCTCAGAACAGAGCAGCACGTTTGAGGCGAGTCAGTATGACCTTGGCACCTATGAAGTGAGTCTTATTATCAGAGGAGGACCAGTACTGGCGTCCCAGGAAGGACTTTAATCTTTATTTTGAACATGGACATCCTTGACTTCTGGTCAATGCGTCCTCTTCTTTAATAATTAAAGCAGATGTACAATGTAGGTTGATAAGCCACTAACAAGCTTTTTCAGTTAGCATCAAGTTTAAGTTAACGGGGGACTTCCCTGGTGGTCCAGTGGTTAAGACTCCAGCTTTCAATGCAGGGGACCTGGGGTTTGATCCTTGGTGAGGAATCTCAGATCCCCTCAAGCTGAGTGCCATGGCCTAAAAATAATAATAAAATTCAAGTTAACTCATGTATTAGCCACAATGACTTCTCTCTCTCTTTCTCTCTGTCTATATATATATATATATATATATATATATATATATATATGAAAGTGAAGCTGTGAAGCTCGCTCAGTCGTGTCCGACTCTTTGCGACCCCATGGACTGTAGCCTACAATGCTCCTCTGTCCGTGGGATTCTCCAGGCAAGAATACTGGAGTGGTTGCCATTTCCTTCTCCAGGAGATCTTCCCAACCCAGAGATCGAACCCGGGTCTCCCGCATTGTAGGCAGACTCTTTACCACATCTTTAACAGTGCAATACAACTTGAATTTCCCCGAATATTATCTTGAGAATAAGGACCACAATAATGTTCTGGTTTTGGAAGAAAAGCGGGAGCTCCAAGTAACCACGCCAGCAGGCACCCACCTAGAAGGAGTTTCTTTTTCTCCAGGGTCAGCGTGGTCCACCCGGAACAGGGGGGTGACGGTGGGGGCCGTGGGGGCAGAGGAGCGGCAGGTAGTGGGGAAGGGGAGATGCAGAAACCTCACAGCTGATCGTCTGTAACTTTTTATTGTCGACTTCCTTAGCTATAGACCGTTCGGAGCATTTATGACACTCTACCCCTTTCTCATCTCTCCAACTCCACCAGGAGACCTTGGCGGGGCCCCTCACCCACTCCCTGGGCCAGGTCGGGTGGCTAAATGGGTGGGGCTTGGCGCAGGGGCCGGGCCTTGATGACAGACACTGAGCGCCGGGGCGGGGCTTTCTGATTGGGGCGGTGCTTACGCACTCAGGCCCGGAGACCAGCGGTCCTGCGCCGGTGGCCGTGGCCGCTCCCGGAGTAGGTGAGGCTGGTCCAGGACGCGGTTCCGCGTGGCTGCGAGCTTGGGGACGCGGCGTGGCGGGCTGAGGCTAGCCTCCCCGCTAAGGCCTACCGTCCCTGCCTGCCCGATCGGCGGACAGCGGCCAAGAAGTGGCGTTACTCAGTAGCGGCGGCGATTTCCCGTGAGCAAGCCCACCTCCCCGCCGCTCACAGTTGGTCCCACCAGCAGCCTTAAAAGGGAGCAAAGGGTCTGAGGAACCAGCACACAGGGCAGGCAGGGGTTTTTGCACTCAAGTGTCTGAGCGGCGGACAAGATGCTTCAGGACTAAGGGCCCTGGGTGGAGACCTGGAGTTCCGGGGATCGCAGTTGCTGACCTCCACGGTCAGGGCTCGGCTGAGAAAGGGGAGGCCTGTGTTCCCGCAGCTCCTGGAGGTGGTCAGGGTAAACTGTCTCCAGCGAGGGGACCCTCTTCTCTGCATGTGTGAACAGAGGACAAAGCCGCCTCCTGCTCCCCAGTCCCCAGCTCTGAGCATGAGGCCGCTGTGAGTCACCGCCAGTCTGCCGCTGAGCCAAATTCAAATTCAGGGACTGACCCCAGGGTCCGCAGGACAGGATGCAATGCAGGGTGAGCGGTAGGGGGCAGAGGCACAGCTCAGCACATCCCCCGGATGGCCAGACTGCAGAATGGGGCAGCCAGGTGGCTGGGAGAAGGGAAATACCAACCACTGCCTTTGGCGTGAGCTCCTCTGGGCTGGGGGGTGGGGGGGGTCTGGGTACCTGGCGCACTCTCATTTCTCTGCTGGAGGACCTCCCAGGTGCTCATAACAGTTGACCAATTTTACTGAAGGAGACTGAGGGTCTGAGAGGCCCCTTTTCACCCTTTTTATTTTTTATTCTTTGGCCAGGAAAATCCGACTTTTATTTCTTAAATACTGTGAAGGAAAGGGGGACATCTCCTAATGGAGGAAGGCCACTGAGCAGAGGCCTGGGGCTCATCAGGAAGGATCCTGGGTGGAAGGCCTCCTGCAGTTGCTTTTGCATCACACCTCCACCTCCACCTCCCTATGCTGCCTGTCTCCTGAGCTTCTGGTACCTCCAGGTCCTGGTTCAGGTGGCCTCTGAGGGAAGCCGCTGGGATGCCATCCCCACCCCACCCCCCACCGTCCTGACTCCACACACCAGACTCCGGGCATCCTGTCTGCCAGGCCTGGATTCTGGTTGTACCCAGCTGCCTCTCACTCTGGTCCAGATGCACAGTGGTTGCCAGGCAACTGGAGGAAGGAAGGAAAAGTGCTATTTTTTTTTTTAAAGGATGGCTTGCAAGCCTCTGGCCTTTCAGGGACTTAGTTCTCTGTGTGACCCATTTTACTGTTCCCCATGTGGTTGGCCTGCCTCCTGAAAAGTCAGATTTGAGGTCTTCCCTCCCCGGACTGACCAGCTGCCTCTGTGTTCCAGGGAACCTGGGCAGGGTACTCGGGCTACCACCACTGGTCGTGGCCTCAGTCCTTGTGTTTCTCCTGCACCTACTGAACATGCGGGGGCTGGGCTGGCTGGGGCAGGGGTGATGTGGGGAGGGAGGGCGGTGGGTCCTGAGGAGAGGGTCCCAGAGGGGTATGAGTCCCTATGAAGATGCTGGGGCTTCCCTGATGGCTCAGTTGGTAAAGAAACTGCCTGCAATGCAGAAGACCCCAGTTCGATTCCTGGGTAGGAAAGATCCGCCAGAGAAGGGATAGGCTACCTACTCCAGTATTCTTGGGCTTCCCTCGTAGCTCAGCTGGTAAAGAATCCGCCCGCAATGTGGGGGACGTGGGTTTGATCAAGATCGCCTGGAGAAGGGAAAGGCTACCCACTCCAGTATTCTGGCCTGGAGAATTCCATGGGGTCGCAGAGTTGGACACAAATGAGCAATTTCCACTTTGAGGATGCTGAGCTCCATTCAGCCCTTCCACACAGGTCTCTGGGTACCTGTTACATACCAGCCACGTTCCCAGGGGTGACTGGAGTGAGCAAGCAGATGTCTCCCAGCTAAGAAGGGGGATGGCGATGTCACTGATCCTCATCAAACACCTGTTTGGGGCCATTTGTTATTCATTCAACAAACAGGTGGCGAGCACCTACTGTATGCCAGGCACTAGGCTGGGTGCCCTGGGTAAGCAGTGCAGAGCAGACAGGCAGCAAGTTTTGAAGCAAGATCCTTGGAGGCAAGCATCACTGCTTCAAATCTGGAGGTGGCAGGAAGATGCCGGGGATGGGTTGCGCTCCTCTAAAGAGAGTGACTTGAGGTGACAGCAAGCGCAATGGGATTAATATTTATCCCCACTGGAAAGGGGAAAAAACAATCATCTGAGGTCTGGAGAGGTTAAGTTACCTCACCAAGTAAGTGACAGCCAGATTCCAAGTTGAGGTCTGACTCCTTCATTCCACATATACTTTTTGGGAACTGTATTACGCATGTCTTTTTTTAAAATAATGTATTTTGTTTAACCCAATCTGTTCAAGATAATGGGCTTCCCTGGTGGCTCAGTGGTAAAGAATCCGCCTGCCAAAGCAGGAGACGCAGGTTTGATCTCTGGGTTGGAAAGATCCCCGGGAGGAGGAAATGGCAACCCACTCCAGTATTCCTGCCTGGGGAAATCCCATGGACAGAAGGAGCCTGGCGGGCTACAGTTCATGGGGCTGCAAAAGAGACGTGACCTAGCGACTAAACAACAACAAGCCAAAATAATATTTCAACATTCAATCAAAAAATGATTTATGAGGTATTTTCCCTTTTTTAAATAGTAAGTGTTCAAAACATGGCTTATTGAAAAGTTTCAGTACACTCTTAAGTGCTGAATAGCCACATGTGGCTGGTGTCTGTCCTATTGGACAGTGCATTTCCAGCCACAGATCAAGGTCAATTCAAAATTTTACATTGTTTCTTTTCTTTCATTTTTTATTGACTTTTTTTTTAAGGGCAGTTTAATTTTCCCAGCACAATTGAAGAGAAGGTACAGAGATTCCCCATACATCCCCTGCCCCACATTATCAACAGCCTGCATCTCAGAGGCATGTTTGTAACTGGCAATGAACCTACACCGACCAATCACTATCATCCAAAGTCCGGAGTCTGCATTCGGGTTCGCGCCTGCTGTTGTACATTCCACGTGCTCAGTCACTCCAGTCGTGTCCGACTCTTTGCGGTCTCATGACTGTAGCCCACCAGCCTCCTCTGTCCATGGGATTTTCCAGGCAAGAACAGTAGAATGGGTTGCCATGCCCTCCTCCAGGGGATCTCCCCGACCCAGGGATCAAACCTGCATCTCCTCCATCAGCAGGCGGATTCTCTACCATGAGTGCCAACGGGGAAGCCCTCGTTCATTCTACGTTTGGACAGAATGTATAATGACGTTTATCCACCATTATGGTGTTATACAGAATATTCCACTGCTTTAAAAACCTCTAGGCTCCCAGCATGTCTTTTTTATTCTGTTTTGACAGCTGGGGACTTGCTGATCCTGAAGGTACTAGCCCTCCTAGGGCTAGCAGATTCCCAGAGATAGTAATGGCTTCCTTTCAAGGGTACCTTTCATATGCAAACCAGCCAGTCCAGAGCCTATACCCTAACCGCCTCTTCTATCAGGCTCCCACACTCAGGGTCACTATTCTCCAGCCTGGGTCGCCCCAGGGCCAGGCAGTAGACAACTAGGGACAGGCTCTATGTCCCAGAGCCTGCTGAAATGATTCACACTAGCAAGTCCTAAGCCTGCTTACCCAGCCTCACTCAACCCTTCCCACAGAAATCACAATAAGGGGGACTTCCCTGGTGGTCCAGTAGTTAGGAATCTGCCTGCCAGTGTAGGCGACACGGGTTCCATCCGTAGTCTGGGAAGATCCGACATGCTGAGGAGCAACTAAGCCCACGTGCTACAACTACTGAGCCTGAGCTCTAGAGCCCGTGAGTGGTAATTACTGAAGCCCATGCTCTGTACAACAAGAGAAGCCACAGCCGTGAGAAGCCTGTGCACTGCAAGGATGGGTAGCCCCTGCTTGCTGCAACTAAAGAAAGCCCATGTGTAGCATCAAAGACCCAGCACAACCAAAAGCTGATTAGTATTTTTAAAAATTGTGACAGAGAAGACAGTTTGCTGCTTAGAGATCCCAAGAGGAGGGGGCATAACACACCATGCGGGGAAACTTGGGGAACCACCACAGTCAGTAGGGAGACAGAAGGAGCAAGGAGAAAGCAGGGCACAAGCCTTTCTTGTGGCTTCCCTGGGGAAGGCCAGGCCAGGCAGGGTGAGAGATTTGGGACTGGCCAGTTTGAACACTCTCGGCTGGCCCCAGGGGCGGGGTGGCTCTCCCCAGTTGTCTGGTATAGTACCTCTCCCTGGGGGAACCAGGGCAGGGGGATTTTGCTTCCCAGGAGTGTGAGAGCCTGACAACAGAGTTGCCTGGAGTCTGAGCCCAGGATTGGTGGCCCTGCATCGGAAAGGCTTGCTCCCAGCTACCTGCTATCTCTAGGGATTGCTGTAAGGGCAGTCTGTCCCAGATCAGCAAGGCTGGCAGATGTTGAAACATTATAAAACACAGAAACTAAAACCCATGATGAGTATGCTCATCACCTCTCTCCTCTCATCACCTGTCATCCCCTCTTGCCTGTTTCACAGCCACTCCTTTTTGGCAGTGGATGAATGCCAAGGACGGCCTTCAAGTCTCTCTGGTGTCTCTCTCTCCTGCTTCTGTCCCCCCATCACCTCCCACTCCTGGACTCCTGCCCTGGCTCCCACTGAAGCCTAACAGTGGCCCCTCACCCTTGGCCCCTCGCCACCCCTCCCCTAAGACTGTCGCCTCCTTTGGCTTCGGAGACACAACCCATTTTGTGTCGATCGTCATCGCTGTGTCAAGAGCGTTTTCCCAAGTTTTCAGCCCTGGTCCCTTTTGGAGAGGGCTGAGGCCACACAAACCCTATGTTGGGATTCTAGCTGCTGACAGAGGCTTTGAGGTGCCTCAAAGATCATATGTCTGTTTGGCTGTGAACTTCTGCAACTCAAGACTCGTTTTCCCTTTGAAGTAAGTAAGTTCAGTCGCTCAGCTGTGTCAGACTCTTTGAGACCCCATTGACTGCAGCACGCCAGGCTTCCCTGTCCATCACCAACTCCTGGAGCTTACTCAAAATCATGTCCATTGAGTTAGTAATGCCATCCAACCATCTCATCCTCTGTTGTCCCCTTCTCCTCCTGCCTTCAATCTTTCCCAGCATCAGGGTCTTTTCCAATGAGTCAGTTCGTCGAATCAGGTAGCCAAAGGATTGGAGTTTCAGCTTCAGCATCAGTCCTTCCAATAAAAATTCAGGACTGATTTCCTCTAAGATTGACTGGTTGGACCTCCTTGCTGGCCAAGGGACTCTCAAGAGTCTTCTCCAACACCACAGTTCAAAAGCATCAATTCTTCAGTGCTCAGCTTTCTTTATAGTCCAACTCTCATATCTATACATGACTACTGGAAAAAACCATAGCTTTGACTAAACACACCTTTGTCAGCAAAGTAAACAATGGCCCCTTGACCTTTGTCTCTGCTTTTTAATATACTGCCTAGGTTGCTCATAGCTTTTCTTGCAAGGAGCAAGCATCTTTTAATTTCATGGCTGCAGTCACCATCTGCTGTGATTTTGGAGCCCAAGAAAATAGTCTGTCACTGTTTCCATTGTTTCCCCATCTATTTGCCATTAAGTAATAGGATCAGATGCCATGATCTTCGTTTTTGAATGTTGAGTTTTAAGCCAGCTTTTTCACTCTTCTCTTTCACTTTCATCAAGAGGCTCTTTAGTTCTTCAGTTTCTGCCATAAGGGTGGTGTCATCTGCATATCTGAGGTTATTGGTATTTCTCCTGGCAATCTTGATTCCAGCTTGTGCTTCATCCAGCCCAGCATTTTGCATGATGTACTCTGCATATAAGTTAAATAAGCAGTGTGACAATATACAGCCTTGAAGTACTCCTTTCCCAATTTGGAACCAGTCTGTTGTTTCATGTTCAGTTCTAACTGTTGCTTCTTGACCTGCATACAGATTTCTCAGGAGGCAGGTAAGGTGGTGTGGTATTCCGATCTCTTTAAGAATTTTTCACGGTTTGTTGTGATCCACACAGTCAAAGGCTTTGGCATAGTCAATAAAGCAGATGTTTTTCTGGAACTCTTGCTTTTTCTATAACCCAGTGAATGTTGGCAACTTCCTCTGCTTTTTCTAAATCCAGCTTGAACATCTGGAAGTTCTCGGTTCATGTACTGTTGAAGCCTGGCTTGGAGAATTTTGAGCATTACTTTGCTAACAACATCCAATGGATCATCAAAAAAGCAAGAGAGTTCCAGAAAAACATCTACTCTGCTTTATTAACTATGCCAAAGCCTTTGACTGTGTGGATCACAACAAACTGTGGAAAATTCTTAAAGAGATGATCAGACCACCTGACGTGCCTCCTGAGAAACCTATATGCAGGTCAGGAAGCAACAGTTTGAACTGGACATGCAACAACAGACTGGTTCCAAATCAGGAAAGGAGTATATCAAGGCTGTATATTGTCACACTGCTTATTTAACTTACATGAGAAATGTTGGGCTGGATGAGGCACAAGCTGTAATCAAGATTGCCAGGAGAAATATCAATAATCTCAGATACGCAGATGACATCACACTTAAGGCAGAAAGTGAAAAAGAACTAAAGAGGCTCTTGATGAAAGTGATAGAAAAGAGTGTAAAAGTTGGCTTAAAACTCAACATTCAGAAAACTAAGATCATGGCATCTGGTCCCATCACTTCATGGCAAACAGATGGGGAAACAATGGAAACAGTGACAGACTTTATTTTTTTGGGCTCCAAAATCACTGCAGATGGTAAATGCAGCCACGAGATTAAAAGATGCTTGCTCCTTGGAAGAAAAGTTATGACCAACCTAGACGGCACATTAAAAAGCAGAAACGTTACTTTGCCAACAAAGGTCCGTCTAGTCAAAGCTCTGGTTTCTCTAGTAGTCATGTATGTAGGTGAGAGTTGGACTATAAAGAAAGCTGAGTGCCGAAGAAATGATGCTTTTGAACTGTGGTGTTGGAGAAGACTCTTGAAAGTCCCTTGGACAGCAAGGAGATCCAACTAGTCCAACCTAAAGGAAATCAGTCTTGAATAGTCATTGGAAGGACTGATGCTGAAGCTGAAACTCCAATCCTTTGGCCTCCTGATGCGAAGAACTGACTCACTGGAAAAGACCCTGATGCTGAGTAAGATTGAAGGCAGGAGGAGAAGGGGACAACAGAGGATGAGACGGTTGGATGGCATCACAGACTCAATGGACATGAGTTTGAGTAAGCTCCTGGAGCTGGTGATGGACAGGGAAGCCTGGCATACTGCAGTCCATGGGGTTGCAAAGAGTTGGACACAACTGAGCAACCTAACTGAACTGAACTTGCTAGCATATGAGATGAGTGCAATTGTGCTGTAGTTTGAACATTTTTTGGCATTGCCTTTCTTTGGATTGGAATGAAAACTGACCTTTTCCAGTCCTGTGGCCACTGCTGAGTTTTCCAAATTTGCTGGCATATTGAGTGCAGCACTTTAATAGCATCATCTTTAGGATTTGAAATAGCTCAGCTGGAATTCCATCACCTCTACTAGCTCTGTTTGTAGTGATGCGTCCTAAGGCCCACTTGACTTCACATTCCAGACTGTCTGGCTCTAGGTGTGATCACATCATCATGGTTATCTGGGCCATTTTGTATAGTTCTTCTGTGTATTCTTGCCACCTCTTCTTAATATCTTCTGCTTCTGGTAGGTCCATACTATTTCCCCTAGAGTTGGCTGTAAAAATCAGAAAAGTCTTCTCCTAGCGAGAAGGGAAAAGAATTGGCCAAGAACATACTGGAGAACATGGGAAGCCTGTCAAAGTCAGCTACAAGAAGCAAAGATTGTGTCTTTGGCTGCTTTATATGCATAACTTTCTTAATTTGCGGAGAAAAACTGGTCATTGTGTCTGTTTCTCAATCCCAGTGTTCTAAGCCTGAGAAGGTCTGGTCCAACGTAGCCTTGACTCCCAGTATTCTAAGTCACAGCGGGGTGGAAGTCCTGGAATCAAGGTGTTGACAGGGCAGTTCCTTCTGGAAGGCTCTCATGGAGAATCAGTTTCCAGGCCTTTTCCAAGTTTCTCACAGCCACCTGCATTCCTTGGCTTGTGGCCCCTTCCTCCATCTTCAAACCCAGCAGTGTGGCCTCTTCTAACCTGTCTCTGACCTCTGTTTCTGTCATCACATCTCCTTCTCTGACCTGGACCCTCCTGCTTCCCTTTCATAAGAACCCCTGTGATTAACGCTGGCCCATCCTGATAGTCCAGGATCACCTCTTATGTCCAGAGCCTCAACTTGATCAACCTGCAGAGTCCCCTTGCTGTGCAGTACCATGTATCCCCAGGTTCTGGGCATCAGGCCATCACATCCTGGGGGAAGGGAATTCTGTTGCTTCCCACAGCACTCACGGGGAGCAAACTCCTAAGGGAGGACAAGGAACACTCCTCAGGGGAAGTGATGTGCAGACTTGAGGCAGGAAACGAATGGGCCCCAGGCTGAGCAGCCAGAGTTTGTCCCCTGTGGACTGAAACTCCAGAATAGCAGAAGCAAGAGAGAAGCTGGGCCCTGTCCAAATAAAAGACCACACATTCCTCATTTTCAAAGTCAAGGAGACCTTCCCAACTATGCATGCACAGAATGGCTCCTTGGATGTCAAAAGAGAAAGGGCACCACTTCGTACTAAGTGATGTCAGCCTACCCATAGGCCTCTTTGCTGGAATCCATCTTGGCTAAGAGATGTGCACGCACACAGGGGAGGACACTGAGATCACCCAATACGGGCTCAGAACCAGACAAAGCAAGATGACTGGCCATAGGAAACCCAGAAGAATGCCCTATAAAAGCACTTCAAATTACCATGAGGGTGTGAGTCTCTCTCCGAGCCCACCCGTGTGTCTATCCACACGTGCTCATTTTTCCTCCTAACAAGCACTTCACTTGTTTCACTACTTTCTGTCTCTGTGTGGAAATTCATTTCTGCGCAGCTGACGGGCCAGGGGCTTGTCACCGGCCACTGGCCCCTGGGCGTCTGGGGGCTAGGATTCAGTGCTCTCACTGCTGCAGCCGGACTTCATTCTCCAGCTGGGAACTGAAATCCTGCTTCAAGCTGCTGCAGGCGAGGCCACCCGAGAAAAGGTTCAGTTCTGGAACGCGGCAGGAAGGGAGGGTGGGTGGGGGAACAGAGAACAGCAGGCAGAGGGAACCAGACACATAAAACAGCAGGCTCCCTGAATACCTGACCCAGATGTGACCTGAGGGCCCTTAACATGAGCACAGAAAGCCAGTGGAGAGGCCACCTGCCCAAGTCTGGAGAGAGAAGAGGTTGTCACAGTTGTGGCAGCGGTAGGGAGGCTGAGGAGGCAGAGACGCTGCTACAGATCCTACAAGGCCTGGTCCTGGCTCCACCAGGAAGAATCTCTGGCCCCAGTGTCAGGGAGGAGCCCTGCTGTGGCCACTTTCTGGTCCTGTCTATCCAGACCCAGAGGAGCTTCTCCCCTTCTCCCCCATGGAGGGTTTCTATTCAGTAACCTTTGGCCTGTCTACCCCTGCCCCACCTTGCTAGAGAAAAGCAGTTTCTGGTTCCTCCTGACCCTTGGCCCGCCCTGGATTGGAAGCCCATGTGAGGGTTGAACACTCCTACCTCTGGAATGTGAGGCCCTGGGAGTGAGAGGGACACAGAGCTGGGGAGCCATGCTTCCTCCCCACCCTCCGCCCCAGCCCCGATCTGCTCAGGCCTCTGATCCCTGCTGCACCGGGAGGCGGGCAGTGTGCTGAGGATGCTGGATCGGTCACCAGGTGGAGAACGAGCCAGTTCACCCACGGGACAGCAGACAGGAGGTGATGGGGCTTTTGACAGGAGGAGGGGTGAGTTGGGGCTAGGGTGCCCCCTCCAGCTCTTTATTGCCACCCCCACGCCCCGCTGTGCTCAGGTTGGTAACACCCCTCAACTACGGGTCCCTGGAGTCTGACAGGTCCTCCTTGGGCCAGGGCAGGGGTGGGTGCCCATCTTACACACTGAGGAGAGGACCCAGCTTGGGTGGCCTGAGGGTGGGGGGACGGGGATAGAGTGGACTCTGCCAAGACACGGTGAGCCTGGACTGGTGTCTTACCCGTGGGCCCTCGAGAGAAAGGTTGGCTGCTGGTTCACTAGGTCAGCAGAACTTTGACACCTACTGGGTGCTGGAGATGAGGGAGGGGTGGCAGGGCTCGCATTTGCTGACTGCTTGTGGCTCAGCTGGTAAAGAATCCACCTGCAATGCGGGAGACCTGGGTTTGATCCCAGGGTTTGATCGCTGGGTTGGGAAGATCCCTTGGAGAAGGGAAAGGCTACCCACTCCAGTATTCTGGCCTGGAGAATTCCATGGACTGTATAGTCCATGGGGTAGCAAAGAGCTGGACATGGCTGAGTGACTCTCACTTTCACTTAACCAGACCCTGTGCTGGAACAGGCCTAGTGACCGCACTTCTGGGGGAAAGGACCAGAGGTTGTTGGGGGAGAGGGCTATGGGGACGTGGGTAAAGAAAGCCCCAGTGCATCAGCACAACAGCTTGGACAAGTGGAGGAGGGGGAGGCGAGCATGTGTTCAGGGGGACTTCCTTGCAGGTGAGCCCAGGAAAACCCCTACTCCTGGGGGAAGCCGGGGCTGGTCTGGGGAGATGACCAGCCCCCCGATCCCCGCCCCACTGGCCAGCCTCTGAGGCTGAGCTCCTGAGGCCCAACTCCCCATCTTCCCACTGGAGCTCCAGGTCTGCTCTATCCACCAGAAAATGGGGAGCCCAGACCCCAGAATTCCCATGACCTGTGGAACACTGGGCAGTGTCGGTGTGTGACGAGGGCCACCTGAGCTCCCCGCCACACCCAGGGTGGGTATGGCAAAATCACATGCTCCCCAGGCTGAACTGTCCTCCACAAAATCTGTATGTTGAAGCCTTTACCTAAATCTTTGGCTTTAGGACCTTTAAAGAGGTACCGGAGTTAAAAATGAGGTTATGAGGGTGGGCCCGAACCCAGTTTCATTGATGTCCTTTTATAGTGGGGAAATTAGGGACACTGAGGGAAGGCCACGTTGAGGATGCGGGGAGAAGATGGCCATCTGCAAGCTAAGGAGAGAGGCCTCAGAATGAAGCCGACCTTGACCTTGGACTTCCTGCCTCTAGGACTGAGGAGCTAAGTGTCTGTTGCTGAAGTCCTGGCCTGTGCTTTGTTTTGGCAGCCCTAGTGAACTCGGAGAAGGCAATGGCACCCCACTCCAGTACTCCTGCCTGGGAAATCCCATGGGTGGAGGAGCCTGGTAGGCTGCAGTCCATGGGGTGTCGAAGAGTTGGACACGACTGAGCGACTTCACTTTCACTTTTCACTTTCATGCATTGGAGAAGGAAATGGCAACCCACTCCAGTGTTCTTGCCTGGAGAATCCCAGGGACGGGGGAGCCTGGTGGGCTGCCGTCTATGGGGTCGCACAGAGTTAGACATGACTGCAGAGACTTAGCAGCAGTGAACTTGCACTCGCAGGGCGCCCTTGAGGAAGGCAGCAGCCCATCGCCGGGTGCCTGGGGATGGGGTGGGAGCAAGGCGAGCATGGGCCCGGTTTCCTCCCTCTCCTGTGTGAGCCTGAAGCCCTCACTTCGGTATTTATTTAGTTTTATTTATTTGGCCACAACAGGTCTTAGTTGCAGCACGTGGGATCTCTGATCTCTGTTGCAGCGTGAGAACTCAGTCGTGCCATGTGGGAACCTAGTTCCCTAACTAAGAATTGAACCTGGGCCCTGCATTGTAAGCACGGAGTCTTAGCCACTGGACACCAGAGAAGTGCCAATATTTTTTAATTTTATTTTTTAATTAAAAAAATTTTTTTGGCATGTGGAATCCAAGTTCCTGGACCAAAGATCAAACCTGTGTACCTTGCATAGCAAGCACAAAGTCTTAACCACTGGACCACCAGGGAAGTCCCTGAAGCCCTCACTTTAACCATACCACTGAGGATGCCCACTCCCCTCCATGCTCAAGCATCTTAAAGCACTGGAGCCTGGCTGGAAGGGTAGAAGTAACACCCCAAAAATGCCACAGTGAACCTACAACCCCCCACCCCAGCTGGGTACTCTTTCCCCAGAGTGGTCAATGCAAATCATCTCCCTAGCCCCTCTCTTCTCCCCAGCTCCCATCCTGCTCTCATCTGCATTCTGCTCAGTCCATCTAACGGGACCCAATTCAGAGGCTTATGATGAGAATTAAACTGCCTCTGCACAGGGCTTGGCCACGCTCAGGTGGCATTCTTACTCCACGTGGCCGCAGGCCTCCTGTCCATTTCTAGAGTAGTTCCCAAGCCAGCTGCCAACACTGGGCATTCAGATCACTGCCAACCTTTTACTCTTTAAAGGCTGTAAGTGCAGCCCTTCCACTGGGGGCTCAGGACACTTGTCGGTGGTTTAACCACAGGGTCAGACCATGAAACTTGTAAGATGCTGGGGAATTAGCTTCCGAAGGTTTTGTAATTTTCTGGTGACCCCAGCTACCATCCTGAGGAGCCAGTGTCCAGGTCCTGGCAGCAATGGAATGGTCTTCGCCTTAACCAGCCCTCACCCAAGGGCCATTCTGAGGTTTGTCAACTCTTTCTTCCTGGTGAACTGTTTCTGACCTTTGCTCCTTGAGTTCTTATCAATTTGCATGAGCTTTTAATAGCTGATAACACACCTGGCTTGTTCCCCTGGTACAATTCACTCTTAACCATGCATGATCAGAGGTTAGCCCATGTGGAGGGCTCCCAGAGATGCCACTGGCAGTGCTTTCGAATTTTTCATCTGGGGAGTTGAATGGTTTGAGGGTCTCCTGCTACATGGAATGTGGGAGTTACAGGGTAGGGCAGAGGCCTGTAATGGGTCCATCCTTGGGACCCTTGCCCCTGCACATTGGGGCAGGTGGGAGGCACCTTGGCAAACCCAAGGGGCCCTGCCTGCTTCCCATGGGATGCTGGATGAGGAGCAGAGCTGGAGAATGGTCACAGCCAACTGAGCACCTGCCAATGACTGACAGGCATGAAGTCTCCATCTCATTTACCAAGAAAAGATTGAGGAAAACGGTCTGGCAATTTCTCATAAAGTTACTTAGTCAGCCAGCCACTTTAGTCTTAGATATATACCCAAGAGAAATGACACACATCCCACCAGACACTTGTTTATCAATGTTCACAGCAGCATGACTCACTAAAGCCACAAGGTAGAAACAGCCTCCAAAATGCCCATCGATGGATGAATGGATCAACATGTGGTCCAGCCACACACCACGGACTATTCTTCAGCCCTGAAAATGAATGAGGTACTAAGTCATGCCACAACAGAAACAAGCTTTGAAGACATGATGTTCAGACACAAAAGGCCACATATCGTATGAGTCTATTCATATAAAGTGATCAGCACAGGCAAATTCATGGAGTCAGAAAGTGGACTAGTGGTTGCCAGGGGCTGGAGGAGGGACTGCAAAAGGTCATGAATGAATGATGTTAGTTGTGTCGCTCAGTTGTGTCCAACTCTTTACAACCCCACGGACTGCAGCCCGCCAGACTCTCGGTCCATGGGATTCTCCAGGCAAGGATACTGGAGTGGGCTGCCATTTCCTACTCCAGGGGATGTTCCTGACCCAGAGATCAAACTCAGATCTCCTGCACTACAGGCATACTTTACCATCCGAGCCACCAGGGAAGCCCAAAGGGCATGGGGGTTCCTTTAAAAAAAATTATTTGCTGCACCAGATCTTAGTTGAGGCATGTAGGATCTTTAGTTGTAACATGTGGAAATCTAGTTCCCTGACCAGGGATCAAACCCCAGGCCCACTGCATTGGGAGTTTGGCATCTTAGCCACTGGACCACCAGGGAAGTCCTGGGGTTCCTTTCTGGAGTGATGAAAATGTGCTGGAATAGGTGGTGGTGAGGTTTGTGCAACTTTGTGGATATGTTGGAAACTACTGAATTTCTGTGTAATTTTTTTTTTTAAGAAGTACTGCAAAAAGCCCAACATATACATGTAAAACACGTAGAGACAGGTCAAGGAGAACCCAAATGGCATGAAAAATAAAAGCTGGATTTAAAGGAAAATAGAAATCTTAAATATGAAAAAAAAATGACACAGTGGCTACTTCCCAGTTACTGGCAGGAATGAGGTGGGTGAAGTGACAGGAAAAGTGAAAGTGATCACTGTCAATAGTGACCCTTAGAATTGGAGTCACAGGGCCTGTTCTAACCTTTGATACAATGGGAGATAAAATGCCACTGCTGCTCTTGCTGGAAGAACGCCCAGTGGAAGGGGCACGGTCAAATCTAGAAAGGTAGCAAGGTAATTCTGGGAACCAGCACTCGCCAAGCTCACTCAGGTCACTGACCCATGTGATCTTGCACCGTGGTGTGTGGGGAGCTTGCCTTTCAGACAAGTAGGGGACCCCTCCCTTCCTGTTCTCCCGGGCATTGAGCATAGAATCTCCTTTGTGGGCCTGTGCCAGGGTGGTCGTCCTGGGCCTCAGCTGCCCTGCTCAATGTGTGTCCTGGAGGTGGCAGTGCCCCTCATCTTTTACAAATAAACAGAGGCTTGGGAGGTTATCACATGGAAGTTCCTGGATGTAAGCTCTGTGCCCGCTCCAAGTCAGGTTCTCTGGGTCAGAAATGTGTACAGGCAGGAAGCACGGGGGACCCACGCCCAGAAGGAACCCCTGGCTACTCATTCCTCCAACTCTGGAGTTATCAGGGCCATGAACTCCAATGGGGTTGCCCACTGAAAACAAACTCAACCGTCCACAGAGAAGTCAATATAGCTTCCTGTTTTTTTCCATCACTCACCGACTCAGCACTAGTAATGGAATCAGATTGAAGTCTGGCCCCCAAAGAGCTCCAGGGCTGGAAGATTCTTCCAGAAGCCGGGCTGCCCGGCTTCTATCCTCAGGATGGGTGATCCGCTTCGATGCCTCAGCTCTGTTTGGGGGGTGACCAGTAAACGGCTCCCCTGACAATAAAACCTATTACTTTTCTTTTTTGTCTGAGCTATGAGGCAAGTGAGATCTTAGTTCCACAACCAGGGATCAAACCCGTGCCCACTGCACTGGAAGCACGGAATCTCAACCACTGGACCACCAGGAAGTCCCTAAACTCACTTCTATGTCCCCAGAATAGCCCCCACCCACACTGTAAGCCCTGAAAGTGGCCCAGGTGTCATGGCTTCCCCACTGCTGTGCCTCATAACTGGGCTACTGCCTTGCCCACATCTGACTGTCTCCAAGTCCTGGTGATTCCACTTCTAAGACACTTGGAATCCTCCTCTCCACATCCTGCCCTACACCTGCTCCGGCAGCTCTCCCTGGGGCTGTCTTCACAGCCCCCACTCCCTCTTTTGAAGTGTGCATTCCATGCTTGCTTCTGGGGCCCTTCCTTCTAACAAATCAGCAAAGAATCACATTAAGTGTCTCATTTAAAATGCTCTTTGGCTGGGGACTTCTCTGGTGGTCCAGTGGTTAAAACCCCACACTTCCACTGCAGGAGGCACAGGTTTGATCCCTGCTCTGGGAGCTAAGATCCCACATGCTTTGTGGCCAGAAAACCAAATCATAAAATAGAAGCAATACTATAACAAATTTAATAAAGACTTTTAAAAAACTGGTCCACATCAAAAACTACATATATTAAAAAATAAAAAAAAAAATTCTGTCTGAAAGATTCTTTCAGCTGCCCATTGCCTACGGCAGGAATATCGGGGCCCTGTGACTGCTGTATTAAGTTACTACAATATTGGTAGCTTAAAGCGAGGTACATTTATTATTTGACAGTCCTGGCAGTCACAAGTCCGAAGTCAATCTTATTGGGCTAAGATCAAGGTGCTGGCAGGGCTGCAGTCCTGGCAGTTGAAGGAGAGAATCCGTTTTCTGGCCACTAGAGGCCGTCCGCATCCCGTGGCTCGTGGCCACCTCCTCCAACCTCAAAGACATCAATGACATCACTGTCCTCTCTTTGTACTTTCACATCTCCTTCTCTGCCCCTCCTGCCTCCCTCTGATAAGAATCTCTGTGATGATGTTGGTCTCATACAGATAATCCACAACTGCCTGCCCATCTCCAGATCCTCAACTTAATCCCATCTGCAGAATCCCTTCTGGTAGGTAAGGGGACACAGGTTCCCAGAGACCGCTGTTATTCTGCCCATCACAGCAAGACTAGCCTACTTTTTCTGAAAAGGGCCCTGCAGTAAATCTTTTAGGCTTTGTGGGCCATCTGGTCTCTGTTGCCAAGACTGACTGAACAATTTTCAGAGCTCAACGCAAGATAAAAATATGGGCCTCCTTCATTCACAAGATTAAGAATTTCAGACCAGTGACGGCAGAAGTGCAGGCCCCTGCCCCCCAATCTGAGCAAGTCTGCGTCTGCTCCTCCAACCTGAAAGCGGCCAAGGGCCATACACAGATGACGGGCGTGGGCATGGGACCAGCAAACGTGATGGATGCTGAAGCTGCACTTTCCCATGTCACAAAATGCTATTCTTTTGGTTTTTTTTTCCCAACCATTTGGAAATGTAAGACTTCCCATGCTTCCAATGCAGGGCACCTGGGCTCCCTGGTTGGAGAACTAAGATCCCACACGCTCTGTCGTACAGTCAAAAAATTAAGTAAGATAAATAAAATAAAAATGTAAACATCATTTGTAACTCACAGGTAGTATTAAAAAAAGGTGTGGGTGGAATCAGGCTGTAGTCGGCTGACTCCTCATCTGCAGGATGAAATCCCAACTTCTCTGCCTGACTCTCTAGGGTCCTTGACAGCCAGAGACAAGACACCCTGCCAGTCCCGCCTTATCATCTTCTTTCCTTGAGACACCTACTGCTCCGTGAACCCTCCTCAGGGGCAAAGCTGCACCTGTGCTCTAGCTGGTCCATGTGTGGAAGCCCCATCTCCCCCTCCTGTGGCTGGCAGACCCTGGCTCCTGCTGCCCTCCAGCCCAGTGCTGCCCTCATGAAAGGTGGTGCTCTGGACCTGGCCCTTGTCACACTGCCTGGGCTTGGTGTCTACATGTCCTCTTTCTTGCAGCAGCAAGGTCCTCGTGAGCAGGAACCCAAACAGAGTCATCCTGATCACATGGGCCCTGACAGCATGTGTTTCGAGGCACAATAAGAACGATCAGGAATTTTAGTGCCTGGAGTGTACTCTAACCCTGAACCTTAAGAACCAAAACTATGCTTCTTACTAAAAAACAAAACAAAGAATTTCTATCTCAAGATCAGATCAGGGAAATAAAGATCTCTGAGATCAGGCAAGCTAGACTCAAACCCCTGTCCTTACTAGACATGTGCACCTGGACAATCACCGCCCTTGCTCCTAGGACAGGGTCTCAACTTGCCGTGGCCAATCAAGCCCTGTGTGTCATGCCCCTTTCAATCCCGTGAGTCACTGGCCTTTTTAAGTGTGCCACGCTCCTGTGGGGCTCAGGGCCTTTGTGCTTACTGTTCCTGCTGCCTGAACCGTCCTGCTCCCCTTTGCCTCGTGACTCACCCTACTGGCTGTGCAGGCCTCCCCTGGCTGCCCCTGGGCGAAGTCAGGTCCGCCTGTTACACACTTTGCTGGCACTCTGGACCTCTGCAGGTTGAAATTATTTGTGTCATTTCTTACAATTAATAAGCACTTGCCACCAGGTTCTACTTCAGAGATTCTGAAAGTGGGTGATTTCACTTCATTCTCATGGTACCCTCATAAAGTACTGTAAGCACGCCCACTTCGTGGAAGGGGAGGCTGAAGTTCAGAGAAATTAAACAACTTGCCCAAGGTTGCATGGCGATTGAGTGTCAGAGCTCGCCTCCTAAGCCTGTCCTCGCAGGTTGACTCTGAGCTCTGTGAGGGTGGATGCACATTGGGTCGTTGTTGTGTGTATCCCCAGGGCTGAGGGCCTAGACCGGCTGAATTACAGGTGACTGCAAAGCATCGGTGACCTACAAGAAACAGCACTGCAGTAGCAACAAGCACTCCTAGTGTTCAGATCTTGGTTTCTAATACCACGCTCTAATCAGAGGAATGAGACTTGGAGAAACGGCTACTTCTAAGGCTGGGATCAGGAAATACACACGAGAAGAACCTACAGCATCTTGCAGTACTAGAAAGTAAGGAAGTCCTCCAGAAAAAACAAACAAGCCAAAAAAAAAAAAAACCAAAACAAACCACCGAACAAAACACATTGATAGGAGTGTGTCAAAAACCAAAGGAGGGCTTCCCTGGTGGTCCAGTGGTAAAGAATCCGGCTGCCAATGCAGGAGACATGGGTTGGATCCCTGGTTTGGGATGATCCCATATGCCAAGGAGCAGCTAAGCCTCTAGAACCACAACTATTAAGCCCTAAGTACTGAAGCCCGCACACCCTAGAGCCTGTGCTCCAGGGCAAGAGAAGTCACTGCAATAAGAAGTCTGTGCGCTGCAACTAGAGAAAAGCCCGCAATGAAGACCCAACACAGCCAAAAATAAATAAATTAAAAACAAAACAAAGTGGCCAATGCTGGAGCAATTTGAGCAATAAAATAAAGTAGTATTGGCTTATAATCCAGAGTATAAATAAATACTCAGGAAGCTAAGTCGCTTCAGTCGTGTCTGACTCTGTGTGACCCCAGACCAGGCTCCTCCGTCCCTGGGATTTTTCAGGCAAGAGCACTGGAGTGGGGTGCCATTGCCTTCTCCAACTCAGGAAGCTATACTGATCTAATTAAATGACTGGATAAACTAATAAACAGGGAGAGAAGAGGTAAGCCTTTCATGCAGAAGGATTCCAAGTAATTTATGTAAATATCCACCCTTAAGGAGGGGAACACACATGTCCACTCTCTATGTGAGCTGCATATAGTGACTGCCTTCCAAAGGAAAAGGGGAAAAGTGACTTTACAGTGGAAAAACCTGACACAAACTAAGTCAGCCAGGTGATGAAGGCCAATATCAACACGCATAAATAAAGTTGATAGTACATATCCTTTTTTTAAAAAAGAATTCTCTTACTTTCTTTTATTTTGGGCCTCACTGCTCCGCTTGTGGGATCTTAGTTCCCTGACCAGGGATCAAACCCATGCCTCCTGAATTGGGGGCACAGTGTCTTAACCACTGGACCACCAGTGAGGTCCCCAATTGTATGTATCCTTGACATGATATGATGAAAATGGCCCTTTACCTCTTTGGTCTTCCTCCCTCAAACCCATCATCCCAGGATTACCACAAGAAATGTACCAGACAAATGCCAATAGAGGAGTATCCTACCAAATATTTGACCAGGTCTCTCAGAACAATTAAGATTATCCAAATCAAGGAAAGTTGGAGAACCTGCCAAAGCTAAAAGGAGACTCAAGAGACAGGACAACTAAGAGACTGGACCTTAAAAGTTCTCATCACAAGAGAAAAAAAGAAATCTAAGTGTGGTGATGGATGTTAATCTTTAACCACCTTATTGTGGTGATCATTATGTGATATATACATGCATCAAATCATTATGTTGTATACTCCAAAACTAATGCAATGTTATATGTCAATTATCTCTTTTTAGAGAGAGAAAACAACTAAGTGTAACGTGGTATCCTAGATGCGATTCTAGATGACAAAAAGGACATTAGGTAAAAACAAAGGAAATCAAAACATGAACTAGGGTTGACAAGAATGTATCAGTCATGGTTCCTTAAGTATAACAAATGTATCCTGCTAATGAAAGACTCTAGGGTCTAGGAAACTGGGTGTGGGTAAAATGGTAACTCTGTGTTTTCTGCGCAATATCTCTGTAAATCTAAAATTCTTCTAAAAAGTCAAGTCTGCGAATGACAGCAATGATGAAGCATAGGTGAATGATCACAATACTCCACTAGTCATCATGATGACAATGACTGTAGCTCTCCCCTTACACTGCTATTGTGAGCACTCCGCAGAACCGACATAAAGCATTCAGCATGAGGTATATAGAGCTCAATTCAGAGCACTGCACTTGTCACCATTCGACGAAATCTATGCCATCCACTATGGAAGCCATGAGCTCTACATGACAAAACTTAAACTAAGTAAAAATTAAATTGATGGAGTTCTTGTGGCAAGAAAACTGGAGTGGTTTGCCATTCCCTCCTCCAATGGACCACGTTTTGTCAGAACTTTCCACTATGACCCATCCATCTTGGGGGGGCCCGCATAGCATAGCTCAAAGCTTTATTGCGTTAACGCAAGCCCCTTGACCACAACAAAGCTATGATCCATGAAGCTCCAATACTTTGGCAAAGAGCTGATTTCACTGGAAAAGACTTTGATGCTAGCAAAGATTAAAGGCAAAAGAAGAATGGGGTGGCAGGGGATGAGATGGTTAGATAACATCACTGACTCAATGGATATGAGTTTGAGCAAACTCCAGGAGATAGTGATGGACACGGGAGACTGGTGTGCTGCAGTCATGGGGGTCGCAAAGAGTCGGACATGACTTAGCAACTGAACAACAACAACAAAAATTAAGTTCATTAAATGCTCAGTTCTTTAGTGCTACCAGCTACATGTCAAGTGCCCAAAGGCCACATAGAGCTCGTGGCTATTAAATTTGGCAGTGTTGATTAAAAGAAATGCCCATGAGCACAGTGTTCTATTGGACAACACTGCACAAAACAATAAACGGCATGATTGTTTGTTCAGTGTTCTTGACTCCTTTGGGTCCTTCTGCAAATCTTACCTTCTCAACCTTCCCGACAGCCCTCTTTCCAACTGCAACCCCCATCCCCACCCCACATACCTCATGCCCAATTTACTTTTCGGTCCTTTACCACTTGCTGTGAAATCCACTTAATTTCTTTCCTGACTCCGTATCTAGCACTGCATGGTTCGATGCTGTAGCCATTAGTAACCACGGCTCCTGAGCCCTTGAAACACAGCCAGTCCAACTTCAGATGTGCTGTGAGTGTAAAAGACATACAAGATTTCAAAGGTATGTAAAGAAAAGAAAAGGAAAAAACAAAAGAACGTAAAAATATCTCTTACATTTTTACACTGGCTACAGGCTGAAACAGCATTTTGGAGATAAACTGGGTGAAATAAGACAGGTTATTAAAATTAACATCACCTGTTTCTTTTTTTTTCTTTTTAACATGGCTACTAGAAATTTTAAATTATGCATGTGGCTAACATTTGGTTGCCGGACTTCCCTGGTGGCTCAGACTGTAAGGCGTCTGTCTACAAAATGGTAGACCGGAGTTCGATCCCTAGGTCGGGAAGATCTGCTGGAGAAGCAAATGGCAATCCATTCTAGTACTATTGCCTGGAAAATCCCATGGACAGGGGAGGCTGGTAGGCTACAGTCCTCGGGGTCACAAAGAGTCGGACACGACTGAGCGACTTCACTTTCCTTTCCTTACATTTCTCATGGGCTTCCCTGGTGGCTCAGACGGTGAAGAATCTGCCTGCAGTGCAAGAGACACGCGCTCGAACCCTTGAAGAAAGAAATGGTAACCCACTCCAGTATTATTGCCTGGAGAATCCCCATGGGCAGAGGAGACTGGAGAGCTACAGTCCATGAGGTCGCAGAGTCAGACACGACTGAGGGACTAACACTACATTTCTCATGGACAGCGTCAGTCCAGAATGTCAGCCAAATAGAGGCAGGTATTTTCGCCTGTTCGTTGCCAATACAGTGATCGGCACATAGTAGGCGGTCAATTAAATTTTAATGAACGGACGTTAGGCTGAGCCTCTGGGCACCCGTTAGCTCTAATAATCAACACAGATAGAACACTGACCACGTCCCCAGGTCCGCCTCGTCACTACACCAGATAAGGAAACTGAGTCCGGGCGAGGTGACGTAACCCCAACCCAACGGCACATAGTGCGGAAACGTCGCAGCCGGGATTCGAACCCCGGTTCTGTCACCGCAGCCCAGGCGCGCTGACCGTTCCTACCTTGCAGATTGGTGACGGCGGCCGAGGCGGCGGCGGGATAAACAGGCGCGAGACACACACCATGCCCAGGACAAGGGGAGTGACCCTTCGGCCGCCGCCTTCCGTCGGCCTCCGTGGGCCAGGCCACAGCTGGCCCTCTCCTCGGCCATCGCTGGCCACCCGCGTCTCTGCCTGCCGCCGAGCTCTTCGCAGGCGGCGCCAGCCGGAAGTCCCGCCCCCGCCGCGCGCCCCGGGTCGCCGCGACAGCAACGCGGGCCAATGAGAAGCGCGCCGTGGCGGACGCCGGCCAATGGGCGCGCGCGCCGGGGGGGCGTGTCCGGGCCGCGGGCCGGAGCGGGTCGTGCGCGCTGAGGAGGAGCCGCCGCCGCCGTCGCCGTCGCCGCCGCTACCGCCACCGCTACCGAGGCCGAGCGGAGCCGTTAGCGCCGCGCCGCCGTCGCCCGCCTGCCCAGGAGCAGCCCCGGGCCCACCCGCCCGCGTCCAGGTGAGGCGGGGGCCTTCGACGGCGCCCTACGGGGTAGGCCGCGGCAGGCCTGAGCTCGCCTGGCCGGGCCGCGGGCGCTCGCGGGCCTGCACCGGCCAAGGCCCAGGCCGCGCCGGGCCGGGAGGGGACGCGCGCGGGCCTCGGCGAGCGGGCGGGGGCCGGCCGGTGTGGGCGTCAGCGACAGGCCCCGGGCCGGATTCCTCGGCCGCCGCGAGGGCCGAGATAGGGGGTCGCGGCTTGGGCACGCGCCTGGCGGCCGGGCTCCGCGGCCGGGCCCGGGTAGCTTTGCAAGCCGGGTATCCGGGGGCGGGAGAGCGGAGCCAGAAGCAAGGGAATGGAGTGAGCGCCCTCAGCTCTCGGAGGTCACGGCCCCCGGGCTCGCTCGCCCGGGAAATCCTACACGATCTTTTGTAGCGGTTGTCAGGACCGCGGTGGATCTGAGGTCCTCTTAAAAGTGTACAAACCCTTCGGTATGTATGAGAGCCCTAGGGGAAGAAAGAAAAATATTTTTTGAATACCGTCTCTAACAAAACAGTTTCTGGGGTGTGGGACGTCTGGATTTGTAAAATGTGTGTGTGTTGAAAACACAGACTGCACGCAGTTGAACAATGGGGGATGGATGCTCTTCCTTTTCCGGCATCCTCTGCTGCTAGGCATATTAAAAATGGGTTCTGATCCCCACTGTGTGCAGGGCAGGTGGAGAAGAACTTCTGCAGGTGCTGCCCCTGGAGGAACACAGCCCCGCCTCACAGAGTATTCATGGGCGATCTGAATAGCCAAAGCTCCAAAAGTGGGACGTTGGGGAGGCGGATTCTCTCGAAAAGCGTTTCTCAACCTTGGCACTACTGACATTTTTGGTCTGATCATTCTGGGTTTGGGTGGGGGAGGGGCTGTCCCAGGCATCTACCCACTTAGATGCCAGCAGCATCTTCTTCCCCCAGTTGTGAAGATCAAAAATATCTTCAGAGATTTCCGAAAGAACCACACACATACTCACATGTGTGAGAATCACTCCTGGACTAAATGAATGATCTTCCACTAGAAGTACTCCTAGCCGCATTTCTGATTCCTTGAAATCCAGAGTTCCCAAGACGTTGGACAAACTCTACTGTGGGAGCCTTAGTTTGCTTATCTGTAGAATGGGATGGATCAGACTGTTGCTGTGCAGATTTAACGATTTGGAAAGCCTTAGCATTCTGCATGACCTGTGCCTGAGGAGACACTGAATATATAATGTTATAAATAGTCGACTGTATTTAGTGAGGATTTACTATGGGCTAGCCACAGATGGACATTGATCTCCAGCCCTTGAGGTGGGTGCTGTCTGTTGTAAGTTCTGTTTTAGGAACAAAGAAACCCAGAGGTCGCTTAGTGAGACCAGTCTCACACGGGAAAGTGGCTAATGGCAGGATTTGAACTCAGGCACTCTGACTCAGATTTCTTACTTTTAACGGCCAAGTTTTACCACTCTTATAATCCCAGCATCTGGGAGACCTGGAGAGACGTTCCATTCATGTATCACTGAGTATCTTCTGTGTGCAGAGCTTTGTGCTAGGATCTGTTATAAAAATGTTTGACTTAAAGGCCCATGAAGAAAGCAAGATATATGAACATCTCAAAAGGTGGAACTAAATCATGTTTATATTGAAGAGGCGGAGTTTTGGATTGGCTGTGTTGAGTGTGAAGTCATGGGACAGCAAGTGGAAAATGAGAGGTTTATGAAAGTACCATCTTCCTAAGGCCCTGCTTTTGTCTCACTCCTGCCTCCCATCTCTTATCACCTTTCCACACTCAAGCAAGATCTAATTATGTTATTCCCAATCAAGAGTGTTTGGGTGGAAAATAAATTAATTTTTAAACCTTTTTAGGTGGCTTAAAAGCTACAGTCGGGGGTCCTTTGCACATTCTAACCCCACCCCTTTCCTTTCCGATTTTGCCTGCACATAGGCCCCAAACTCTGACCCTTACTGCCTGTTGCCCCCACTTTATGGAATGCCGTTCTCCTCCACCTGGAGATCTCTTCCTCATTCTGTTTGTCCCAGGTTGAAGCTCACTCACCATATGAAGCCTCCTCAGACTGCTGCTCTTTCTCTACCCTCAACCAGTAGTTCTTCCCCATCTCATTCAATGGAATCAGATTCAGGGCTGAAGTGCAGCCGCCTCCTTTTGCCCCTAGATGGCAGTAGCTAAGCGGCAAGGCTGACCTGAGACTGAGTCAGGGGAAGAGCAAGAGGAACCAGCCTGTGGGAGGGAAGTTAGTTTTGCTTCCCTCCTTTAGCTTACTCTTCGCCCTCGGCTTCTGAGTCCCAGGCTCTGTTCTAGGCTCTGGGGAGGCACTGGTGATTGCAGCGAATGCACAGATTGTTTCAACCCACTCTGTTGAGCGTGGTAATTATGGTTATGTGCCTGCTGATGTGGAAATACAGAAAAGGAAACTATTAACCTAGCCCTGGTGGGCAAAGGTAATCACCTTCCTGGAGGAGGTGAAACAGGAGGGAAGGGGTTACCCAGGCCTAGACTGTGGGGAAGGGCTTGGTAGGATGCAAGAATCACACCAGCCAAGGCATGGAGGTGGGGCTGTCTTGGTTTGTTCAGAGACCCACACGGGGTCTGGTAGTTCAGAGGCAAGAAAGGTGAAGTGAGTGGTGGTAAGAGGACTCTGATAGCTGGTGTGCAGAGGGAAAGGGTGGTGTTCTTCAGACCAGGCTGAGGGGGACTGTCTTACAGTTTGATTCCACAAAGCGAAGGGGTCAGGTCTGCACACAGGACAAAGAGCTGGAGGAGAATATTGCTGAAAGCCAGCAAACCACTTCGGAGGTGATGACTTTCCTGTAAATCAGAAAGGTCACAAATATGACCCAGGGCTGTGGTGGTCTGGAAGTAGGGGGTGGGTTTGAGACCCAGTTAGGGGGTAAAGGACACAGGGCTCAGTGGGTGTTTAGCTGTGGGATGTGAGAAAATAATTGGGCAATGATTCTGCGCACTGCCTGAGTGCCCAGTAGGTGGATAACGGTCACTCAGAGAAACAAGACAAGAGAAGGAGCAGTTTAGCATGTTGACATAGACAGAATAGCACGTCACTTGAGTAGGATACGTGTACCTTCTGTGGATATACAGACCGGAAGTGGGGGGGTGGCAGAAGGTAGCATCCTGCCGGGAGGTGTCGATGGAACTCGCTCATATGTTCACTGTCCATCCTCACTTGACCTAGAGCCTCGTGGGCACTGGCCAAGTCAGTGAGCACAGTTTTATAGACTGAACATGTAAAACCTTACTGTTGGCTCATTGTTGTGGGAAACAGGGAGGAGGGGAAGAAATTGCCTCCTCGAGGAATTTACAACCTGAACTGGGGAGAAAAGACAGAGATATGTGAGATTAAAGTGATGAAAGGAGGAAGCTGTGGGTAACGACAGCCTGGAGAACTTTGAAAGAAATGATTGTTCATTACTTGGGGTTGGTTCTTGATGAAGGAGGCGGTATCCAAACTGGTCATTGTCATCAGAGAGGCGTGGGCAGCTATTTCCAGGTGCCTCCAGCAGCCTGAGTAAGAGAAAAGGTGAATGCAGAGAAGTCCAGAACCCTGAGGGGACCAGTTTGGGCAGGCAGAGGGTCAAGAAGGTGGGCTTGGAGATGAATCTAGAGAAGTATGCCAGGATCAGGTGGCACAGGGTTTCTCAACACAGTCAAGAAGTGAGTTTGGAAAAGCGCCTTTCTTTTATTCCTTTCCTCCCCCCCCCAGATATTTATTTGTTTATTTGGCGGTGCCAGGTCTTACTTGCGTCATGTGGGATCTTTAGTTGTGGCCTGTGAACTCTTTGTTGTGGCATTTGGGATTTAGTTCCCTGACAGAGATTGAACCTGCGCCTTTTGCATTGGAAGCACGGAGTCAGCCACTGGGCTACCAGGGAAGCCCTGAGAGTAAGGACAGACAGACCAGTCAAGAGGCTTTGGTAGGACAGAGATGGCCCAGCACTTGCCTGAGGGTCAGGACTGGGACTGCTGTTTTGTCTTCTACACCCACTGCCTTGCTCGTGCTGGCATGTGATAGCACTCCATGTGCTGGGGGAAAGAAGGGAGCTCAGAGGTGACTGGATCCAGCCACCTGTCAGGGAGACATTCATGCCAGAGGAAAGATTTACAGGAGAGGAAACAGCGCAGAGCAACCCAATGGCAAGACCAGTGTCGCCACAAACAGAAATCGGGAGACAGAGGAATGGGAGTGAACTGGGGGGAGAAGGCCAAACGGTGCTTGGTGTGAAATAACCATGTGGCAGGGAGACTGTATGGGAGTCAGTCTGCCCAGAAGGTGACAGGGACCTGATCAGGGACAATGGCAGAGAGATGGAGGGAGAGTGAGGCATCTCAGATGCAAAACCAGCAGAAACTAGTGCTCACTTAGGCTTGGGGGATGGGAAAGGTGGCCTGGGGGACAAGTGTATATGGGTGCCGCCAAATGAAGTGATTCAGGGGGAGGGGAAGGTTTGAAGAGGGGGTGAGAACAGAAGGAGACATGAGGATGCTTGCACCGGGCGGTGGGGAGGGCAGGGAGACGCGTGCTCACCTTCACTTTGTCGGTAGAGTAGAGTGAGAGGATGAGGCTTGAGTGAGGTTCATGTTGCTGGTGAGCAGATGAGGAGATCTGCCAGTTTGTCTCAGGATGTGTGTGTAATTGCTGCGTGACTGACCAGGGACTACCACCGATCTCTTCTGTGTCCCATGGGTGCTTGTGATCCGTGGCTCTGGAACGCACCGTGGCTTCCGTGGAACCCAGGCCCATTAGAAATGGCCTCAAAGGTGCGGATCATTTCCAGGGCCCCAAGTGGAAAGGGTCAGTGTGGTCCTTAGTGGGCGCTTGCCACGTGTCAGGAACTGTGCTGAGAGCTGAAGCAGGGGGAGATAGCTCAGTTTGCAGACAGGGAGACGGAAGCTCCAGGAAAGGAAGTGACATCCCTGCCGTAGTTCAGCTGATGAGCAGTAAGGTTAGTGTTGTTAAAGCCGGTGGGTTTTTTCTCCTGGGCCAGGTTGCTCTGCAGTTTCATGTGAGAGCCCTGGAGTGGCCTTGATCAACTGGAACTCCTAGCAGGGCTGTGGGTGTGATCCAGTGCCCTCAGGGTCTATGGAGCGCTCTGGCTGGACTGGACACCCAGCTGCACCCACTCTGCCTATCCCCTGGGCTTCTCAGACTGGCAGGCATGGACTTGCTGTGACTTAGCTGTCCCCGTTGGACAGCTTTCCTCACCGTAGGCTGTGGGAAGGGACAAGGAAGGAACTGAGTTGATCTCAGTGAGCCCTCACCTTGCGTAGTGGTTAAAATTGGGTCAGGTAGTGCTGTCAGTTTGTTTTTCTGGCACCACAGCGTTTCCTGGGTGACCTTACACTCCTCAGACTTTCACCTTGAAGAACTTAGGACTTTGCATCTGGAAAGGATGGCAGAAATAATTGAGTCCAGACCCTGTCGTGTGATGTGTGAGGTGTCAGGGTTGAGCCCCAGGATATATTTGACTTGTTCTAGTTTTGTTCTGGCCCAAGTAGAAAGCCTGTTCTGTGGCTATAAACCAAGATAGATGATCATAGGTGCCTGATACAAACTGATCTTGCTGCTTTGCATATGTACCACCTACATATGCTTTTATATCATTTATATACACACACACATACACTCACATGTATAGGGTATCTCTCCCTTAAATACACATAGTAGGTATACTACTGATGTGAGCAACATCTCTGAAGTCACATGACCAGAACTTTTGAAAATAGCTCAGTAGGGCTGAAAACCCTCAGAGATCATCCCAGTGGGACTTCTCCATCACAGATCTGTTACCAGAAACATTTCCAGATCAGCAGGGATCACTTTGCCAAACTAAGTTTCTCTTTAGTTTTGCTCCCTGCAGTTGACTTTGGTCCATGGGTTGGGCTGGGATGGGATGACCCTAAAAAAGTAAGATACTAAATGTATTAAATAGATTGTCGATACAATTTCCAGCCACCCTTCTTTAACATAAAATAATGCATTAAATACATATGATTCCCAGTGTGCCTGTACCCCTCTTCTGTGTGTGCCTGGTATGTTTGCCAGATAGCCCTGGGGACCCTTGGCAACAGTGATGTAGCCTTGACCCTCAAAGCTTTCACTGATGTGGGTGAAAAGCAAATAATTATGAGTCAGAGTGATTTGTGCAACAATGAACGTTCACACCAGCGGTGTGCAGGCACTGAGAACGAGAGCAACTGAGCATCCTGGGAGATCCTTTAAAGATAAATGAAAAGGTGATGGAGAGGGAGGGCTGTCCCTGCCAAGGGAGCAGCTGAAAGAAAAGCACAGAAAGATGAAGGTCCGCAGCATGCTGGGGACGGTCAAGTGAACAGAGGAGGGGGGATGAGCAGGGGCCATTGCAGCCGGCCTGGCATTTTATCCCTGGAAGACTGCTCTGCAGCGACAACTTGAGGGTTGGCCCTGACACTGATTAACAGGGTGACAACTGCCCCTGGGCAAAGTCATGTAACCTCTGAGCCTCAGCAGGTGGTGACTCCACTGTCAGGGAGAACCAGTGGGGGCGGGAAGTGGGGGAGCCGGCTTGGTGGGGCTGAAGGGGTGACCTGGAGATGTCCACAGGACTGCCACTTGGCGGGACGCTGAGTAACAGGAGGCAGGTTCTGGCGAGTGAGAGATGGCTGGAGTCATCGATTGTCAGGCAGACACCAAGACCAGGTTGTGGTTGGTGCTCCGGGGACAGCTATGCAGATTTGGAAAGGTCAGGGGAAGGGACATGAATTGCAGGGTGGCACCAAAGCACCAAGAAACTGCTCTTGGGGTTCGAGTTCTTCAGCGGTGCCAGTTGACCAAGAGTGGGGCCCACAGGGGGCTGCTCAGCCTCAACTGGGCATGTCAGGAGGAGGCAGCATGCTAAGGACAGGGCTGTCATGCAGAAGCTTCATGCTTTCAATCTTTAAAAAAATTTAAAAAAAAATTTTTTTTTTTTGGCCACACCATGGCATGGCATATGGGGAGTTCCCTGACCAAGGCTTAAACCAGTGCACCCTGCAGTGAACAGGCAGAATCTTAACCACTGGACCACCAGGAAAGTCCCTAAAATTTATTTTTTTATTCAGTTTTTGGTTGAGTTTTTACAAATGAATATGACCACCACCATGATCATGATATTGGGAAATTTTATCACCTGGGAAACAAAAATATTTCCCCATGTTCTCCTTGTGAAGTCAACCCTTCCCCCACTCCTTGCGCCTGGCAACCACTGATTTATCTGTAACCTCTGGAAAAGCTTTTGCCTTTTCCAGAATGGAACCATGCAGTAGCCTTTGAGTCTGCTTTCAGTCACTCAGCAAAATGTATGTGAGACTCTTACCAGTTGCGTGAATAGTAGTACCTTTTTAATTGCTGGATACTGTTCCATGGTATGGTGTACTGTAGTTTATCCACTGGAGGTTCAAGAGACTTTTGGATTGTTCCAGTTTTTGGTAATTATGAAGAAGACTGCTCTGCATGTAAATCAATGACATTATTACACACCCTCATACCCTACACAGAAATAAACTCATACTAGATTAAAGAGTTATTAAGACATGACACCATAAAAACTCGTAGAAGAAAACATAAAGCATTCTTTGACATAGATTATACCATTTTTTTTCTTAGGTCAGTCTCCCAGGCAATAGATATAAAAGCAAAAATAAACAAGTGAAATCTAATCAGACTTACAAGCTTTTGCACAGCAAAGGAAACCATAAACAAAATGAAAGGACAACCTACAGCCTGGCAGAAAAAATTTGCAAATGGTGCAACTGACAAGGGCTTACTTTCCAAAATATACAAATAGCTCATACAACTCGAAAAAAAAACAACCCAATCAAAAAATGGGCAGAAGACCTAAATAGACGTTTCTCCAAAGAAGACAGGTGGTCAATAAGTACATGAAAAGATGCTCAACATTGCTATTAGAGAAGCGCAAAACAAAACCACAGCAAGGTATCACCTAAAACCAGTCAGAATAGCCATCATCAAAAAGTCTACAAATAATAAATGCTGGAGAGAGTGTGGAGAAAAAGGAACCTTCTTACACTGCTGGCGGGAATGTAAATGGGTGCAGTCACTATGGAGAACAGTATGGAAGTTCCTCAGAAAAACTAAAAATAGAGCTACCATATGATCCAGCAATTCCACTCCTGGGCATGTATCCAAACAAAACTCTTAACTCAAAAAGAGGCATGCACCCCTATGTTCATAGCAGCACTGTTCACAATAGCAAGACATGGAAACAGCCTAAATGCCCTTAAACAGAGAAATGGGTATAGAAGATGTGGTACGTATGTGTAGTGGCATGCTACTCAGCGGTGAAAAAGAATGAAATAGTGCCATTTGTGGCAGCACGGATGGACCTCGAGATGATCACATTAAGTGAAGTAAGTCAGAAAGAAAAAGACAGATACCATGTGAGATGTCACTTATATGTGGAATCTAAGGTATGGCACAAGTTAACCTGTGAACAAAACAGAAACTGACTCAGACACACAGAACATGCTTGTGGTTGCCAAGGGGGAGGGGAGGGATAGCAGATGCAAACTATTATATATGTATAGGATGGATAAACGACAAGGTCCTACTGTATATATAGCATAGGGAACTATATTCCATTTCCTATAATAAACCAAAATGGAAAAGATTATGAAAAAACAAACATTAAAAAATAGAAACGGAATGTTTAAAAAAATGAATAAAGCTGCTATTAACATTACTGCATAGGTTTTTATATAAACAAAAGTTTTCATTTCCCATGTGTGAGTACTAGGAGTAGGGTTGCTGGGTCCTATGGTAAGTTTATGCTTAATTATAAGAAGCTGCCAAGCTGTTGTCCACAGCAGCTTCCATTTTTATGTTGCCACCAGCGATTACACGAGAGTTCCAGTTTCTCCACCGCCTCACCAGAGCTCAGTATGGTCTGTTGTCATTGTTTGCTTTCTTGCTTTTATTTTGTTTTAGACCTCCTATATGCCTAGATGGGTAACAGTGTTTTGATGTGGTTTTTCTGTCTTTTGGTCATGCAGGATCTTAGTTTCCCGGCCAAGATTGAACCTAGGCCCTTGGCAATGAAAGTGTGGAGTCCTAACCACTGGACTGCCAGGAAATTCCCTTGGTGCGGTTTTAATTTGTGTTTTCCTGATAACTGATAATGTTGAACATCTTTTCATGTGTTTGTTTGCCATCCATATATCTTCTTTGGCTTGGTATCTGTTCCCATTGTTTGCCATTTTAAAAATTGAGTTGTTTTCTTACTGTTAAGTTTCAGAGGTTTTTCTTTTAAAAAAAAAAAAGTTCTGGATATAAGACCTTTCTCAGACACATGATTTGCAAATATAATCTTCTGGATTATAATTTTCCTAACAGTGTCTTTTGCAAGAGCAAAAGTCTTCAGTTTTGATGATATCCAGTTTATCAATTTTCTTTTAAATGGATCTGGCTTTGTGCATGGTATCTAAGAAATCTTTGCTTCACCCAGTGTCACAAAGATTTTCTCCAAGAAATTTTTCTATTTTTACATTTTAGAACAGAGGTCGGCACACTTTTTCTCTAAAGAGCCAGATGGTAAATATTTTCAGCTTTATGGACCATATGGTCCCTGTCACAGCTACTCAGCTCTGTCACTGGAGTGCAAAAACAGCCATAGACAGAACATAAACAAATGAGAGTAGCTGTGTGCCAATAAAACTTTATTTATAAAAACAGGCTGTGGTCTGAACAAATTTGGCCCGTGTGCCATAGTTTGCCAACCACTGATTTAGAAAGCAAACTTTTTGTCAGGCATTGAGGACAGCCCACTCTGGTAATTACTGCCCAGTTTATTATCTGTGAGAGAAAAGGCAGAAGAGTAAAACAAGAATGGAGAGGGAGATAAAGGAAAAAAGGGGGAAGGAGGAAGAAAAAGATTCGAATCACATTTTGAGCAAACTTCAGCATGCATTTTAATTCTTTAGTTAATCTTTGTACTTTGGTTCAGGCTTCAGCCAGTGTTTTTGTTTGTTTCTGAGCTGTTGCTGCTGCTGTCGCTTCAGTCGTGTCCGACTCTGTGCGACCCCATAGACGGCAGCCCACCAGGCTCCCCCGTCCCTGGGATTCTCCAGGCAAGAACACTGGAGTGGATTGCCATTTCCTTCTCCAGTGACCTTAAAATGTCATGGCTACAGACAGTTTAACAGGTTTGTGGAGTTTTCCCTGATCAAACCTGTTAATGCCATGCTTTTTTACTGAAAATGGTATTTATTTAACCATCTCCCATTAATACATATTTATGTTTTGTTTTGTTTTGTTTGGCCATGAGGCATGTGGGATCTTAGTTCCCTAACCAGGGATCAAACCTAGATCCCCTGCGGAGTCTTAACCACTGGACCTCCAGGGAAACCTCTAATACATATTTAGATTATATCCAGTGTTTTACCAGCCTTGGGGTCAGCATGTTCCTTGCACATACTTCCCTGCACTTGTGTGATTATTTCTGTAGATCAGTTTCCTGCAGCTCTAAGTCAGAGGGTAGCGTTCACATTAAACATTTTTATAGGCCTGCCATGTTGTCTTTCCAAAAGGTTGCACTTTGCACACTCATACTGGTGGTGTATAAGGGTGTTTAAAAAAAGGTGGGGGAAGGGTGTGTTTTTTTCTCCACTTGTCCTTACTTACACTGGGTTTTATCCATCCTGGATTGTAGGCCCTCTGACTGACACAAAGTAGCATCTCCTTTGATTTTGCATTTTCCTCATTGTTTGTGAACTTGAGCCTCTTTTCTTGCCTTATTAGCTGTTTAACTGCCAGCATCTATTAGTTTCAGCTCATATCCTTGGTCCATTTCTCTGTTAGTGATATATTGGCTTTTTTCATATTGATTTTTAGATACCTCAAATCAATTTTTCTTAGTGTCAGCAGTACTGACACTTTAGATTATGGAGTGTTTAGCAGCATCCCTGGCCTCTAACTACTAGGTGCCAGTGGCGCAAGGCTTTCCCATCCTGATAGCCAGCAGTGCCCCCAGATGCTCCCTGGTGTCCCACGGAGGAGGGGGCAAAATCACCCAAGGTGAGAACCCAGCTCTAAGTGAGATAATAAGAGGCTGGCACTTCCTCCCTGTCAGCCTGCTGCTTGCCTGTGATGTCTTTACTGTCCAGGAGTTTCTAACCTTGTGAAGTCTCCCTTTCCAATCTTTTATGACTCTTGATGCTAAACTGCTTTTTAAAGAGCGGGAAGCATAGACCATTTTAAAAAAAGAAATACTAGGAGTCTAGACTGATTTTCCATGTTGTGTACGGTCTGAAGCAAGTGAGAGCTGGCAGGTAGAGAAGACCTGAATGTCTGCCCCAGGAAACTCAGAACCAGACCTGATTCCTCTCTCCGTGTTGTTATGGGGCAGGTGGGAAATGCTGTGCAGGAGATGCGCGCTGGTTTTTATATGACCGCTGGCAAGACTACTTTTAGAGGAGGCGAAATGCTCTAGACACTGGGCACTGGGTTTTGAAGCATAAAGTCAGAACTGGGCAGTAAGAATCTGGAGAAAGGGTTGGGCTGCCCTGTAGAACTCCCGACTAGTGGGCAGCAGGGCCTTTTTCTCAGTGATGACTTTCAGCTCCATAGATATGCCTGCTTCTTTAGAGCCAAGGACACAGGACTTCACAGCAGTGCCTGTGAGCAGAACCTCAAGTGAGTGCTGCTTCCAGAAGAGCGGTCTTGAGCCGACTTTCCTCCGAAGCCATCTCTGTGCCCTGCTGGTGTCGCTGAAAGTCAGGATTTCTGTAGGCAGCTTAAGGTGTTCCAGAGCCTACCAGCTTTGGAGACAAAGGTCCCCTAACTGGTAGAGAAATTGTAACCTCTTTCCTAGCTCAGTCACTCTGTCTTGGGAGGAAAGCAGTGCAGAGGCCCTCTGCCTGCTGGCCAGAGGACAGACAAGGTGTCTGGGTGGGCTGCCCTGGCGCTCGTTGCAGGCTCCTCCATGTACTGCTGCATCAGTAGTACACATGGAGACCGGACAAAGCAATCCAAGATCTTTAGAGTGTTCTCAAGACACCCCAAGCACTTTTCCCAGAGGCCCCAATCGTGGTACTGGAACTGTTTGTGGCTTTGCTTCTTTAAAGCCCTCTTATTAAGTGCAAATGGTTAAACTTGGACTAGTTCTGGTTTTGTTTCAGTAGATTTTATTTTTAGAGCAGTTTTCGGTTCATAGAAAGATTGTGAAGAGAGTCCAGAGTGAATTTCCCTATACCCTTCCGCAGGCACAGTTTCCCTCCTCTGTTACTAAATCTTGCCTTAGTGAGGTATTTTGTTGTAATAGATGAACCCATGTTGTTATCTAACTAAAGCCCAGGGTTTGCCTTAGAGTTCTCTCTTAAAAAAACAAAAAAAAAAAAAAAAAAACTTCTTTGTTTCTTTTTGGTTGTGCTGCGTGTGGACTTTCTCTAGTTGCAGTGAACAGGGGCTGCTCTTCATTGCAGTGCCTGGCTTCTCATTGCAGTGGCTTCTCTTGTTGCAGAGAACGGGCTCTAGGCCCACGGGCCCCAGTGGTTGCAGCTCCTGGGCTCTAGAGCGTGGGCTCAGTAGTTGTGGCGCACAGGCTGAGCTGCTCCACAGCATGTGGGGTCTTCCTGGACCAGGGACCAAACCTGTGTCCCCTGCATTGGCAGGCAGATGTTTATCCACAGTGCCACCAGAGAAGCCCTAGACTGTGCTCTTCACTTTTATACCCTCATACAGAACGGTGCCGCTGCCCTAGAATAACCTCTGTGCCCTACCTGTTCGTTCCCCTTTCCCTGAAACTCCTGATCTTGCAGTCTCTCTAGTTTTGCCTTTTCCACAGTGTCACATACTGGAGACCCTCTAGTATGTAGCCTTTCAAGCGCTTTCATTCAGCAGTGTGCATGTAAGGCTCCTCTGTGTCTTTGTGGCTTCCTGACTCCTGTCTTGTTGGCATTGAAGAACCTTCCATTGTGTGTGTGTTACCAGATGACTGGTGTGTGTTTCTCCATTCGCCCACTGAAGGGCATCTTGGCTGCCTCCAGTCCGGGGGCGGTTACGAATAAAGCTGCTGTAAACATCCACGTGCGGGTTTTTGCGTGGACATAAGTTGAACTCGTAGCACTGAAAAGAAAAATGTCTTAGGTACAAACACAGTCATGAGTGTTGCTTTAATACCCTGCAGTGGGCATGTTTGGAACTTACTTCATTTTTTCTCCCCCTGCAGATTCTTTTTTAAACATACAATGTCTAATGGTTATGAAGACCACATGGCCGAAGACTGCAGGGACGACATCGGGAGAACAAATCTGATCGTCAACTACCTCCCCCAGAACATGACCCAGGATGAGCTGCGGAGTCTGTTCAGCAGTATTGGTGAAGTGGAGTCTGCAAAGCTTATTCGGGATAAAGTGGCAGGTAAAGAGACAGAGCCATTTTTGTATGTGTTGGGCGTGGGGGATGGTATGTGGGGCCATCCCACCAAGCCCTGTTTCTTAGCCAGGAAGTTTCATTTGTATCTCAACTCTGTTTTGCTCCCATCCTGGTGTAAGATTGGCTGTAGGTTCCCAAAGGAGGAAAAATCCATCCTGAGATGGAGAATAGGTACAAAACAAGACAGTGGGAGGGGAGGGAAGATGAGGAGACAGGAAGGAGAAACGGGGATGCCGTGAGAGCTGGAAGGGGCATGGTCCCAGCTGTAGAGGGACCCTAGCCAGTGTCCTGCCTGGGGCAGGCCCAGCCCGTCTTCTCAGGCGGTGCATACCAGGTCACCGCTGCAGCAGAGCACCGAGTCAGTCCCCTGTGGTCAGCCCTTCGCTGGGTTTGGGCCACCCTGACTCTGTTCTTGTGCTGTCAACTTGAACATCTGAAACTGAGCTTGAACTCTCATGGGGGCTGGAGCAGGGGAGCAGAGGATCATGGGTGGGCCGTGGATTTGGCAGGCAGGCAGGCAGGCACAAAGCTCCACCCTCCCACAGCGCCTCAGTGTCCCCATCCACGAAGTGGGGGTGGTGGCGCCTGCCTTCCTCATGATGCTACCTACCGCCTAAGGGTTTGCAGAAGGCCAGTACCTGGTAATGCCCTCTGTAAGGAGGCCTCTGTTCTGAGAGCGAGGTTGTAAGGATTCTAGAGAGAAATGTGAAGAGACATGGGGCTGTGAAGCACTTCCTTTCTTTCCTCCCCAGGGAGGTACATTTTAGGGAGCCCTCCTTTACCTCCCGCTCCCCCCTCCTCCCCCCTCCTCCTCCTCATCTCTGCCCAGCTCTTCTGAGGAGTGGCCAGTCCTCTCAGCAGTGCTCTGGCTCCCACCCTGGCTTGTAAGATCTTGATTCCCTACACTGAAAAATAATTTCAAAGTCAAAAGTCATATTTATTATGGAAATATATTGGGTTGGCCAAAGAGTTCATTCAGGTTTCGCTGTAGCATCTTATGGAAAAACCCGAACTTTTTGGCCAACCCAAGATTTAAGTTTACATTAGAGTAATTCTGTTGAACCCCATGTACCCATTGCCCTATTTCATTGACTCACAGCATTTGCCAGTAACTCTAAGATGCCTGTCCCCAAGGTGAGTCCCACTGACCCCAGGGCTTTGTTTTTTTTTATTTGATTGTTTATTTGGCTGCACTGGGTCTTAGTTGCAGCATGTGAGATCTCAGTTCCCTGACCAGGGGTTGAATCTGGGCCCCTTGCACTGGGAGCTCGGAGTCTCAGCCACTGGATCAGCATGGAAGTCCCAGAGAGAGGACTTTGAGCTCAAAGTCCTTTAATGACCCTCTCAATTCTGAGAGTCTGCAATTTATTACATGTCTTCAAAATAGGGGCTTTAGATAATACACAAAATTGAACAGTGTTGGAATGTTCTAGAAATTCCTCTCTCTCCAGTTCCAGAAGACCATCCTTAATAAGAATCCTTGTTCAGAGAGGTTTTGAAATTCTTCTGCGCTGCTACTGAGTCTTGCCTTTCTCCTATTGTGTTCTGGCAGAAGGAAATTTTCAGTCCCAACAATATTCCTGACTCCTCTATCTCTTGGCTTGTGTTTTTCAAAGGCATTAGAGCTATGTTGGGGAAGGCAATGGCACCCCACTCCAGTACTCTTGCCTGGAGAATCCAATGGACAGTGGAGCCTGGTGGGCTGCTGTCCATGGGGTCGCTAAGAGTCGGACGCGACTGAGCGACTTTACTTTCACTTTTCACTGTCATGCATTGGAGAAGGAAATGGCAACCCACTCCAGTGTTCTTGCCTGGAGAATCCCAGGGACCGCGGAGCCTGGTGGGCTGCCATCTATGGGGTCGCACAGAGTCAGACACGACTGAAGCGACTTAGCAGCAGCGGTAGAGCTATGTTAATAGGAACCCCTAGATTTGGTGAGGTGAGTCTGGAGAGAACTGGTTTTAAGAACCAGTGAAATCAGCACAGGCATGATTTGAAAATTATTTCAGTTCAGAAATAAAGATTTTCTGCTCTCTGGGCAAGTTTGAGTGTAATGCGTTGGGAGTCGTAGAGTAGATGAGCCTGGGTTGACATTTCAGCTCCGCATCTCACATCTTGTAGTTCTTTATTTTAAAAAAAAAAAAAAATATATATATATATATACACACACACACACATATATATATATATACACACACACACACGTATTTATTTATTCATTATTTGGTTGCTCCAGGTCTCAGTTGCAACATGTGGGATCTAGCTCCCTGATCAGGGATCGAACCTGGGCTCACTGCATTAGGAGTGCAGAGTCTTAGCCCCTGGACCAGGGAAGTCCCTGCTGCTGCTGATGTTTAGTCGCTCAGTCGTGTCGACTCTGCGACCCCATGGACTGTATCCGCCAGGCTCCTCTGTCCATGGGATTCTCCAGGCAAGAATACTCGAGTGGGTTGCCATTTCCTTCTTCAGGGCATCTTACCAACCCAGGGACTGAATCTGAGTCTCCTGCATTGGCAGGCAGATTCTTTAGCGCTGAGCCACCTGGGAAACCGCAGTCCTTGCTAGTAGTTCTTTAAATTGAATGAACTTAATTTTATGGAAAACTTACCTCATTCACTTTTCTCCTCTTGCCACCAGCGTGTGATAATTTCTTCAAGGCTGGTTCTGGGGCCAGGGCCTCACATCTCACTTCTTCTTGTCCTTTAGTACATCCCTCTGGTGAAGCCCTGGACATGGTTACCTTTCTCAGTCTGCTTTCTCCCAGCCTGGCTCAGGTTCCCACCCCAGCGAGACTCTTGCGCCGTGGCGGACAGGCACCTTGTCCAGTCAGACCTCAGCCAAGCGTGCAACATGGACATCTGCAGGCCCCACATTAGCCGTTTCAGCACAGGTTCTCCCCTCAGGCCCCGATTCTTCTCGCATAACAGCCATTTCACCTCTGTCCTAGATTCCTTCCCATCTCAGCATCCAAAGAACCTCAAGTTATGCAATTATCTACTTTTCTGAGTCTTTCCAGGATCTGCCACCAGCATTCAAACACGCTCCAGTCTCTGCTAAGAGTCCTTGCTCGATGCCCGGACCCCCTCTAGCTCAGGGTTTCTCCACTTGGTGTTTGAAACTGGGTAACTCTTGAGGGAGGGCCATCCTGCAGGTTGCTTCCCTAGCCTCTGCCCTGTAGGTGCTGGGGGCACCTTCTAAGTTGTGAAAACCAAAAGAGGTCCCCAGAAGTGCAGAATAGCCCCCAGGTGAGAAGCTCCTCTGGCTGACGTCCAGCCTCTGCTGTTCACAGAGCCGTCTCCTCTGTCTCTTCTTACGGAAAGAAGCTTCCTCTTGCCTCAGATTCGTGAGCCTGGCTTTCTCCTACTTCGGAGGCTCCCCCCCCTTCTTTCTGTCTCTCATGCAGCTCTTCTCAGCCGTTGACCTAGGCAGTCCTTGACTTATTCCTTAGCCTCCTCTTCTTCCTAGACCAACGCTAGAGTGAGTGGATGCGCCCCTAAGCCTAGCCTGACATTCAGCTGTGCCACCTCTCTTGCAACCAGAATTCTCCCAAGTTCCAGGGCCTTCAGCCTCTCAGTGTTTCTCAGATTGACCTTGAGTCTCCCACAAGCCAACCACTTGTTTCCCAGGTTTCCGTCTTAGATGGCACCACTGTCCACTCAGTGGCTCCAGTCAGAAATCTAAGCATGACCTTTGACCTGTGTCCCTGAATGTTTCCATCCCTTCTCCGCCCTCCCTCCTGCCACCACCTTAGAGCAGGCCACATCGTCTTCTGCCTGACCTGCTGCTTTAGGCTCTCAGCTGGCCTTCCATGCTCCCTCCAGACCATGCTGCTGACTGTGACAGTGGGATCTCTAGCACCCCTAATGTGTCCTGTCACTCATCTGGGCCCCATTTGCTCTGGGCTGTCTTTCCTGGCCTGATCTAGTCGACGATAGAGGCTCCTCTGGGTCCCCATGGCAATCAGCCAGTATGGGTTTCCACAAGGCACTGAAGTTGGAACTTGCTCGTCCAGTAGGTCCTTATGGTTCTCAGAGGCATGGACCCTCTGGTATCCCCAGATGTGACATAATCAGTTTTTGTGGAGTGAATGAATGACTGAGTGGGCCTGGGGCTGGGGGAGAATTCAGATTGGCATGGACAGTCATTCATTCAGCAAGCCTCTTATGAGCGCCAACTGGGGACCAGGCACTGGTGGTGGGAGGTGGTGGGACAAGATGGTGGCCGGGTGTGGGGATGTTCAGTGTGCTGGCCTCGAGATACAGAGTGTTTCTGACCAGCCGGGCCCCACCTGTTTTGTTGTTGCCTGTTCCATCCACGGTCATTACCTGGCCTTACTATGCAGCCTGCCTTGCTCTCTGTCCTGGTATCTAAGCCCGTCTGCAGATGTCATGTGGCCCGCGGGGCACCATGACCAGTCTGCACCCTCCTGGACCGTGTCATACTGGTTACTGGTCACTGGTCCACAGCCTACAGCCTTCAGCCTCCCCACTCAGCTTCTGTCTCACTGGCTTGCACTTCTGGTCAGGATAAAGCCCACACCCCAGCTTGTTTCCAAATCTCCTTGAGACCCCTCACTCCTAGCCACTGCACCCCATACTCACCCTCCTCTTGAGTTGGATGCACTGCTTGTCATCTCCCAGACACACCCTCCTGTCACGCTCCTGTGACTTCACCAGTACTGCTCCTTCCTCAAAGATACACTTCCACACCCGTCCAGCTGACCACTTTTTTTCTCAATAGAAATCACCTCTGTCCTTATAGAAAAAAAGTTTAACTCTAGACAAGCAGGAAGAAAAATTTAAATTACGCATAATCCCACCACTGTTAGCTTTTTGGCTCGTGTCCGTCCATAGTTTTTTCTTTACATATTTATGGTTGTGAGCAGTCATGTGCTTTTACAAAAATGGGTTTGCACCTCTCAAGCTGTCTCTTCCTCCTCTATCTGTGAACATCTCTCCCTGTCATTGGACTTACGCTGTCTCGTGGTCACAGTGGTTACAGGCTATTCTGAGTTTATGACAGGTTGTAACTGCTTTTCTATAGCTACAAGCCCCACTGAGGTTAATACCCTGGCACAAATCTTGGCTCACCAGTTATTTCTGTAGGCAGTCTTCCTAGAAGTGAACCCTTAGAGGGGAGAGCGGGTACTGTCTAGAAGCTGTTGACCCATATTGCCAGCTGGCCCTCCAGGGGCTTTCCGGTTCACATGCCCTCTGCTTGGCCCTGGCATCCTTGAGGCCGGGCAGGGTTTCTCACACCTCTTAAGTGAAAAATGACATCTGAGTGTGGTGACAGTCCGCATTTCTTGTGAAGTTCATCCGTTCCGGCTGTTTATACTCTTCTTTTATGTGAGAAGTCTTTTTGTCCTTTGCCTATCTTCTTTCCTTTGGGGACATTTGCTGTTTTTTATTTATCGCCTAATTAATTCACTCATCGCCCCCAAGACAGAGTCTCTCCCTCAGTGATGTTGTCCCTTGAGCCCCCGTGGGCCTTTAGAGAAACGACTCGACTGCACCTCAGCCTCATGCTGCAAAGGAGTGCCCTGTCCACAGGGTGCTCACCTTCCTCAACTGGGCACCCCAGGTCAGCATGAGGAACACTGAGGGGTTAAAACATGACGTCTGGCTGTTCTGGTCTCCGGAAGCAAGGTGAGATGCCATGGAATCGTCTCGTAGTCTTAACCCTTGTCTAAAAAGAGAGGAGACATTTGGAATCGTGAGGGTCCTGGCCCAGGGGTCGCCCAGCCTGGCATGTGAGCGCTCTGGATGGAGGCGGCCTTGCTTTCTCCAGGGCAGTGGCTCTTGATCAGCCCCTGAGCATTAGCAGTGCCTGGGGACCAGGAGAAACACGTCCGAGGCCCCACCTAGATCCACCGAGTCAGCCAGCTGGGGAGTTTGAGCCTTTCCAGAGGGGGCAGTTCTGGTACCGGGCAGAGTTAGAACCCCAAGTGAGGGGCGCTGGCCTCCCACGTGCCTCCACCAGGCCCAGAATTTCTTGGCCCTCCTCCCCTGCCTGTCCCCTTTCTGCTAGACTCCACCCTGGCTCTGGCGGGCTTCAGCCGCCTGAAGCCCAGCACCTGTGCAGGATCCACGCCCTGACCACACTCACCCCAGAGTGCCCCGCTCCCCAACCAGACCTCAGCCCCCTTGTTCAGGGTTGGTCTCCCATCGCCCCTCAAGGGGGCGGGGGGCAGCCGCTGACCTGCCTTCACGGCACTGACTCCAGTGGCCTCATGGCCTCTAGGTCACCAGAAAGTCATCTCTAAGGAGCTTGGAAGTGGAGATCCCCACCCTGTCCATATCCTGGATTCTGGACTGAGGAGCACCCTAGGGAGCTGCACCGTTTCCCCAGGTGGCTGGCAGACCCTGTTAGAGAAACGGTAACTTGGGAAGTGAGGGCCTTCCCCCAGTCGCCGGCTCTGAGCACAGCCCTTGCAGTCTGGCTCTTCTGCATAACTGGCCCGCTCCCTTCACGCACTGCCAGCGGGAGTTCTCAACCTGGGCTCAGCAGTAGAGTCCTTGAGGGGCTTTATAAACCGCTGAAGCTGTCCCCGCTCCTGCCTCCCCATTCCCCTGTCATGTCCTTGGTCTGGGATGTGGCCTGGGTGGTGATGGTTTGTAGCAGCCATCCTGCTGATTCTAAGAAGCGGCCAGAGTTGAGAGCAGTCAGGTTATGGTGAAGGAAAGGGTGGATGGAGGTGGGCGTTCAGCACTGTTGACACTTTAGTCTCCAGCCTTACCCAGTGGGCAGAACCACAGGCTCCCCTTCATTCCTCACCCACCTTCCTCTCAGCGCACAGAGGTGCCCACCACAGAGAGGAGAGCAGACTAGGGGACAGAGCCAGTCCCAGGCGGGAATGCTGGTGCTTTAGGGACCTTGGCTGCCAGAGCTCCCTCCCCATCAGCCCATTGGCAAGTCCGCTTGGTGGCTCTCCCTCCTGCCCGCCCCTCCCCTGCTGGGGTCCTCATCTCACACCTGGTCTGGCTCCTGGGTTCCTGTGGTGTCTACATTGGCCTCAGCCCTGCTGCTTCCGTGCTCCACCCAGCAGCTGCCTCCAGGCCACGCCCCTAGCTCACTGTGTTCAGCTGCCGGCTGCCTTTTGTTTCCTGGAGCACTCCAGAGTTGTCTGTGCCACAGAAGCTTGGTGCTTGCTCTTCTGCCAGAATACTTGCCTCCAGCCACCCCAAGGCCTTGCTTCTCATACCCCCTCATGAAGGGACACACACTCTTGACCACCTGTCTCCCCTGGACCTGTCCTGTCCATCCTCTCACTCCACCATGGAGGTTCCCCTGGTAGCACCTGAGTGTAGCTTTGTTAGTTTCTTGCTCGTTTGTTGTCTGCCTCGCTCAGTGGGATGTGAATTTCATTATGGCAGGAGCTGTCCTTGGTGATGATCATTAAACCCCCAGCACTCCAGAGTTGTGTTGGGCTACGTAGCCTGGCACGTAGCCCAACACATAGTGGGTGTTCAGTTAGTACACATGGGCTTGTTGAGGAAGAGTGGAGGGGGAGCAGGGTGGAGAAGGAGCCAGTGGCCATTGTCAAAGTGTGTGACTTCCTAGGTGACATTGTTGGCTGTGGCCACACAATGGTCAAGGAGGTCACCCAGGAAGCTCGGATAATAGAGACCAGGGCAAAGGTAGAGCCTTATGGACCATCTCGATGGAGTGGGCAGAGGATGAGGAGCCTGGGGAGGGTCAGTTGGCGTTGCAGTCACGTTCTGGAGGAGGTGGCACCTCAGGCAGGTTGGCAGTGCCCAGTGCCACTGAGGGCTTCTGGAGCTGCTAAAATTCTCTGTGGACACACCCTCAGGGCCAGTTGGTGTTGGTGTGGCCAGCCAAGGTGGGAGGGCAGGGAGGAATCGGCAACTGAGGGTGGAGGGGCCCCTGTCCAGATGCCAGGAGGAACCAGCTGCAGCAGAAGGCACGGGAACATGGTCTGGCACCAGAAGTGCCAGGAGCCAAGGGCACAGGTGGCCCAGCCTTGGCATTGGCCTTGTGGGAGGGGCAGGAGCATGAGACAACAGAGAAAAGTGAAGAAGAGGGCCCGGACAGGGCAGGAGAAAGTAGCCCTTGCAGAATCACCAGTAGTTTGTGTAGCTTCTCTGCCTTGAAGTGGGGAGGGTGTGACTCCACAGGGCACTCACAAGGTGCAGGCTGCACACAGAGAGACTGGTGAGACCGGGGTCAGGGCCAGCATCAACCAGGGTGAGCCCCGTGGACAGCTTGCACCCTGGAATGACGGCGTGAGAAGGGCTCTTCACTCTGTGGCCTTCCTCCTAAAAGCCCAGTATAACCCCAGTCTGACCACAAGAAAACTTCCGACAAACCCAAGCTGATGGAGAGTCTACAGAATTTCTGGACCAGTCCTCACAGCTGTCAAGGTCATCAAAAACAAGGAAGATGTGAGAGACTGTCCCTGCCAAGAAGAGCATAAGGAGAATTGGCAGCTGATTGTCACAGGGGACCCTGGATGGTGTCCTGGGACAGAAAAGGACATTAGGGGAAAATTCAGGCAGTCTGGCTCAGATGTGGACATCGGTACCAATTCACTGATGTGACAAATACACCATCCTAGGATGAGATGTTACTAATAGGGAACGTGGGTGTGGGGTGTGTGGGAACGCTGCCTCATCTTTGTAATTTTTCTTTAAATCTAAAAAATAAAGTATTGTTGCTTGTTTGTTTGTTTCAAGGTGACAGCAGTGGGTTATGCTCTCCCCAGGTCTCATTAATAGCAAGATGAGCCTGGGTTCAGCTGGTGAAGTGGGCAGAGTCAGCTCATCTGCTGTGCAGATTTCTGCCTGCTGGTGGCTCACACCTTCTGTTTTAATCATCCAGTGGGCATGTGTGTGTGTACAGGACTCGGGGTGAGCAGTCGTCTCTCCGCTCACCCGCTGTCTCTGCTGAGAGCAGTGGCCGGTGCATGGGGTGTGCCCACTGACATGGCGCGGGGAGGGGTAGGATGCGGGCTTGGTGGCCATTCTCTTCTCCAGGCCTCCTCCTGCTCCTCTGTAGGGAAGGCGTCAGGTTCCTCCCGCTGTAACCGTCACCCATTGCTTCTCTAGAGGCCCACAACCCCTCCCCTGCCATGCCGGGTCCCTCCTGTGCATCCAGTTGGTGGTCACCCCACCACTTCCCAGTGGTTACCTGAGAGGGAGTGGGACACCCTGCCTGTAAGCCTGGATTTCTTTGGGAAGAACTGAGGTTTGCGCCGGCCTTATGATGCCCCTGACATCGGCCGATGATGCTGTCCCTGTAGGAGGTGCTGCCAAAGTGGGCTCTGGTGGCCAGGCTGCCCTCAGCACTGGTTGCCTCTGTACTTCCTCCTCCCGCAGCTAGACTTTCAGTTCAGGAGAGTGAAGGGAATCGACACTGGGGGGCACCAGAGCCCAGCAGACCTTCCCACTCCAGCACAGCAGGGGCGGAAAACAGCCTGGACACTGACATCTGGTCATCGGTGGGTTCTCCCCACCCGCCTGCCTGTCTGCTGCCATGACTGTCCTCCCCACACCCCCCATCCCAGATCCTTCCCACTGGGGGCTGCACAGAGCAGCCAGCACCAATGGAACAGATCCTCAGCCCTGCTTTGGTGATGGGCTCCCCAGGATGCCCAATTACAAAAGTCACATTTTATAGGTTTGTTCTTTGCAGAAAATGTGCAAGTTTGCCAAGGTGGTGTCACGAACAAACCATCAGTACAGACTATAACCATTGACCACTAACCCCTCCTTCCCAGAAGCCATGGCTTTCAGCTCTTGTGTTTTCTCAGTCGTCTTCTCTCTGGTCTTGTCCTTTTGAGCCCAGCCAGATGCCGCCCTGTCCATCCTCCCCGTCTCTCTCCCCTCCTTTCTCCCCTACCTCTCGCTGGCTGGCTGGCTCCCAGTCGCTCACTGATGTGCCCATGCTCTCCACACAGGACACAGCTTGGGCTACGGCTTTGTGAACTACGTGACTGCCAAGGACGCAGAGAGAGCGATAAACACACTGAACGGCCTGCGGCTCCAGTCAAAAACCATTAAGGTAAAGAGCTGCGATCACCATCTCATTGGTTCCCGGCTGCACAGAGATCTGTGCTGAGCCCTGGCCTTGGTGAAAGAGCCAACCTTTTATCTCCCCGTCATTGCCTTGGCACCGTTAGCACAGTTGCCCCTCAGAGCCCAGGCGCTTCCAGGGCATCTCCTGTTGGCTTGTGTGAGACCTGTGTCGGGTGGTGACTGTCCCAGCCCTTGTTCCTCTGGCTCCTTGGCCCCACCTGCAAAGGGAGGATCCCCGGAAAGGACTTGCACGGGGACCGCCTCCCGCCCTGACCCCGGTGTCCCTGGCGTGTTGACTCACAGCAGCCCCCTGATGTGAAGACCTCCCTGCCGGCCTCCTCTACCGGCCCAGCACTGCTGTCCTCCTGCCGAGCGGGCATTGGGCCAGCGCCACGTTCCCACTTGGACCTGGTCATTGTTGCAGTGGCGGCAGCACTGTCCATCTGCCCTGTGCTCAGGCTCCCCTTCCTGCCCTGTTCCAGCAGTTAAGGTCCTCCTACCCGTTCACTCAGCAGTCACTGGGCAAGCATGTAGGAGTTGCCCACTGTGTGCCACTCAGTGAACAAAACCATTTCCACGCCTCGTAGGGCAGGCTGAGTATCTGCGTGTGTACAGGTGCACACAGATGATAAATATGACACCAGGTGTGGCCAAGGTGGGTGTCACAAGTTGTGTCCTGGGGGCGCTGTGTCCTGTGGGGGATTCTTGACGACTTGAGGTGACTTGAAGGAAAGGAGAGAGCCAGGCAGCGCGATGGGGCAGTCTGGGCAGACTGTCAGTAGTGTCATTCCCTAATCGGGGACTGAGGTGGGTTCCTGGGACAAGTTGCCGAGTCCTCCAGGCCTCACAAGACAGACCGCCCCACCTTTGTGCTCCTCTCAACCTGACATCACTGACCACGCCCTCCTTTTCTCAGTCTCACCCCTCCCCACCCCTAGGTGTCTGTCTTCAGGCTCTGTCCACCCCTGGACCAGCTTTGGGTTTTCCTGATCTTCGCTCCATGCCCAGCCCTGCTGTAGAACATGCCCCCTCTGCCCACTCCACGAGGGACCCTGGCCGGGCTTCCTGCAATAGCCCCTCCTGTGCTGTGCCCACTGGCCCTCACCCACAGACCTGGCGAGGCCCTCATGCCTGAGACAGGCACCCACCAGAGTCTCCAGAGCATCTCCCTCAACCCAAAGCCCCTGGGACAAGGTTGCCCTGTTGAACCTCTGCACCTTCATAGATCCTCAGGTAGCTCGAGGGGCCAGAAGTCTGAGTGCCCTCTGAGGGCCGTGAGCTGTGTGAGAGGGTCTGCTCCATGCCCTTCCCAGTGCCTGGCGGTCGCTGGATCTTGGGTGGTTCTCGGCTTGTAGAAGCGTCACCCCAGTCTCTGCCTTCGTCTTCACACGGGGTTCCCCGGTGTGCATGTCTGTGTGCAGACGTCTCCTTTTTATAAGGACCCCCATCATCGATCTGGGGCCATCTTACTCCACTCTGAGCTCATCATCATGAGTTGCGTCTATCATGATCCTGTTTCTAATGAGGTCACACTCTGAGGTCCTGGGGTCAGGATTCCCGACAGGGGAATTTGTGGGAGGATGTAATTCAGAAGTCTTGTGTTCTTCAAAAACCTCTCACAGGAGGGTTTCCCAAGAATAGGGCAGTGGACCTGCCAGAGGCAAGGGAGCAGGTGGTGCGGGAGCTTATGAGAGGGTTCTGGGCAGTGTCGCGGATCCAGTCGGGCATGCCTGCCACAGGTGGACGGGCTCACTGCTGCTGTCTTCTTGGATTCTGATTAGACTCTGAGCTTGACAGTAGCTGGAGAGGACAGGAAGCTGCAGTAGTCATCAGAGTCCCTGGAGACACCAAGGCTGGAAGGGACCGAAGTGCACGTGGCTCTGAAAGCATTCCCTCCCGGGCTTTATTAGGAGGCGGTCGCAACCACAGTCAGTGCCGGCCGCCACAGCACTCCCCTGGCACTGGCCTGGGAATGTTCTTTCCCGCAGTGTCCTTCACCAAAAGCCGAGGGCAGGCCCCAAATGCAACCTGTTCCAGATGGATCTGCGAGGGGCTAGGCAGGACATCCTAGGGGAAAACTCCCTGCTCGCCGGGCCCAATCCCAGGAAAGCACAGAAAAGCCCGAGTCCCAGCTCCCGCCTTCAGCCATCCTGCCTGAAATCTGACACCTCTCACTGGGGCATTTGATAAAACTGGACACGAAACAGTTGGAGTGACTCCCTCTGTCAGGAGTTTGAGCGGGGTGTTCTGTGGGGGACTGTAGACCCAGAAAGTTAAGGTGCAGACATAGGAGTGTGGCCAACGTCCTTCTTGGAAGTTGAGACGCATGGCCATGCCCACCTGCTGGCCTCTTTCTCTGAGGGCCGTGCTGCTTCTGCCCCAGGTCTTGGCCCAGAGTGTCCCCACAGTGCCTCAGGCCTGGCTGCAGTGCAGGGACGCATCCGGGGAACGTTGTCACCGCTGTTCCGCTCTCCCCTCAGGTGGAGCTGGGCTCGACCACACCCCGGTTTCTCCTTTCACCCACTGCCTCTCCCTCTGGGCTGTGTCCTGCTTTCCAGGCAAAGGCAGTGTCTGTCGTCTCCTTTTCTGGAATATTCCAGATGCGCCTCAAGGGTGTGAGAGTCAGCGCGTGAACAAAGGGGTGTGTGGGGGGGTGTGGTCTCGGTGTGTAGCCCTGCACCCCTGCCCTTCCTGGCAGGCCTGAGTGTTGTGGTGGGAACACATCTATCGCCTGTCCCCTTGTGCTGCCCAGTGACACCTGAGAGGTCGTGTCTGCTGCTGTGTTATTTATGTGTGGTCTCAGTTTTTTGACCCCCAGGGAGGAGTTCTGCTCAGGTCTAACTGCTCCCCCTTCCAGAGCACATGGTTCTCTGCTTCTTCTTCCTCTTCTGTCCCCCAGCCTCTTGACTTGGTCCTGACTCCCTCAGGTGTGGGGTATGACAGAGTCCTGTCCCCTCGGCCAGAAGTGGAAGGGCTTTGTCCCAGGGGCTCCTTCCCCGCAGAGGTCTGGCCTTGGCCCCATCCCTCCATGGCCCACAGGATCTACCCTGCTCTCACCCCAAACTGGAAACACTAAAGACATCTCCTTGCCCCCAGCCTCACACATACACACCATTTTATCGAAACTACTGCAAACTTCCTGTTAGTCTTCATAGTTTTGCAAAATAGAAGCCCCAAAAAGCGTGGGGTCATTTAATGTTGAGCACTCACCTGTGTGCCCCCAGCCCCGGGGCCCCATCTGGACTCCAGGTCGAGCTGGCCTGCTGCCTGGTGGGCGTCACACTCCCAGAGCACCCAGCTCTCTCCCCAGCTGTCTCTGGGCCCCTCCCAGGTAGGACAGAGTCCCCTTCCAGCCCTGCTCCTAGTCCAGAGAGGCCTGAGGCCAAGGTAGGAGGACAGGCAGCTGGGCTTGGTCCCTGCCCTGCCCCACACCAGCCATGCACCCCCAGACTCTCGACTATGAGATAGGAATGACACCCGCATCATCATGGCATGTGAGGGTCCCTGCCTGGCCTGAGGCGGGCTGCCAGCACGGGCTGCCACAGGTGACCTCCCACAGGGTTGACTTTCCATCACCTGAAGGTATAACACCCTCCCTGGATGCCTTGGGCATGCACCTGCCCTAATGCTAGCAAGCGGTTTTGTTTTCAAGGTGTCATATGCACGCCCAAGCTCCGAAGTCATCAAAGATGCCAACTTGTACATCAGCGGGCTCCCAAGGAACATGACCCAGAAGGACGTAGAGGACATGTTCTCTCGGTTTGGGCGGATCATCAACTCGCGGGTCCTTGTGGATCAGACCACAGGTACGGTGCCTGGCCTGGGATGCAGTGTGCTTTCCTCCGGGCAGGGCTCAAGTCTCCTTGGGAAGGCAGACGGCTGTCTTTAGTTACTCCAGCCATGAGGACAGAACCACAGTGAGAAGACATTGGCTTTTGTTTAATGAGGCTGGGAAGGTTGGAGGGGGGCAGGGTGTTATGTGACATAAAAGCCACCCCGTCATGAAAATTGAGGTGCAGCCAGGCTTTTACAGTGAAAACGCCAAGAGATCCTGGCACTATCCACAGGCACCCCTCATCCCAGCCTGGACTTGAACGTTGCCCTCCTTACTGCAGGCAGTAGGGTGCGTTGTGGGACAGTCTCTACTCCAGGTCCAGAGTCCCCACCACTCATTGTCCAAAGCTCCAAGGGGACTGTTTCTGAGGAGTCATTCTTGAGTCTCCACCACTCGATATCCCCCACCCCGGTAGCACATTCACAGCTTAAAGACAGTGTGATGTCCTCTCTCAGGCTGTCCTGGCCACTCTTGGGTCAGCTCAGCTCAGGACATAAGCAGCTCAGGCTCTGGGCTTTGCACATAGCACTTAGGCCCCACTGAACTGAGCACCACATGCCCAGAAGCCGCCCCTCAAGGTGGCCACCTGCCCCACCAGCCTTGGGCCTGGGTCAGACTGGCCACACACTCGGCTCTGTCAGGGAAGCAGTGAGCTTGGGACGTCTGATGTTCGGGCCCCTCAGCTCTGTTTTCTGCAGGAATGGGAATTTGCTGAGCAACTAGAAAGTAAAATTGCTGCTCCCAGAGCTCAGTGAAACTGATAGACTTGACTGGTCGCTTCTCGTGTTCTTCCCACACTGAGCATGTTCCCCACCTCCTTGGCTGAGGCAGTCAAGTGCACACTGGTAGTTGGGCTGCAGCAGCCGTGGCTCCGAGGTGGCCTCCCCCGGGAGGCTGAAAACAGACACGGAGCAGGCGGGTGGGGTGTCCCGGCTCATGGCAGACAAGAGTGGGGGTGCGTGTTTTCCCGTATCCTCCCTTAGCTGTGTACTCTGGGGCCCGCAGCCTTGCCCCCCACTCTCCCTTGTCCTGTCTCAGCTGGGCATGGGCTGGGACGCAGCTTGGAGAGGAGCAGACAGCTCGGATCCTCCAGAGCCCCGAGGAGGAGCAGAGGCTCCTGGAGTGTGGTCCCCAGGTGCAGGTCGCTGGCAGCTCTGGGTACCCCCCAGTCTGGCACCAACACCTGTTCTGCTACAGGGACATGGACTCCACCCACCTGGCCTCCTTTCTGCCCCTGGCTTGGGCCAGGGATGGGCCTGAGGTGATAATGCCATGTGCTTGGTATAACCCCCTGCACCAGGCTAGTTCCTGTGGTCCCTCATTCGGCTCCTCCCTTACCTTCAAGTACCAGTTGATCAAGTGACCCTGCTGGCTGGTCAGCGCCTCTATTTACCCTCCTTCACAGGAGCATCTGAGTGGGCTGTCAGGGGACCTGGAGCGGGCAGTGGTGGTGGCCCGCATCGCGCCTCCGTGGCCCTGCTTTCCCCAGTCCTGTGTGGACTGCTGCCCCCTGCTCATCTCAGTCCAGCCCTGCACTGCTGAGCAGGGCCCAGCTCCCAGTCTGGAGTCCACCCACCTTGAGAGCACCTCCCCCACTCCTGGGCCACGGAGCTTTTGTCCCCACTATCCTGAGGGCGGTCACTCCTGCAGGCTGTTCACTCACCCGTTTGCTGGAGATTTTGCCCTCTTTCCCTTTGCAAGGCTGCTGTCTCCTAGAGCTTTGGAGACCCTCAGGCCTCCCCACCAGTTTCTGCCACTTCAGTGTGGGCCCGCACCCCACACCCCTGCCTGTCTTTAGGAGCTTTGCAAGAAGAGGGTGCAGGAGCCATGAGGGGCCCCCAGGGCCTCCTCTCCACAGCCCTCCCCTAGGCCGGGATGTGCCACTGGAGAGCAGGAAACAAGCCTGTGGGACTGTGGGCCCCCCTGCCCGCTCTGGAGGATGCCGCTGCTCAGCGCTCCTCTGCTGGGGCCCTGTGGAGCTGCAGCCAGGCCGAGAGTGGCACGGAGAGCAAGCCTGCATGCCAGGTTCGCTTTCGTGTGACGTGTGTTTCAAAGAAGCGAAAATGCGCTCAAAACCCTTACCCCAGAATGCTTTAAAAAATGGCCTGAGTAATTAAAAAGAAAGAACAGGTGGTCTGGTTAATTAAAAAAATAAAAAGAAAAAAAGAAGAAAAACCATAGTTTCCTGAGCTGACAGAAGTTTTTTTTTTTTTTTGCTTTGCTTCTTTATACATTGTAATTGTGACCTTTATAGTTGGCTCATCTAGAGATGGTGCCATTTATTGATCTCTGCTCTTAATCCTAAAAACACCAGAGGAAAAAAAAAACACCTCATCTTTAAAATGTATATATTCATCCAAGCATTGAGTTTATATTCTCACTTTAAGTAACTTTCTTTCTTGGGTTTTCTTGCTTTCACTTGGGCAGTTTTCATTTGATAGTCATTTTACAAAACCAGACACGGAAGCCACACTTGCACACACACACTCTCTCTGCTTGATCGCAAGGTCTTCCTAAAGAGAGTGAGACTGTCCCCTGCAGGCAGCTTTCTGTGGGAGCCAGCCAGCCGCAGCTTCCAGTGAGATTTGCCTGCAGTTAGATCTCGCTCGGGTTCCCATCTGTCTAAGCCGTCGTTCGTGTCATTTAAGAGTAAATAAAGAGTGTATGCCAAGTACTTGTTTTCAGGTGTTCCTTCTGAACTAAAATTTTAAAATGGGCTCAGGCTCTAGACTGCGCCTGGCACTTGTGAATCTCCGGATCTGGTCTCACTGACTCAGTGAGCATCTCTGGCTGTGTCCATTTAAAGTTCATACTTACATAGTCATGGAGCCATGGTGGGGGCAGCCTTGAGACTGCCAGGGGCCATTGTGTGGCCTCCCAGGGTGTTATGCTGGGGGTGCCCCCCAGGAGGGAGCATTTCCCGGTTGGAAAGTTGGGGTGAGTGCTTTAGGAGTTGGCATTCATGGTATGTTACAGTTGTGGCAGAAGAACCCCTGCCTGAAGGCCCCTGACTTCCGTCTGCTTGTTTACATGGGGCCCACAGTGTCCCTTCCCAGTCAGAACAGAGCGTGGGATTCTATTAATAGGCCCCAAGGGGGCACCACTTCTAGCAGTAGAACTTGTCATTGCTGCCCCCACCTGGTATGCCTGAGTCCCCCACACCCCTCCTCGGCCCCCACCCTGGGCCCATCCTGGGGACTATCAATGGGATCCTGTGGGACATGGGAGCCGACTTGGGGGTGTTCCTTACACTCACTTAGCCGGTGGCCCAGGGCCCTGGTCTCTTCTGCTCTGATAACTGTCATTCACCACCTGGTAAAGGCCTCAGGACAGCCTGTGACTGGCCGTGGAGAGCGAGAACATCCAGGGTAGGGCTGTCTGCCACAGCCTCCTCTCCAAGGTGCTCTCCCAGATGCCCTCAGCTGTCACCTCCACGCTGCGACCTCCACCCTTGACCCCAGCAGAAAGAGCTGGTTCTCTTCATGGCTCCACATTCCTTCACCCCAGCCCTACCTCATTCCTCCATTTCTTCAAGGGACCAGCCCCTGTCATTCCTCCCAGGCCCAGAATGTGGGCAGAAGGAGGGTAGAAGGTGACTGAGCCCACTCCCACCTGGTTTGTTCAGGTCTCACCCTCAGGCCAGGCTGACCTGGCCCTGCCTTCAGCAGTTGGGCCTGGGATTCAGGCAGCCACGTTCTTGTTCCTTCAAGGGCTGGGGCAGCAGCAGAATCAGGGGCTTGCCTTCAGGAGGCTCCGTCCAGGGACCCAAGGCAGGGAGTCTATGGGTGAGTGTCAGCACTGCTGAGGGCCCTCAGAATCAAGTGAGGCCAGACTCTTCCCAGAAAACTTAGAATATCCAAGAGGTGAGTGAGGTGTTGGTGGCAGGAAAGAGAGAGCCACCAGGGTGCAGCTGGGTTACTCAGACTCCACGCCCTTCGGGGACTCAGGAGGCTGAGTCAGGCACTGAGCAAACAGGGATTGGATCAGGCCAGCTGGGAAGGCCTGGCCTGGGTCTGAGGCCAGATGGCCGGCAGGCCTTGGGAGGGAGCACCCTGGGGCGAGGGGGAGCTCCTTACTGTCTGCCCACCCCTCAGCATGCCCTGCACCAGCACCATGGTGGGCACCTGGCCTCCACAGTGACAGAGGATAGAACATGGCTTCCTTTTAAAAAAGAGGTCTGGGGCATCTCTCCGGGATGTTGTGCCAAAGTGTCTTATTGCGCAGAGACTATGCATTGTTGCTTCAACTCAGAAGAAAGTTTGAAACCTTAATCTTTTATTAGTCATTGTTTGTTTTAATTTGTTCATGTTTCCATATTTAGGTTTAATTTTTGTTTCTCTCATTAGCCAAGCATCCAGTTTAAACCACAGTAGGCTGACTGACTTGACTTTTGCTTTTCAGTTTTAAAACTCCTTGCATTTTTTTCCCCCTAACTCCATTTTTGTTGGTTTGTTAAAAAGGTTTGTCCAGAGGGGTTGCGTTTATCCGGTTTGACAAACGGTCGGAGGCAGAAGAGGCAATTACCAGTTTCAATGGTCATAAACCCCCAGGTTCCTCCGAGCCCATTACAGTGAAGTTCGCAGCCAATCCCAACCAGAACAAAAACGTGGCGCTGCTCTCCCAGCTGTACCACTCGCCAGCTAGACGGTTCGGAGGCCCCGTCCACCACCAGGCGCAGAGATTCAGGTGGGTCAGGAGGGTGCGCTCTTCCTGCCACAGCCACACGGGCCACATCCAGCTGCTCGCAGCCTGCTGGGCAGGCACTCCCAGCTGCGGGAACTGCTGCACACAGGGCTGATCATGTCCTGTCTCTGTGTCCCCTGCCCACCTCAGAGGGTTATCTGTGTGGAGCCGTGTGTTTCCATCTGAGTATGTCTCTAATGGGAGTGAGAAAGATGGCACAGCTCCTAGCTCCCAGCACCTGGCGCTGCAGCCTGCAATTCCTCAGGACAGGCAAGCGGACCGCAATACGGAGGAGCATCCTATATCTGGGGAGAAAGATGTAGCCTGAGCTCACTGGAAGGCTTCTCTCCTTCCAGAGTTTTAAACAGGTTTTAGACTTTTGATGAGCAGCCCGAGGGCAAACCTTTCTTGTCTACCTCCTTGTGGGGTCATTTGGTGTCTAAATATTAATACTTCTCCTGTTGAAAAGCCCCGTCCTAGAGGTGGACTGTTTACCTGCCTTCCTTAGCCTTTCCACAGAAAACAGTTCTAGTTGCCAGGATGTAGTAGAGCAGAGACGAGTAGAGCTGGTGACTTGGACTCTGAAATCAGCTGTATTACTACCTCATGAACAACAGAGAGGCCCACAAGCTGGCCTGCCTTCGTTGGCTTTTCAGGTTTAAAGGCAAAGCTGGGGAAGTGGACAGAAGTGAGCTTGATCCAGTTTGAAAGTCAGATAGCACAGTCAGTGTCACTGCTAATCTGGTGGAGGGTGTAGATGGCCAGGTTCAGGGAGTTACCTATGAACTCTGGGAAACCAGAGAGCTTGGGGGAGAAGAAAAAGGGAGACATGAGTGCAAGAAGGGCCAGGCAGGAGAGTGACTGTGACCTCCAGGGGTAGACAGAAGGAAAGGGCAAAGAGGGGAGGTAAGAAGAGGGAGGAAGCCCCAGAGAGGAGAGAGTTTGCAGAAGGGCCTCCAGATCTAGGATAGGATGGGTCAGTTTACCTCTGTGCCATCAGAGGTAAGAATGGGGGCAGTTCATGAGAGTTGAGATGCAGTCAGCTACCACTAGCAGGAGGCTCTCAGAAGGGAATGAGAATGAACTGCACTGTCAACAAGACAGTGTGGTCTGTCTTGTTGTACAGCCTCGGATCGTTTTCAGTTTAATGGATACGTCAAGGTTTAGTGAACCACTATCATAACTTGGGTCCACATCCTACAAAAGTTAGAGGAAACAAGGTTCATTTAAAAGTCAGACCTCTTCCCAGTTCTCACTGAAAAGCAACTCACACAGGCACTCGAGGGCCCTTACCCACCCCCATTTCAGTGATTCTGTGGTCTTACCACTAACAAATCATTTAACCAACTCAGACATCCAGTGCAGCTATTTAATGTCATTCCTGCAAATTCAAAATCACGGCCCACAGCATGCCTTGATTCTTCATCAGTGATCACCGTTCTGTCAGTGGGCTGCACCCCAGGGGGCTGGCCACTCTTCTCCAGAGTCTCTCGAGGGAGTGAATCTGTTCAGTGGTACTCGAAGGCACCCTGCTCACCCCTGGGTCAGACCCACACCTCAGACTTGATTGTGTTTTGGAGCAGGTGGTCCTCCAGTTGCATTGTGGGGCTTCAGAGATGCTGTGCCATGCACAAGTGTTCTTAACTGGTCCTCCGACAGTTAACTTTTGTGTTTGTGAAACATCTCACGGGCCACATGGCTTCAGTAGCAATTTTGTCATCTTCCTTCATCCTTACTGCCATGGCCATGATTTGTAGGCTTATTTTTATGTGACTAAAAGTGTTTCTTTAGAAAGGGGGCCCCAAGGACTTTCCTGGAAGTCCAGTGGCTAAGACTGTCTTCCAAGGCAGGGACCATGAGTTCGATCCCTGGTCAGAGGACTAAAGTCCCACATGTTATGGGGTGCAGCCAAAAATTTTTTTTAGAAACTGGGTGGTCCCACATTTTTGGTAAAGCTTGGTGGACTTGCAGTCCACAGCCCTGGCCCTTCTGGGGTGTTACGAACCAGCAGTGGAAGGTTGTCCAGAGCTGTGCCCTGCTGCAGTGGCCCTTCATGGGTGTGTGCTATATGCAGACACTGCTTGGCTGTGAACCCTTGGAGAGGGAGGGTCCTGACGAGGTGGGAGGTACAAAATTCAGAGAAACAAGAAGATTCAGCCCTCCCCCACCCCCGGCAAACACACATACATACACAGACGTATAGGATAAGGAAGGGTTTCCCCAGGGGGAGCTGGGAGTGTAACAGCACCTAGGAGGATGTGGAGAAGCTCCCATCTTTTAAAATGTGGGAAGTACAGGTGTGACTAAACAGGACCCCTCTCCCCACAGTGGGAGGGGTGGAGGGAGCGGCTGGTCAGAGGCCACTGCAGGCCCCCTCGATGGGGAAAGTGGGTTGAGGCTCTGACCCGCTCCGGGCAGCCAGTGTCTCTCGTCATAGCCCATTCCCTATGGAGCAGGGAGCCTGTGCCCTCCCTCTGACACTATATTGACTTCTGCTTAGTGAAAAACTCTGATGGTGCCCGAGGTGGGGGGCTGCCGGCCCAAGCGCCCCCATGGGCCACGTGTCCACGCGCGGGCCCACCCTGACCCTGACCTGAACGCTGTGCTCTCTGTTTGCTAGGTTCTCCCCCATGGGTGTAGATCACATGAGTGGGCTTTCTGGTGTCAATGTCCCGGGCAACGCTTCTTCGGGCTGGTGCATCTTCATCTACAACCTGGGCCAGGATGCCGATGAGGGGATCCTCTGGCAGATGTTCGGCCCGTTTGGCGCCGTTACCAATGTGAAAGTGATTCGCGACTTCAACACCAACAAGTGCAAAGGCTTTGGCTTTGTGACCATGACAAACTATGAAGAAGCCGCCATGGCCATAGCAAGTCTGAACGGCTACCGCCTGGGGGACAAAATCTTGCAGGTTTCCTTCAAAACCAACAAGTCCCACAAATAACTCGCTTACGCTTTTTTTTTTTTTTTTTTGTACGGAATAGATAATTAAGAGTGAAGAAGTTGAAACTTTTTTGTTAGTGTACAACTCATTTTGCGCCAATTTTCACAAGTGTTTGTCTTAGTCTAAATGAGAAGTGAAAAGGTTTTTATACTCTTGGGATGCAGCCGACATGTTCAAATGTTTGAAATCCCACAATGTTAGACCAATTTTAAGTTTCTTAAGTTATTTCCTTTAAAATATATATTAAACAGAAATCTAAATAGACTGCATTGACTAACCAGTCCCTCGGGATGGTGGTGAAACTGAAGCATGCTTTAACTTCCGAGACTGTCTAACACGCGTTTCATTCAATGTCTCCACAAACTGGATAGAAACCAACAAGCAAACAGAAACGATGTTTTAGTTTTAGTTCCTAAAGATGTTAGACAGATGCTGAGTGCGTGTTTTTCTCAACCGCTTCCACATTTTAAGCGATTTCTGCTTCGGTTGACAGGAAATTGCTTTCCCAAGCAGGTCCCATTGCCACCTGCTGCTCACTCAGCCGAGGGGCCCCGGCTGCGGCAGCGGGCCAGTCTGCCGTGGGCCACCGGCGGGAGGGGGACCGCACGCCGGGCCGGGCCAGGCCCTGCGGAGGACACGAGGGGTCTCCTACGCCCAGGCTCCAATGGGAACGGACCAAAGAGTTTCAGGGGAACTCCAGTATATTCCAGAGTCAGATCTCAGCTGCAGGCATGCCTCAAGATGCCTTGCTCCTCCGACACCCCGAATTCCTGTCCACACGTTGCATGCACAGTGCCCCCACAACAGCGGATACTGTCGACCCCTGGCTTCGCTCCAGTTTCCGAGCGCATTGACCACAGCTCCAATGCGTCAGATAGCTCTATTTTTTAACAACACAGAAACATTTGAGCATTGTATTTCTCGCATCCCTTCTCGTGAGCGCTAGGCTTTTTTCTATTTTAGTCAGGTTTTGTTTTGAAACTTTGCTCTCCTATGAACACTCAACAGAAAAGTACTTACTTCCTGACAGTTACCTATTAACAAAAAAACAAACAACAACAAAAAAAACCACCCTTTGATTTGTAGTTTTAAAGATTAACCCTCAAAGTTCTCTTCATAACTGCCTTGACGTTTTGGGTTGTTCTGTTAATTTTCTTTTGCTTTTTTGTGTTTTTTGTTTGTTTTTACTTTTGCATTTAAGACCATTAAATTTGATTTTGTTTTGCTCGAATTTTGTTTTGTTTTTTATTTTACCTTTTCTTTCTTTTTGGCTAGGTAAGGTACAGACAGCCCAGCATTCAGGGAGGATTCGTAAAATTTTAAGCAACAAATATACTTGCCTCAAGACAAAGCATTTACGGATCTATGATGTTAGGATTGCGCTCTCACAGGTGGTGTTTTTTTCCAAACGGGGAGTGGGCAGGGAGAGTCCGAGAGAGGGCCTAAGAGGTAAACAGGCAGGGCCCCAGTCTCCGGGCAACTCCTCAGGAGCGTGATGTGATTTTTTAAATAAATAACCAGTGTATGAGAGAATCAAAACCACCATAATTTAGTACCAGTGGTTTTTAACCTTGACACGAGAGACTAATAAAGCATGTGAATGATAGGCTGTTTTTTAGTTATCGATATCATGGAATTGCGGCATTATTTATTTATTTATTTATTTAAGTGGAAGTCATTGGGCTGTAGGCACAACCTTCTGCAGAGTGGGTCAGTGTTCTAAAACCGCCCCCCGCCCTCAACCATTTTAGGCTGCCCATCCCCCCATCCTTTCCCTCATGCTTTACTGAGGGGCTGCCAGCCACTTACCTGAGCCTCCCCAGTTTACCACGCAGCCCTCTTCTTACCCCACAAAGGGCCAAATTCATCCCTTGAGGCCTTGTCTCCCAAGTTGGCCAAGTGCCACGGAGGGCCTCCTCCCTCCTGTAGAATCTTCCAGATTCTAAGTCCAAGCCAGCTTACGTGCCTCCTCCTGGATCTAAGGCCCATTTGCTCAGATTTGACATGAAGAGGGTCCCCGCTATGTGTACCCCAGAGCACTCCACACCCCAGGCCCGGGATGCTGTCCTAGAAAAATATACCATGCAGGTCGTGCCAGCGTCGGGCTAACAGCTTCTCAGAGCAGGTGAGGTTCCCCGTCCTCGGAGTGACCCTTAGGCCTCCTCGCTGACACTCCTGCCAGCCCGCGCTGGCATGCAGTGTCCTACGAGAATTCTGTCAGAGGCCTGCACTGCGAGTGACAGGCTCACAGCCCGTCCCCTCGCCCCCTCGCCCCCTCTGTTTTATTGGGATCACATTGGTTTCCCTGATGGTAGCACACATGAGATGGAAACGTAAAGCGCATACGGACCTCTGCGAGTTGCCCAGAGTATCTCAGTAAATGTCTCGTTTTACGCGGTCCCCGCTCGGAACAGCCTTCTGGCTAAAAACCCTCACGTGTTTCTTGGGGAGTTTTAATTTGCGAGTGCAGGAGGATCCTACCTTTGACATGTTCTGCTTCCGAGAAGTAATCGTCACTGCCACGGGAGTCCCAGATGCTGGCCCTGGGTCCGAAAAGCTCATTACATCTCTAAGCTTGTTTGCAAAAGGAAGACCTCATTTTTTTTTTTTTCAAGTCACAATCCGAAAGAAACCATGTTTAAAAAAAAAATTTTTTTTAACCTAGATCAGTCATATTTGTATCTTGTGAAATGAATGCTTTCCTTTTCTTTGAGAATTTTGATGAAAAAGAGTTGAGGATAGATGGTGTTAATTTATGAAAACTTTGGTTTGGCACATAAATACCAAAGAGACTCTGACTGAATTCTCTCTCGGCCTGTGTGACTGGCCCTCCTAGTTGTTCACTCAGCAGCTGCACCTCTCTGCACCTGGTTCCAGTCAAGTAATCCACTCTACCCCTCAGCTCTGCCTCTCTTTAGCTTTTCAATGTAATACGCCAAGCTGTGGTTTTCTGTGCTGGCTGTGCCTCTGGTCACAAATCCCGTGACTGCAACACCCTCCCCCACCACCCCCCTCTTGCCAGAATAGCCAAAGGCTGGGCTTTCTCAGCCGGCGGCACCTTCCTTGTTCCAAGGTGAGTCTTTCCCTCGCCAAGGGCAGCTGCCTTAACCTCCGAGAGTCTGCGCTTGGCGTTAGTGCTGGAAACCCGCCTTCCAGGCTCTGAACCTCGCTGCTGTAGGGAGCCGGTCCTTGTGAGCTGGCAGCTGTGGTGGGGAAGCCCTGCTGGATCAGACAGACATGAGAAGCCCGAGGCAGCCATTAGCAGTAACTCACCCTGTTGGCCTCCAGACTAGGGCTGTGGACTCACCCCAGCCTGCCGTTGGCCTTGAAAATCAGAGTTCATGTCCCCCTGGCTGTCCCATTTCACATCCGTCCCTGCCTGACCCAACTTCCCTGTGCTTTCCACAGCCGTCCTCGGCTGGATCACGGAGAATGAGACCAAGCCACCAAGGGCCCCTCTTCCCACCCCCTGACCCCCACCCCAGCCCTCCATCTGAAATCCCTCCCATCTTCCCAGGACCCGCGGTACCTCCTGGGACCTGAGGCAGCTCCTCAGGAAACACCTGCTGCTCATCAGATTCCCAGGCCTAGCCCTCAGCCCGGTTCCTGAGAGCCCTCTGCTGAGTGGCAGCGGGAACTGACGCTTTCTTGCAACGGCGTAGGACCCCCAGCAGGGTTCACATTTCCACGCCTTTTGAGTTCGCCTCTGACTTCTTAACGATTGTATTTTTCCACAACCTTTTGGTGACAAGAGTTCAGTTTTCTGCTTGGTCGTTAAATAACTCCTCGTAAGTCCCTGTGAGGACCGAAGTTAGGCTGACCGGTGGTCTGCAGCAACCCGGGAGGACTGTGTCTCACTTCTGCCAGGAGAGAAGGCTTGTCCGTTGGTTGGGGCCACGTCTTTACTGTGTAACGTTCCATTTATAGTGACTTGCTCTGGGCCGGTGGGGGGCACTTTCCCAAGTGGTTCCCACGTTGTACAGTAGATGGGTAGATCTTTTGTATATTAGTATGTTTTAAGTTATTGGTTTGTTTTATATAAAGTAATTTATTTTTCAGGTACCATTTTTCATTTTAACTTTGTTTTTACATGGGTTTGTTTTCAATAAAGTGTGACACTGCTGTCCAAAAGCCAACAATAAAATGAATCCCATTGTGTTCTTTGGAGATTGCTTATGTAACTAGCTTTTTCTTTTCTTTTCTTTTCTTTTTTTTTTCTTTCTTTCTTTTTCTTTCTTTTCAGGGAAAAAAAGTCCTCCTCAGTTTTCCATCCCCCCAGTTTGCCTTTTTATCCTTGTGAATAAATGTTCTTTAGTGTTTTAGGAGGAAAAAGCAAACTTAGATTTTGATAATCCAGAAGACTTCAGATTAATAAAGAAGCTTTGAAAGAAGACCATTTTTCAAAATTTTAGTGAAGTGTGAATATTTTTTGTCAATGGCTTTCTCAAAGAGAATGAAACTTTTGCACCATTTTCAGAGTTTTTATAGAGATGCCAAATTGATATATTTACATGTAATGAAAACATGAAAAAGTTTTATTAAACAATTGTTCATAGCTGTGTAGACATTTTAATTCAGTTTCCAAAGCTCTCAGAGTGTATTTTTGGAGTACGGAGTGCTCACGGTGTGGGGCCTTACGATTCCAAAACAACGCGATTGTCCAAATACATAGTCCTTCCCACAGGTATCAGGTTTGTGTTAATCTCTGTATGTTAACTATGACTGGAATTCTGTGATATTTTGGTAATAAATGAAGTGGGATCGTGGAGACGTGGTGGTGTGGGGGTGACGGTGTGTGCCTTGTAAAGCAGCCATCGCCGAGTGAAGCGCCAGTGATGGCTGCCAGTGACTCCCTGCTTCTTAGCTGAGAGGAGGCTGCCCCTTACCAGGCTCTGTGCTTGGGGAAGCAGGGAGCCCGCGGGACAGCCAGCCCCAGGGATGACTCTAGGATGTATCCTGTGCCCAGCTCCCCTGCCACACACCACTCTCTGCCTAGATCCCACCCCCCCACACACACGAGTCAGCTCCCTCCCCTTGGAGACCTAGAGGCCTCTCCGTTCTCCAGGCTCAAAGGTCTGTGGGCCCCCTGCCTTGTCCCTGAGTATTGCCTGTCCATCTGAGCCTCTGGCCATTCTGAATCTCTTCTGACACATCCCCTCGGGGGAGGGCAGGTGAGTTCTGACTCCCCCAGAGGCAGGACGATGTCTCAGGGTCAGGGTCTCAGGTTCGCATCCTGACTCCACACTGTCCTCAGTAGGCAAGTCCTTGACTCTTCTCCCCCAGCCTCAGCATCCCCAGCTGTGAAATGGGGTCCATAGGATCCTCGTGGAAAGGAAAACAAATAGGTACCGCAGTCACCATGGCTGCTCTGAATCCAGGGGCAAGGCTGGGGTGGACAGAGAGAGCACCCCCCACCCCGGGCTCCCCTGCACCCAGTGGGCTCAGCTAAAAGCCTCACGTACCTCTCCAACAGGCATTTACGGGGCCTCTTCTGAAGTCACTGGGTTTCCTGTTGTGAGTGTG
>NW_024070189.1:92736014-92928954 GCF_014754425.2 Oryx dammah
GTGTCTTATGGTCCTGCATTGAGCTCCCTCGGAACACCCAACTTGTGTCCCTCCCTGGTAGGGGCAGGGTCGGCAACCACCAGGGGAAGGGGGCCGGGCTCTGGCTGGAGGTGACTCTAGCCACCAGGGATGTCCTGGGGCCTCCAGCAGCTCCTGAGGCATCACTGTGCCCCGAAGAGGAGGGGTCTGGGTGTCAGCCTTCCCTGCCAATTGCAGACCTCGGTGTGCATTCCCTTCCCCAGGGGGTCTTATAAAGCAGATTTGAGGACTTTCCTCGCACTCTGCTGGTCAGGGGTTAGGACGCTGCAAGTCCACTGCAGGGGCCATGGGTTTGATCCCTGGTGGCGGAACTAAGATCCCACGTGCCTAGAGGTGCAGCCAAAGGAGTGAGGGGAAAGGCAGACTCTGCTTTGGCAGTTCTGACACCCACTTAGAAGCCAGAGAGGCACCATAAGCGGGGGTGTGCTGTAACAGCTCCTCTGCCCCCAGCTCCACATCGTGCCCGGGACGGCCTCCCCGACCCCAGAATTCAGAGCTGAGAGGCTGGAACCAAGTTCTAAGTGGGGGGGCTCCTGCCCGGGGCTGGTGGGTGGGGGCTGTCTTTACGGTTCCATAAGGCTCTGAGGGCCTAGTGTCTGCATCCCTTCGTCTCTGTGTCTCTTGTTTGTTTCACCTCCATGCTTTCCTAGCTCATTTGGAAAGGATTTTCAGAAGAGAAGAGAGAAAACCATAGACAACAATGTTGTCCTAGAGAACCTAGTGATCGGAGTCTATCACTGGAGACTAGTGTCCTGGAGTCAAGTGATAGGAAGGACCAAGTTGTGCCATGAGGGTGTTTTTCACTGCAGAGTAGGAGGCACTGGGGCAGCAACACTGGCCCCTTGCCTTCTGCCCCCAGCCTGGAGCGCACTCAGAGCAGGACAGGTAGGGGTGGTGTGGAGCTGCGAGCCCTGAGCTCTGGGACACCACACACAAGTCCCGCAGCAGAATTCAAGCCGGCCCCGGAGCACGTCTCCCCAGTGAACGCCTTGCCTTCCCCACCCAGGGCTCCAGAAGAACAAACCAAAGACCTCCACCATCCTGTGTGTAGGTGGTGCCGAGTGCTGGGCTGAGGGGGGACCTCAGGGAGGTAGGAGGTGGTGGTGGACATGCTACCTATTAGCTGTTAGCGTGCTGTTCACCTCAGAGTCCTTCACGGAACCTTGAGGACGTTGTTGGTATTGTTCCCATACTCCTTTAAAGGTGATCCCCTGAAGCTCAGCCGATTGGGAAAACAGACACTTTCAGTGCTGGTGACCTTTCTCCCCCACCAGTTTGATAACAGAGCATCCTGGGTTTAGACCACCCGTTACCTCGGTGCATCTAAATTGTCCGTCTTGGGGTTCAGCCGGGATGGGAAGTTGGGGATGCTGAGGGGACACAAGGCCTCCCGCTCGGAGGGACATTCTGCCTGTGTAACCACACAGGGGTAGGAAGGGGTTCGGGTACCCATGGGCACAGGCCAGGGCCTGGACCCAACCCCCAGCTCTCCTGGGGATCTTTCAAGTCACCCCAGACAGTTGAGGGAGGGAATTCCCGCATCGTGAGCACACAGCCAGCCCCTCTGCACCTGGACCTCCAGGAACAGTGTCCCTCTGAGACCCCGAGGGCGTCTAACCTCCACCAAATGGGACAGAATTTGCAGAGCCTCTGATTCAGAAAAGTACCAAGAACTTCAAGTCATTGACCTCAGAACATTAAACCGAGCGCAGTGGGGCTCTCTGAGTGTGGGGTCCTGTGTGGGCATGGATCTATGGCCCGACACCCTTTCTGTTTAGGAGCTTTCTGGTTAACTTTGGCCTTCCTGTAGACTCTGGAACCTCAAAATTCACCTTCGCCTTTCTTCCAAGGACCAGCTTCTGTCCCATTGGTTTTCTCAGAGTTGAAAGATTTGGGGACTTCCCTCATGGTCCAGTGGTTAAGATTCCATGCTTACAAGGCAGGGGGCATGGATTCCACTCCTGGTTGGTGAACCAAAATCCCACATGCTGCACAGCCAAAATAAATCAATTTTTTAAAAGTTGAAGGATTTGGTTGAGTCCTAGAAGAAACTGAAGCTCAAAGAACGTCAGGGTGGGTGTCAGGGAGAGGGGCCAGGGCTCAAGGCAGGCCACTGGAGGGTCCTTTCCTGTTGGAGGCACCCTAGACAGGAGGTGGGGGTGGGCAAAGGGCAGGAGAGGTGGTCTGGTAGCACATACATGAACTCCTTCCTCTCTCTGGCAAGTGAAGCTTCATGGCAAACTCTGGTGGGTCAGCCGTGTGAACCACCCACTGCCCGACCCACACCAGGCAGCCAACCCTTGGGAGCACCAAGAGATGGGGCAGAGCAAGTCCCCAGAAGCAGTCTGCAGTGGTGGAGCTCCAGGACCACCAGGGCCCCTCAGGAAGGACTCCAAGGACTCCAAAACTAAAACCAGTTCTGATTTACAAATAAGTACATGTGAGCTTTCTCTTTCCTCCATGTCCATAAAGTCAGACCCAGTGCAGCTAAATAAATATTTTTTAAAAAGAAAGCGATGTGTCTAAGACAGAGGTTTCAAAGTGCTTTGCAGAGATGGAAGGAGGGCAACTGACCTGGAGGCATCAGGGCCCCAGACCCACAGAAAAACCATAGTATAAACATTAAATATGCTTTTTCAAAAGCCTTGGACTTTTTTCTTTTTTTTTTTTCCTAATTTCTTAAAATCTGAAAACATTCCTCTCATCTGCTTTCATGACCAAAGAAGAACATTAAAATGTATTATTTTCAAACCCTTTTGGCCACATGAAGATGCAACCTGTAAACGTTTACAGTTTAAGATGTGATGTGTGTAAAGCACCCGCTTCCTGGATTTCTTCCTTTGCAGCCGCTTTGAGTACCCTGCCCCATGCCCAGTGCAGATTAGAGCCTTAAAAAGCCAGACAGCAGGGAATTCCCTGGCAGTCCAGTGATTAAGACTCCGTGCTCCCAGTGCAGCGGGCTTGGGTCCAATCCCTGGTCAGGGAACTGGATTCCACATGCCGCAGCTAAGACCTGGCCTGTGTGGTTTAGTCATCAAGTCGCGTCCGACTCTTGCGACCCTGTGGACTATGTAGCCCACCAGGCTTCTCTGTCCATGGGATTGCCTAGGCAAGAATATTGGAGTGGGTTGCTGTTTCCTTCTCCAGGGGATCTTTCCCACACAGAAATCGAACCTGGGTCTCCTGCATTACAGGCAGATTCTTTACCAACTGAGCTACAAAGCCAAATAAATAAATAAGCCGGGCATCAAGGCATCGGGGAATTGCCAGGTGGTCCAGTGTTTAGGACTCAGCATTTTCACTGCCTGGGCCTTCGGGTTTGATTCCTGGTCAGGGAACTAAGATCCTATAAGCTGTGCCTGTGGCAGGGCAGGGGTGGACGGGGTGGGGTGGGGGAGGGGAGGGGGAAAAAGAAGCCAGGCATCAGACAGGAAGGTGTGGGCAGCACGTCCAGGGTGACAACGGAGGAAGCCGATGGGGAAGGGGGAGGCCGAGCACAGCCATCCCCGAGCGTCCATAGGCAGGCCGATTCACAGGGGCCTGGGTTCTCGCTGCCTGCTCTGTGTGTGCCTCTGGGAGGAAGGGGTGCAACCCTCCACTCGTATGCCTGTCTCTCTGTGTCTCTTCACATCGTTTCCCCTCTGTGCACATCTGACTCTGTCCAAACCTCTGCTTTTTATAAGGACATGAGTCCTGGATCAGGGCCCACGATGATGACCACATATTAACTTGATTGTCTCCAAAGACCCTGCCTCCAAAGAAGATCACGTTCTGAGCTCCTGGGGGTTAGGATTTCAACATACCTTTTTGGGGGGGGGACAATTCAACCCATGAAAGGCCTTTCAAAATCTGCCCTGGTGGTCCAATGGCTAAGACTCCATGCTCCCAATGCAGGGGGCCTGTGTTCAATCCCTGGTCGGGGAACTAAATCCCACGTGCCTCAACTAAGAGTTCAGATGCTGCAACTAAAGATCCAGAGCGCCACAACTAAGACCCAACACAGCCGAAAAAATAGACATATATATTTTTAAATGTGTCACTGGGTCTTTTCTGAGTTCTTCCCCAAAGCAGTGCAGGGTAGGGGGTTGGGGGTGGTTAGTCGACCGCCCCTGCTGAGTTCCTTCTGGGACTTCCATGGAAGAGGAGACTGAGTAAGCTGGAAGGATTCCTCCTGCTGGATTCGTGTGACAGGGGCCAGCAGGATGAGCTATGTCATTTGGGGGCCTAGTGCAGCATGAAAATGCAGAGCCCCATCTTTAAAAATTATTCAGAATTTCAGATACACAAAATGTAGTTCATCTGTAAAATGGAACATTATTCATCGTTTAAAAGGAAGGAAATCCTCACACATGCTACAACACAGGGGAACCATGGTAAGTGAAATAAATCAGGCACAAAAGGGCGAATGTGGTAAGATTCCATTTACGTGAGAGCCCTGGAGAAGTCAAGTCCATGGAGACAAAGTGGAATGAGGGGGCCAGGGGCTGGGGGAGGGGATGGGGAGCCAGTGTTCAGTGTGGACAGGGTTTCGACTAAAGATGAAAAAGTCCAGGTGATGGATGGTGTGGATGGTTGCAGGACAGCGTGAATGTACTTAATGCTGCTGAGCTGTGCACTCTTTTAAATGAGTTCTAGGTTATGTGTATTTTACCACACTTAAAAATAAAGTTTTTAAAAAGTCTATTAGGAATTTCAAGACGACAGGACTTCCCTGGTGGTTCAGTGGTTAAGACTTTGCCTTCCAATGCACAGGGTACAGGTTTGATCCCTGATCGGGGAGCTAAGATTCCACATGCCTTGTGGCCAAAAAAACTGAAAAATAAATGAAAAAAAAAAAAAAACCCAGACACAATATAGAAAATTCAATAAAGACTAAAAATGGTACACACACACACACACACACACATACACAAAATCGTTAAAAAAAAAAGGTGGGGTTAGTGTACTTCCCTGGTAGTCTAGATGTTAAGATCTGTCTGCGAATGCAGGGGACACGGGTTCGATCCCTGGTCCAGAAACTAAGAGCCCACATGCCGCTGGACAACTAAGCCCACACACCACAACTATTGAGCCTGACTGCAGCAACTACTGAAACCCACACGCCCTAGAGCCCATGCTGCATAACAAGAGAAGCCACAGCAATGAGAAGCCCGTACACGGCAACTAGAGAGTAGCCCCCACTCACCGCAACTAGAGAAAGCCTGCACGTAGCAACAGAGTCCTAGCACAGCCAAAAATAAATAAAGTTATTAAAAAAAAAAAGAATTTCAAGATGGCAACCGCAAAGCATGAAACAGCGTGTGCTACCCTATGGATCAGATGTTGCCCCAGTGGGCTGCCTACATCTTGCACCACCTGCAGCCAGCAGACCTCCCAGTGCAGCCAGGACTGCCTCGCTCTCCATGCCCAGGTGGGGAGAAACCTGCTCACGGCTGGTGTTCTCATCACGTGGATGAATAGAGTCCAGGTCTGTCTATGAAAACTCACAGCACGCCCTTGCTGGCAGACAATCGGTACAATGAAAAGCAAGCTGGGTGGTGACCAGTTCCTAAAGGCAGAATTCTGGTTTCCCTCCTGACAAGGTCTGGGTGTTGCAGGCAGATGACTTGCCCTTTTTTGGGTCCCAACCCAAGGACCCCAAGGAGGGGCTTCCCTGCTGTGGTCACATGGAAAAGGGGGCATGTCAGCCCCACCTCTGAGCCAGGACAAAGTTTGCTCCCCTCCCACCATCACTTACCCCAAATCCCCCCTTACCCATGCTCCCACAGCTGAGTTAGGGGTCCCCACTGGACTCCCGGCCCTGAGGCAGGGGGTAGTAGGACCTGGGCCACTGATGCCTCTGTGCCCACAGCTTGCTTATCTCAATATCCTTCCAAGCATTCTTATATTCAGTCCACACATATTCACCAGGTCAAACACTGCAGGACCATCCACACACAAGCAAAAAACACAATATAGTCCATCCACATGATGGAATATTGTTGTTGTTCTTCAGTTGCTCAGTCGTGTCTGGCTCTTTGCAACCCCATGGACTGCAGCACACCAGGCTCCTCTGTCCTCCACCATCTCCTGGAGTTTGCGCGCGTTCATGTCCACTGAGTTGATGGTGCAATCAAACCATCGCATCTCTGCCACCCTCCTTCTCTTTTTGCCTTAGTCCTTCCCAGCATTCAGCCGTAAAAGGGAACAAATCCCTGACACACCTGAGACAATGTGGATGAACCCAGAGAACATGATGCTCAGAGAAAGAAGCCAGACACAAAAGGCCACATTGTGTATGATTCCATTGATAAGAAATGTCCGGAATAGGCGGATCCATGGAAAGTAGGTCAGTTATGACCAGGGTGGGTGGGGTGGGATTGAGACCTGCTGCTCACTGGGCATAGGGCTTCCTTTTGGGGTGAAGAAAATGTTTTGGAACTAGATGGAGGTGGTGGTTGCCGCAACCTTGTGAATATAGGAAAACCCACTAAATTGTTCAATGTAAAATGGAGAATTTGGGGGGAATTCCTAGCTGTTCAGTGGTTAGGACTCTGTTTTCACTGCCAAGGGCATGGGTTTCATCCCTGGTGGGGAAACTAAGATCCCACAAGCCACGCAACATGGCAAATAAAGCAGAATAAGACAAAATAAAACTAAAATAAGGGAGAATAAAATAGGCTCAGCGAATAAAGAATACACCTGCAATGTAAAAGACCCAGGAGGTGCAGGTTCAACCTCTGGGTCAGGAAGATACCATGGAGAAGGAAATGGCAACCCACTCCAGTATTCTCGCCTGAAAAACCCCATGAACAGAAGAGCCTCGCAGGTTTGTGGTGTCATAGAGTCAGACATGACTGAGTACATGAGCATCTTTGCACGTGACCATTGCCCATCTGTATGTCTTCTTTGGAAGCCTCTGTTTATTCTTAACAGGTACTGTTCACCATTCAAAGCATGCAATGTCCAAAGAGGACTGAATGAAAACTCTCCTCTCTGCTTTCCTTGCCACCTGGCTTTCCTCTCTTGAGCTGCCTGTGTGTGCATGCACTTTCAAATCAACTAAGTGTTGATGCTGTAGTTTAAATAGGTGGGTGGCGAAGCCACCAGGTCTGTGTTTTAAACCCACCAAAATGCTGAGAGGGGCGTGTTTTACTGCTTGTGGAGTGTCCTCCATTTCAGAAACTGTAAGCTTATTTAACAACTGTTTTCAGATTCATCCATGCTGTAGCATGTATCAGAACTTCATTCCTTTTGAAAGCTGAGTAATATTCCATCATATGGATGGACCACATTGTGTTTTTCCATTCACCTGTTGTCTGATTGCCTTATAAGCTCTGCATCTGCTACCTGACTGTTCCACCCACAGTCTACATGGAATCTGATTGGCACGAATAATCATGCTTCTACCTTTGGGTGAAGGTGACTAATGCTGCTATGAACATGGGTCTGCAAATACCTCTTTGGTTCCACTGGGTTTTTTTCTTTTTTTTTTTTGGTCTCTTCCCTTTTTCTCTCTCCACCTCCCCTTCCTGGATCATGGTAACAAAAGAGGGATTGATAATGGTCCTTAAGATTGAAGAGACAGACCCTAGCATGATAAGGCCCAAGAAATATGCCAAAATCACTCATTGTGACTTTCATCAGCCCCACACAATTTTGCCTTCATAGGTTCTATCCCCCATGGAAAAAGGAAGAAAAAAATATGTTTTACAACACTGTTGGCATAAAGATGACTGAAACTCCAGCTAGATTATATATTTTTTCTTCTTATTTTAAAAGAAAGCAAAACATTTGCAAAAAGCCCCCAAGTATGGTAGGCCCTAGTCACCTGGGAGGAAGGTCCCCCTGCTAAGACGTCAGGCCTGGTTCTTTTTTCCTTTTGTTTACCCTGGAAGTGTATTTGGTTTGGGGTGGGGGTAGTTGTGTTTTTATTTGTTTCTGTCCACACGGCATGCAGGATCTTAGTTCCCTGACCAGGGATGGAACCCACGCCCCCTGCAGTGGGAGTGTGGAGTCTTAACCGCTGGACCATCTTGGAAGTCCCAGGGAAGTCCCAGCCAGGGGCCATTTGAGAAGTCCCAGTTCTTGTTCTTTGAAAGGTCTGATTGCTTTATAAGCTCTGCATCTGCTACCTGACTGTTCCACCCACAGTCTACATGGAATCTGATTGGCGCAAATAATCATGAGAATAGAGATGAGGTTCCAAAGAGAGAGGATGAAGGACCCTAAGCACCACTGGAGATGCTAGAAGCCCCTTCCGATCAACTACCTGCTGAGGGCCCTGCACAGCACAGCCAAAGGCACCACCCTGCACGGTGCCTGGAAGCTGACAGCCAGGTGTGCCCCCGCCCTCCACCTGCACCATAAAAGACAGGCTTCTGTGACCCAGAGTCCTGAGAGTCCTGACCCCTGGCTTTTCCACAGGTCCATCTATTGGTCCCCTCGTTCGGGACGCTGTGGTCTCCTAGCAACCACAGCGGCCTCAGGATCTTTCCACAAAACAGAGCTGATCGGATGGCTCACACGGCCATGCCCTCTTTAAAACTCCCCAGTGCACCTACTTAGGCAACCCTCGTGATCTGGGCCCCACCTATCCTCTCCAGCCAGGCTCTCCTGCTCCCCCTGACATTTCCATGATCTGTCTCCAGTCCCTGCTGGCACTGTCCCCACAGCAAGCTTTCCCATCTAGCTGCTCCTTTATTTATCTTGTTTTGGTTGCACCCGCTCTTTGTTGCGGCACTGGGGATCGCTAGTTGCAGCATCTGAACCCTTAGTTGTGGTGTGTGGCATCTAGTTCCCTGACCAGGGATCAACCCAGGACCCCCTGCTTTGGGAGTAGGGAGTCTTAGCCGCTGGACCCCAGGGAAGTCTCTAACTGCCCGTTATGGCTTCTTTCAAACACCTTTGACTTCCCCATCCTGGCCCTTGAGTGGATGAACTTCTGGAGGCCTTTGCTTCCTTGATAGAAAAGGGAACGATAGTGCCAGCTTCACAGATTTTAAGGAGGATTCAAGTCCTACCTTACCAACAGCCCTTGCTTTTCACATCACCCAGCCTGGCCATGGCCGCTGGGTGGGGGTCTACACTGTGACCTGGGCCAGAGGCTCGGCCCTAACTCTCCAGCTAGATTCTCTTTGTTGACGTGTTTGATGTGGGCCGCTTCCTCCCTGCCTGTGAGCTGTGGGTGCCTGTCTGTAGAAGAAGACTAATGATAGCATCCGCCTTGGGGGCTTGTGGGCTGGCGCTAAATCAGAAGCTGCTTCCTGGAGCCTAGCGCACTGTCTGGAACAGGGGAGGCGTGCCATCAGTGCCAGCAGCTATTATTACTCCTGGGGAAGGAGAACAGGAGATGGAGAAGAGAGTCAGCCGGGTAGAGGGGGAGCAGAAGTGGGAAGAAGGCCAGACAGAAGGCAGACAGATGGCGGAGGTCCGTGGGCAGCAGAAGCTGGGCGTGGAGTCTTAGATCCCAGGCCAGGGATGGAACCTGCATCCCCTGCATTGCAAGGTGGCTTCTTAACCACTGGACCAGCAGGGACCAACATTAAGAAACGTGTAAGTGCACAGTACAGGAGCATCAACTGTAGGCGTTGAGCTGGCTGTATACCAGAGTTCTAGGATTCATGCATCTTGCTTATCTACACCCAGCCCCTGGCAACCATCCTTCTTCTCTTTGTTAAGCCGTAACATTTGGGGTCATTTGTTACAGAGCAGTAGATGAATAATACACAGAGTCTTTCTGTGATCATCTTAGCTCCAAACCTCGCCCTTCCTGGGGTCTCAGTGCACACACTACCCAACATGGGTTTTCTGGATGCTCCCCCCAGAGGGTGACTCCCTCGTGTCTTGGTCCCTGTTCCACTCCGGGCTTCGCCGTGGACCGTGCCCGGTCGACTGTAACACACACTCACCCAACAGCACTGGGAAGGTTTCCAGACAGCCTGGGGTTAGTCTACCATCTGGGAGAACTGACTGTCCTAGTCAGCTGGGGCAGCTATAACAAAATACCACCCACTGGCTGGCTTAGACCACGGGGTGCTGGTCTGCTTTGTAGGAACACGTAGGTCAGGCACAATCACCAATGACACACCAAGTTACAAGACGAGGCAGGTGACCCTGTAACCGAGGTCTACTCAGGGAGCTGGAATCACAACAATCCCTTCCCTTTTACCTTTTCTGCCTTTGTTAACCTTGTGCCTGGGCTACAGAAGACCTGAACAGACTTTTCTCCAAAGAAGACAAACAGATGGCCAATAGGCACATGAAAAGATGCTTAATATCGCTATTAGAGAAATGCGAAACAAAACCACAATGAGGTACCACCTCATACTGGTCAGAATGGCCATCATTAGAAGCTCTACGAATAATAAATGCTGGAAAGGACGTGGAAAAAGGTAGGTACAAACCTAAACATTAGTAGGATTGTAAATCACTGCAGTTACTATGGAAAACTATAGAGATTCCTTAAGAAAACTAAAAATAGAGTTGCTATATATCCAGCAATCCCCCTCCTGGGCATATATCCAGAAAAGACACAAGCTCTAATTTGAAAAGACACATGCATCCCAATGTTCAGAGCAGTACTATTTACAATAACCAAGACGTGGAAGCAAGCTAAGTGCCCTTCAACAGGTGAATGGACAAAGAAGATATGTATAATAAGTAACAGAATATTACTCAGTCATAAAAAGAGTGGGATAATGCCATTTGCAGCAACATGGATGGACCTGGAGAATAGCTTACTAAGTGAAGTAAGTCAGAAAGAGAAAGACAAATACCATATGATACTACCTATGTGGGATCTAAAAAACAGTACAAATGAGCTTATTTACAAAACTGAAACAGACTCATAGACATAGAAAACAAACTCCACTTACCAAAGGGGATGCTGCGGCTGCTGCTGCTAAGTCGCTTCAGTCGTGTCCGACCCTGTGCGACCCCATAGACGACAGCCCACCAGGCTCCCCCGTCCCTGGGATTCTCCAGGCAAGAACACTGGAGTGGGTTGCCATTTCCTTCTCCAATGCATGAAAGTGAAAAGTGAAAGTGAAGCTGCTCAGTTGTGTTCGACTCTTAGCGACCCCATGGACTGCAGCCTACCAGGCTCCCCCGTCCATGGGGTTTTCCAGGCAAGAGCACTGGGTGGGGGGATAAATTGGGAGTATTGACTTAACAAATACACACCACTATATAAAAATGGCTTCCCAGGTGGAGCTAGTGGTAAAGAATCTACCTGCCAATGCAAGAGTTGTAAGAGATGTGGGTTCAATCCCTGGGTTTGGAAGATCCCCTGGAGGAGAAAATGGCACCCTACTCCAGTATTTTTTTTTTCCATACACATAATGCTACTCCAGTATTCTTGCCTGGAAAATTCCATGGACAGAGGAGCCTGGTGGGCTATAGTCCATGGGGTTACAAAGAGTCAGACACGACTGAGCATCTGAGCACATATATAAAATAAGTAAACAATGACATACTGTATAGCACAGGGAACTATATTCGATGTCTTGCAACAAACTATAATGGAAAGGAATTGTTAAAAATAATTATATATATGTATATAATCGAATCACTTAGCTGTGCACCCAAAACTAACACAAATTGTAAATCAACTGTCCGTTCTCAGATGCTCAGTCATGTCCAAGTCTGTGACCCCATGGGTTGTAGCCCATCAGGCTCCTCTGTTCATGGGATTTTCTAGGCTAGAATACTGGAGTGGGTTGCCATGCCCTCCTCCAGGGGATCTTCCCCACCCAAGGATTGAACCAGGATCTTTTATGTCTCCTGCATTGTCAGGCAGGTTCTTTACCACTAGCGCCACCTGGGAAGCCCTCACATGTACATAGCACCTGCTAAGGCACATGTGGCAAAACAAGTGTAGGTGAAGGGTGTATGAGTGTTCATTATACTATTCTTGCAACTTTTTTGTAGCTGTGAACATTTTCAAAATGAAAAGGTAGGGAAAACGTAAACCACCCTCACTCTACCCCATATGTACTTCCAGCTGTCATCATTTCACTTTCTAAGCACTGCAAAGATTCCTCAGAGGCATCTCTGTTCTCCTTCTCTATGTGCCTGTTAAACATTTAATAACTGACTCTCCAAACATGCCAGAAAGTTCTCGATCTGTAGTGTTTGTCAATTCCTATGGCATAAATACCCCCACCATGGCCAATTTCGAGCTACTAATGTGGTGCGTTAGAGACAGAATTGGTGGGGACTTCCCTGGTGGTCCAGTGGCAAAGACTCGGTGCTCCCAATGCTGGAAGCCCAGGTTCGATCCCTGATCAGGGAACTAGATCCCACATGTCCCAATGAAGACCTGGCTCAGCCAAATTAAATAAATAAAAATAAATATGAAAAAGAATCCCTAACTCAGTGACCAAGATGAAGTGGACCTGTGACTTGTCTCCCATTTCCCTGTGTGGCACCCTGCAAATAAACCATTACTTTAGGGAAAAAAAAGACAGAATTAGTAAGAGGTATAGCACATCTAACATGATATTTCCAGCCTACAGAAGAGACATGTTAATAACTTCAGTAGCATAGACAGGGACATAATAAGTGTTGAGTTTTGAGAATTTATTACCATTATTTTAATATAATCCAGTTGATTGTAAGTTTACACAATCAGTTTTAAAATAATGACCGTGTTTAACAACTAGCTCCAAAATTCCTGAAAATTTGACAATTGGCTCTTGCCAGGCAGTCCAAGCTGGTTCCAGCACACCTCTGTAAAAAACGAAAGCTCGGCCACTTGAAATCTGGCTTCCACAGCCACCGTTCAACCAAAATCTTCTAGCTTCTCTCCTCAGGGACCTCCATATTACAAAGTACAAGGGCTGATGGATACCATTCTGACCTGGTCTGCCTGGCCTGAGTTCTCTGCTGCATTCAGCACCGCTTACTCCACCTGTCTTCTCGAAGCGACTCCAGGTCCTCTTCTGACCTGTTGACCAGTCCTGCCCAGTCTCTTTTAAGGGCTCTTTTTCCTCCATCTGACTATGGAGTTTTGATATGCCCACCTGACATATTCTCTCTGGGTGCCCTTGTCTAACTCCATGATATCAACTACAACTAAGAAACCCTTAGACCTTCTCAGCAGCAAACCTGTATATCCCAACCTGTTAACTAGTTTGCTCCTCTTCAAATAAAGGCATTTCCAACAAAGCCAGAGTGGAAGCCCTCAACACTTCTTCTCATCTCCAGGTGGCGCTCCTGAGGGACAGAGAACGCAGATCTGTCCAACCCTGAAGCCAGGGAGTGTATGCTGCCTCCCTTCCAAGTCCCATAGACCTTATCACAGTTTTAGTAATGACAAAGGCAACGTACATTAACTCTCCCCATGGTACCAGCAAGAACACCGTGTGAAATGCTGGGCTGAATGAAACACAAACTGAAATCAAGACTGCCAGGAGAAATATCAACAGCCTTAGATATCTAGATGATACCTAATGGCAGAAAGCAAAGAGGAACTAATCAGCCTCTTGATGAAGGTGAAGGAAGAGAGTGGAAAAAAATGGCTTAAAATTCAACATTCAAAAAACTAAGATCATGGCATCCAGTCCTATCAATTCATGGCAAATAGATGGGGAAAAAGTGGAAACAATGATAGATCTTTTCTAGGTCTCCAAAATCACTGTGGATGGTGACTGCAGCCATGAAATTAAAAGATGCTTGCTCCTTGGGGGAAAAAAGCTATGACAGACCTGTGCTGTGCCTAGTCACTCAGTAGTGTCCAACTGTCTGAGACCCCATGGACTGTAGCCTACCAGGCTCCTCTGTCCATGGGGATTCTCCAGGCAAGAGTACTGGACTGGGTTGCCATGCCCTCTTCCAGGGGATCTTCCCAAGCCAGGGATCGAACCCAGGTCTCCTGCATTGCAGGTGGATTCTTTACCAACTGAGCTACCAAGGAAGCCTAGACAGCGTATTAAAAAGCAGAGACTTTTTCCCCACAAAGGTCCATATAGTCAAAGCTATGGTTTTTCCAATAGTCATGTACAGATGTGAGAGTTGGACCATAAAGAAGGTTGTGCACTAAAGAATTGATGCTTTTGAATTGTGTTGCGGGAGAACTCTTGAGAGTCCCTTGGATAGCATGGAGATCAAACCAGTCAGTCCTAAAGGAAATCAACCCTGAATATTCATTGGAAGGACTGATGCTGAAGCTGAAGCTCTAATATTTTGGCCACTTGACGCTAAGAGCTGACTCACTGGAAAAGACCCTCATGGTGGGAAAGATTGAGTGCAAGAGAAGGGGGCCGATAGAGGATTAGATGGTTGGATGGCATCATCAACACAATGGACAGGAGTTGGAGCAAACTCTGGGAAATAGTGAAGGACAGGGAAGCCTGGCGTGCTGCAGTCCATGGGGTCAGGAAGAGTCGGATATGACTGAGAGACTGAACAACAACGCTACCAACACACCACCTCTTCCCAGCTGCACGACCATGTCCAGGTACCGCCACTTGGTGGTGGATTCTCTAAATGGAAAATAGCATCTGGGCGCTGACGTGAAAGAGGCATCACCTTCTTCCGGTCCAGGTGTATCAATTCACACTAAATGGATGGAGGGAAGAGTGGCTCACACTCAGCCAGGTCTCAGCTTCCCGTTCCTTTTCTGGACCAAAACCAACAGGTGCCTTCCGAAAGTGCTGTACAAATGTGGGCTCATTCGCTCTTGCTCTTGAAGCAACTCACTTGCTCGTCTGTTAGTCAATGTCAGTCAATGTCAGTCACTGTCAGTGAGTCAGAGTCAGTGGCAAAGGGCAGGCCCATCGGTCAATCAGTCAGAACCCAATTGAATTGGTTCTTATGGTGGGTCGCTCTGTACCGGTTTTTCCGGCCACGCGAACCCTGGGTTGTCTGTAGGAAAATCTTCGCTCGTGACAGAATCCACATCCTCAGGCTCCGCCTCTTCGCTTTCTTATCCAACCATAGGTCTCTGCCACACAGGACTACACGCCCCCCAGGTCACATCCAGTCACAGGCCCCGCTCTTCCGAAACTCTGCCCTATCAGAGGCCTAGCTCTCCAGGACTCTCCCGCCCTCTGTAAGGCCACGCCTCCATAGTGGACTCCCTCCACGGCCCCTCCTTCCTTGGGAGCCCTGTCCAATGATACGCCCTTCCTTTCACAAACCCCGCCCTCAGGTCTTGCTTTTCCCAGGCCCAGACCCTACCAGGCAGACGCGGCGGATGACGGTATCGAGTCGCGCCCCGAGAAGGTCACACGGGATCCTCCAGCATGGCGGCGGCGGCGCTGAGGGCAGGCTGGTGCCGCTGCCCACGGGTGAGCAGATGTGCGGGGCCAGGAGGGCGGGACTAGGGAGCTCCGGACCGGCGACCTCCAGGATCTCGCTGTCCTGAGCTCTTTGACCTCTTTGCGCCTTCCCTGGGCTCCGCGAGAGACTCAGAGTTTGATCACTGGGTCAGCCGAGGCCGGGGCGGGGGCCCGGTAACGTGGGGCCTGAAGCTAGGCCTGAGGGAGGGGGAGCCGAGACTGTCCGGCCAGGGGCAGTAATGCATGGAGCCGGCAGGGAGAGGATCACCCCTCATTTCTGGCTGACCCCACGTGTACCGAGGAGTGAATGGTGACCGTGGCGCTCCGTAGAGAAGCAGTGGCGAGGAAAAGGCAGAAAACCGTGACAGTCACGGCTCGGCTTTATATGCTTTGTCCGCGACCGGGAGCACTTTCCGTCTCTCCTCCTAATCCTCTGAAAGTACGGGAGGTAGTTGTCGCCCTGGCTGAGAATCTGGGCTCACAGATGCCTTGGGGGTCAAGGCGTATAAAGTGCATTGGGACAACAGTACTCACGTTGCTACTGTTTGATGCTATCTCAACAGGTTAGGAAACTGGGAGCTCAGTCGCGCTAAGCAAGCTGCCCACAGTCTCAGAGCTAGCAGGGTAGTTGACCTGGCCCAAAGCTCAGGTCAGGAAGGAACGTTATCTCACAGGAATCTGAGTGTTAGGAGAAACAAGGTATTTCTGACTCAGGGCAGAGCTTTTCTTCTGGACTGATAGTCTTTTGAGTCAGGGTTTGAAGGCTGTGTGTACAGGTGTTTGATTTGGGCACAAGACAAAAGAGGAGCCACCTTCAGGTTCCGTCCTCCTGTGGGGTTTTCCTTCCCAATTAGAGAGCGATCCGCTTCAACTTCAGACTGCTGCTGACATCTGTGGCTCCAGGATCAATGGCTGTAGGCGTTTAGAAGAAGAAAACAACAAAGCAATTAAAACAAAAGTTTCGATAAGTCACAGGAGTGACTTATAGCTCTTGAGTAGCTATAGGAGATCATAGCATCTGTGTAAGTCTGTATGTTGCTTAGAGTTCCTGGAGACAGGAAGCATGGAACAGGATGAGGAGAGGCCCAGGGATTGTGGAAATGGAAATGTGATTTTGTCAGGTCATTGACATCCGTGTTACTGGCTCCATGCTGGGTGCTAGGATGCAGCACTGAACAGGACCTACATGGAGCTTCCCTCCTAGAGCTTAAGTTCATCATTTGGTCAGAGAAGAAATGCCTTTCACATGAGGTTAGCAGCATCTCTCTGCCCAGGTGACTCCCCTAAGTTGCTCTGCTCACATCCCAACCCTGGATCAGGACATGGTAGGTTTATTGCCGGGTCGTGCCTGGGACAGTAAGTTATCAGTGTGTACCTCTGAAAGCCCAGGCCTCTGGTCTTCCAAGGCTGGCAGAAGTAGAGAAGGCCGGTGAGAGAAGACTGGTTGCCACCAGTATCAAGGCTCCGCATGCCCATTTTCAGACTAAGGCCTTAAATCAGACTGGCACATTTAGCCTTTAGCGTTCTTCCACCATAGGTTGGCATTTCCTAGGACGCATCTGGTTTCCCCTAGGTTCAGAGTCGGGAGGGTACATGTAGGCCCTGCAGGTACAGTTCCAAGATTTTCTACCAGATTCCACTGGCTTCTCAGAATTTGAGAAGATGGTCGAGCCTCAGGCATGCAGGTGGCATGGGATAAACATCGTCAGATGAGTCTTAGCAATCTCTGCTCTTTTAGGTGGCCTATTTCATTCCTTCCTCATCACCCTCTGGTCTAAATGGATCTTTATCTCTTCTCCCTCGATTAGAGATGTGTTGGCAGCGGAGTCCATCTCCTGTCCAGCCACAGTCTAGTGCCACTGCCCCATGGTACCTATCAGCTGCCCCGGCCTAGTGGAGAGCTGACCCTGGTGAGTGACTCAAGACGTGAGCGAGCTGGCTGGAAGGGGAGGTGTGAGGGTCAGGTATAGGTGACAGAAGAACCCTGCAGGATGCTGCCCACACTGCCGGGGCATCTGATGGGCAGGCCTTCTGGAGTCAGAGAGCACAGTGGGCCTGGTGCTCTTGGTATCTGGAAGTGCTCGGCACACTTTGGGGTGGGGCTCCTGCCTCCCAGAGTGGAGTGGGATCCCTGTAGTGGAGTTGAAATGCACCGCCTACTGGGTCGCACGTCTGGGTCCTTCAAGCAAAGCTGGGCTTTGCTTCTGGGAGACAGCCCCATGGGCATTTGCGTTCACAGAGTCACACATCTCCTGGAGCTGGGTTTCCCCAGGCTAGACCGTCCTTACCTTTATTTTTTTTTTTAATTGTATTTATTTATAAAACTTACATTTATATTTTTGTACAAAATTTCTATAATTTTGTTTTTATATAATTTTATATTTATGTGAAAGTGAAGTTGCTCAGTCGTGTCTGACTCTTTGCGACCCCGTGGACTGTAGCCCACCAGGCTCCTCCGTCCATGGGATTCTCCAGGCAAGAATACTGGAGTGGGTTGCCATTTCCTTCTCCAGGGGATCTTCCCTGACCCAGGGATTGAACCCAGGGATTGAACTCAGGTCTGCTGCATTGCAGGCAAACGCTTTAACCTCTGAGCCACCAGGGTATATTTATATAATGTTAGTTTTTATATTTTTATAAAATTTATATTTAAAATTTGCATACGTTTATTTATAGCTATCCTGGGTCTTGGTTGCTATGCTTGGGGCTTTCTCTAGTTGCAGCGAGTGGGGGCTACTCTCCAGTTGCCATGTGTGGGCTTCTCGTTGTGTCGGCTTTTCTCGTTGCAGAGCATAGGCTCTAGGGCTCGGAGGCTTCGGTAATTGTGGCGCCAGGGCTTAGTTGCCCCACAGCAAGTGGGATCTTCCTGGATCAGGGATCAAATCCATGTCCCCTGCATTGGCGGGTGGATTCTAAACCACTGGACCACTAGGGAAGCCCTGATATCTCTCTTACTCTTGACGTTGTTTGTCAGAAACAGCATTTTCTAGAGCTTTTGCCCTCCCCGTCACTCCTCCTCAACCATGCTTCTGCTGGTGTTTCACCACCATGGGGAGGAAAGCTCCAAACCTCACACTGACTCCACTTCCACATCCTTAAGCAGCCCACACCCTCCCTTCCCTTTTGAGTCTCAGCACAACCCTCCAGTTACCTGTGCCAGCCTGTCTCCCCAGCCGTGTCCTGGGGCTGTTGTAGGTGTGGGACTTGTCTTTCCCATTAGTTGTCCACGTTTCTGATCTGCCCTGCCCCCCACCACTGCCACCCAGTCCCCAGCCCTGGGGTGAGTGGTGGGGCTGCTGTGAGCTGATGCAGTCCCTGACACTCTTGGAACCTGGATTTCCCCTGGAGAAGGGCAGGCCAGGACCCATCTGGACCAGACAGCTGCGTGCCAGCACCAGACCTGGCCACCCCACCTCTGGGGCAGCACCCAGACTTTCGGCCTCTTTTGCTGGGGCTCAATAGCAGACAGGGGGGCTGTTGCCCCTGAAACTAGTAGGGTGAGTCCCTAGGCCTGGTGGTGGACCCCGCGCACCCTCAGAAGTGGGAGCAGCCTAGCACATGAGGCCATGTCCCCGTGACCTGAGTCACTCGCTCACAATAATTTTTGAAGCTTTCTCTTTCCTGAACCTGTGAAGGAGGAGAAGCCAGGATCTAAACCCAGCTGTGTCTGACCCTAAAGCCCATGTCTTGGGCAGGGGAGTGCATGGAGCGGGGCCTCATGTGGGATCTTCCTGGACCAGGGATCAAACCCATGTCCCCTGCATTGGCAGGCGGATTCTTATCTTCTGTGCCACCAGGGAAGTCCTTGGCCTCATTTCTTTTTATTGCTGAATAATAGCTTGTTGTCTGGGTGCCCCACAGTGTATCACTTAATAGTTTTTTAGTGTGCCTCTTCTACTCTTCTGCAAAGAGAGAGCTCTTCATTGTTAAACCTGTATCAACAGAAATTAGAAAATTAAAAAAAAAAATCCTTTGTCTCTTTCTACATTCTTTCTAGTCCAAATCCTATTCCTCTGGAAGCAGAAAAGGCTTTCTCTCTGGCTTGCTCGATAACATCAAACAGGAATTAGCCAAAAACAAAGAAATGAAAGAAAGTATAAAAAAGTTCCGAGATGAGGCCAAGAAGCTGGAAGAGTCAGATGCGCTCCAGGAAGCCAGGAGGAAATACGTGAGTCCCCTTCGTGACTCGTCTCTGAACAGACTTATTGGCCAACCCAGTATGTTAATCACTGATTAACCTCTCTCACCTCTTACTTGCTCCCTGGACCCAGGAATCCCCGTAGCGCAGTGCCCCGGCTGTCAGGGTCCCTGATGATGGGGAGTAAGGGGGCGTGGGAAGCCACTCAGCCCATCAGGTCTGTGGTGAGCCTGTGGCATCCTCTACACACAGACCAGCACACGGGGGGTTTTCTGGACCTCCTGCGTCAGAATCTGCATTGTGGGAGAGGCTCAAGAGAGGGGGACATGTGTATACTTATGGCTGACTTGCACTGCTCTACAGGAGAAACCAACACAACATTGTAAAGCAGTTATCTCCAATTAAAAATAAAAATTAAAAAAAAAAAAATCTGCATCTCCATAGGTCTCTCAGGCACTAGGTTTGAGATGCGTACTCTGGAGGGCCTCTGAGTGAAATGGGTAGAAAGTGGGTTCCAGGGCTAGTGTAATTGTTACATGGTCGCTTGGCCAAAAACTTGGGTTTTTCCATTAGAGCGTACGGAAACACCCAAACAACTCAGCTGCCTGAGAACGGGCCTGTGGCCCTTTATCTGGCTGCCCGCGAGGGCTCTGCAAGGCGGATGCGAAGCCCCGCCATCTCCCCTGTGGGTGGCTGAGCCTGGGGTGTGGGCGCTTGCCCCAGAAGCCCCAGGTCCCTCGGTGTTTTGCTGTGTTGATCCCCGATCCCGGGCTGCTGGCGCAGTGAGGCCTGTTCCCTCCGAGTCTCCGCTAAACTCTGTGGGGAATTCCACCCTATGGGATAGCGCCCTTCCTTGTCATTAAGGAAGAGGAGTGGGCTGAGGGGCCACCTGGGGGCAGAGGAGGCTGAGGTTGGGGCAGGGTGCCTGGGTGGGGGCAGAGTGGGAACAGCACCCCCCCACTACTGCCCTCAACATATTGCTGATGAGAAGATAGGTGAGTTCACCCCCTGCCACCCAGAGAGAGATTTGGGGCCTAGGGCTTTGTGCTCAGGAGGGTCCCTGTGCAGGCTTCATGCCAGGCTGAGGGGCAGCCAGGGACCCTGCCGGAAGGGAGGGACCCATTGGGCAGGCTGAGGGGGAGGGGCAAGAGAAGCAGAGGTGTCTGGGGAGGAAGGGACTGCTGAGAAAATGCTGCGTTGGACTGTGCATCCCAACACAAAGACACAATGTCCTTCCCCCTAGAGAACCATTGAATCGGAAACCCTACGGACAAGCGAGGTGATCAGGAAGAAGCTGGGGGAGATCACAGGCACCGTCAAGGAGGTAATGGCCTCAGGGCTCCCAGGGCCTCTTAGCCGACGCTTCAGGGCCTGTTTGTTCTTACCTCTGGCAGAGGAGTTGGGGGGCGGAGGCAGTGCTGGGAGCCTCAGGAGGAACTGGCAGCCAGCACTGTGTAGGCTGGGGTGGTGAGCAGCCTGTCCACTCCAGAGGCTTTCCGGAGATAGAGTCCAGGATGCCCTCAGGAAGGAGGGCGAGGTCAGACCAGCCCACTGGCCTGCTTAAGTTAGAAGCCTCTGTGCTACAATCAGGAGGGTCAAATGAGGATGTTTTTCTTCCCTCCTTAGGATAGGAGGGGAGCACTTTGCCTCCAAGGGTGGAGGTGGGAGTGACTTTCCTGGAGGGCTTTCTTTGTTGCTTCTGTTTGGTTTTTCTGCTCTCCTGGGCTGGAGAGAGGGACCTGCCTGCTAAGTCGCTTCAGTCTTGTGACCCATGGACTGTAGCCCTCTGTCCAGGCTCCCTGTCCATGGGATTCTCCAGGCAAGAATACTGGAGTGGGTGGCCATGCCTTTTTTCCAGGGGATCTTCCCAACCCAGGGATCGAACACGAGTCTCCTGCATCTCCAGGAGAGAGGGGCAGGGCTTCGAGGCCAGCCCAGCTCCATGCACACCTCCTCACCTTCTTCTTGCCTCCCCGCCACCCGTGGCTGCCACTCCTGTGTATCCCGGGAGGGCTGGGGCTCCTGTCTGCTCCGTGCCTGCAGCCACAGGCCCAGTGCCCCAGAAGCCGTAGGCACCCTTCTCAAGCACACACATACCCCAGTCACAGCTCCACCAGCCAGACAAGCTCAGGCTGTCTACTCCCACCCCTCTTTGGCCTGGTTGGCCCTTAGCCCTGAGGGAGCTCCTGCCAGCCCCCAGCCTGTGCCACGTTGACACCTCCCCTTTCTCCGTCTCAGTAGAGTCTTGACGAAGTCAGTAAAAGTGACCTTGGCCGGAAAATCAAGGAAGGTGTGGAAGAAGCAGCCAAGACCGCCAAGCAGTCTGCCGAGTCAGTGTCCAAAGGCGGGGAGAGGCTTGGCCGGACCGCTGCCTTCAAAGCCCTCTCCCAGGTGAGCTGGGCTGCGCTTGTGCCTGTGGGCACTCTAGGCTCTGTCCTGTTCCCACCCACCGGGAGCCGAGTTCCCATCTCTGGGCTCAGCCCCTTCCAGCTGGGTGGTCTTGGGCAAATCGTGGCCCTTAGGGAGCTACGGGTTAACAGACCGAGAGCTCCAGCCCGCAGTCAGTGGCTGACACCCTTAGGTCTGGCCCAGAACCCCGAGACTGTCGCTTCTGGTCACTTGAGGTCCTGAATCCCTTCTGTGAAGACCTGACTGCACACTGGGCCCTCTGCTGGCCACAGGGCCATAGGAGAGAAGGTCCGAGTTGCTGTTCTCGAAGGATCACAAGGCAGGCATGGGGACAGGGGAGGGGCAGGCAGTTCTGAGTAACATGACAGGAGCGTCCGGGGGCGGCTCCAAGCCAGGGGAGCAGGCATTGCCAGCTGGGGGCACCAGGGCCAACTGGCTGTGACCGGAGACACTGCAGGGGCCTGGGGGCCATACGGAAGAGTTCAGGTTTTATCCTGAAAGCATAGCCACCAGCGAGGACTCGGGCAGTGGCCCAGAGGTGGCTGGAGAGTGTCTGCGGTGGTGGGGCCGGGAGGGAAAAGGGTTCCGGAGGTTTGGGAAGTCGGGATCCATAGACTGGGTCAGCCTGGATGGGGGTGATGGGGCAGGGGCCGCTCAGGATGCCCCTCCAGTTGCTGGTTTCTCCCCACCTGAAGGGAGGTTTCCAGGGAGATGGGGGAATCGACCTCAGAATATGAAGGTCGTCTGGGGGCTGCTCTTAGAGAAGGGGTTGGTGGGGGTGGAGGGGGAGTCAGGGACAGAAGTCAGATAGCCAGGGTCTCCTCTCGGCAGCGAGCGTCTGCCTCCCCCTGAGGCTCTGACAAATCCTTGGCCTGCACCTGCAAGGCAGGTGACCTTGAGACCTGGAGCCAGGGTAGGTGTACAGCTTCTGGTCGGGAGTCGCCCAACTCCCACATGCCCGGCTGTGCTCTGCAGGGCGTGGAGTCTGTCAAGAAGGAGATCGACGAGAGCGTCCTGGGACAGACCGGGCCCTATCGGCGACCTGAGCGGCTCCGGAAAAGGAAGGAGTTCGCTGGAGAGAAATTCAAGGAAGAGAAAGTATTTGAGGCCAATGAGTAGGTACCAGACGGGTCAGGGGCTTCCCGCCCCATCTCCACCTCCCTTTTTAGCCACCTGCAGTGTTGTCTGTCTCTGAGGACCACACAGGGTTCCGACCCAAGTCTGCTTGTGGGGTTTCTTTCTGCCCAAGGTTCCCTGGCTCCCTGAGAGAAGGAAAGTGGGGAGGGATAGGCAGGGGAAATGAGAAGGCAGGAGGCTAGGAGGTGAGGCCAGGGTCGTCACACTGTCTGACTGCTCCCTCTCCCCGTGGGAGCAGCCCCCGCGCTGTGCTCACTGGCTTCCCTGGTCTTCCCAGAGAGGCGCTGGGGGTTGTGCTGCACAAGGATTCCAAGTGGTACCAGCAGTGGAAGGACTTCAGGGACAATAATGTGGTGTTCAATCGTGAGTGTCCCCATCTCAGAACGGCCCAGCGGCAGGGCGGTGAGAGACATGCACTGAGTGCTCCCCGGGGGTGGGCACCAGACAGAGGAGGAGGCTGGGGTCTGAGAGAGCCAGGCACTGTGGCAGTCACCCAGCGTGTGAGCAGCAGAGTGCAGGCCTCAGGAGGCCCAAGGGGAAGCACCCAGTACATCTCGGGCGGCAGGGCCTCTGCCGTCGGGGCTGGGTCACCATCTTGACTAGAGCCAGTGTGGCTGTGGGGCAGGCAGGTATGAGTGCCCCCTGGCCCCCCTCCTGTCCCCACCTCGATGGTGCAGCTGTGGATTTGGCCCCTACACACCCCACCTCACAAGCCAGGAACCAGCTCAAGGCCCAGTGTGCTCTACCCACTCTGGGGCACCTGGCTTCCCTCTTCAACCCATGGTGATTCTCAGAAGCCTGTGTTTCCTTTGCAGTGAAAGCAGCTGCCAGTGGAGGTGGCCCCCCACAGTTCGCACAGACCCCCAAGCTCATGGTGGCAGGGTCTCCACACCCCCACCCTGAGGTTGACCCACAGGCCCTGGTCTCTTGAGGAAGAAGCAGCCTCGGAGAGGCCCCCTCAGTTACCAACTCTGCTCGGGATGGCTGTGATGGAGGGGGTGTGTCTTTCTGGAAGGGACCCCTGAGCCCTGACCCTACCCGCCACCTGCCACAGGGTTCTTCGAGATGAAGATGAAGTATGACGAGAGCGACAACGCCTTCATCCGGGCATCCCGTGTGCTGACAGACAAGGTCACGGACTTGTTGGGTGAGTGGGCCACCCCAAGACCATCCCCTCACCCTGAGCCAGCAAGGGGGCAGAGTCCCAGGCCCTCACTGCCCTGCCGGCTCGGCCATCCCAGGGGGCCTGTTCTCGAAGACAGAGATGTCAGAGGTGCTCACAGAGATCCTGCGTGTGGACCCCGCCTTTGACAAGGACCGCTTCCTGCAGCAGTGCGAGAACGACATCATCCCCAACGTCCTGGAGGTGGGTGTGCGCCACGTCCCTGCCCCTCCATGGCCACCAGCCCTGGCTGGAGCCTGGGAGTCCTGCAGCCCAGCCCATACAGAGGCCTGTGGCGTGGCCTAGTGGGACTGCAGGGAGCGCCCCCCCACCCCGCCCCCCGGTCCTCTGTGAACATCCAATCCCTCCTCTTGGGGCCCTTCTCCCTCCTCTGCGTTCCCAGCTTCCTCAGGACACTCGGGGCAGGGCTGGGAGGAGATGAAAAGGTAGCAACTCCTCAAAGCAGCAGCCCGAGCCCAGGCGGGAACCTCTGGGGTAAGGTCATCTCAGCCTCCACCCCCACTGTGCCCTGTGGTTCCCCCAAGTGCCTCCCACCCCCAGGACCCTCACCACATCCAGTTCCTATGTCAGCTTCTCTCCTCGCACCCTGGGAGCCCTCCTCCATACTCTTCCTCTGCCCCTACTCTGCCCCTTCCCTCCTGGGCCAGGCCATCCAGAGCTTTGTCCCCAGGGCAGGCAGGCTGTCCCTGCCTGGCCACCTCAGCTCAGTTTCCTAGCTGGGACCCAGACCTCTGGCCACTGCCACCTTCCCCTTCCTTCCCGCAGACTCTGGGGACCCACCCTGGGTTGCCCCACTGTTAGCTGCGGGAGCTCCCCTCCCACTGCCTCAGCCTGGCCAGGTCTCCCCTCCCCAGACTTGGACCCCAGGGTGGGGCTGGGAGGCTTCGAGGAAAGGGTCCCCCTGGAGAACATTCTCCAGCAGTATCTCCCTGCCTCCAAAGCCCACTTTCATTCTCATACTTGATTTTTTGTCTTTCCCTTTTTAGGCCATGATTTCTGGGGAACTCGACATTCTCAAAGACTGGTGCTATGAAGCTGTGAGTGCTTGCTGGCTTTTTCTTTGTCCTGTTTAGGCCTAAGAAGAAATAACAGTTTGGAGGAGATCTGCTTGGGTGGCTCCATCCAGGAAGAGCTCGATGGGGACGGGGGTATTGGGGGTGGGGGTGGCTGCAGGCTGGGGATCCAGGGGTCAGGGAAGTGGGTGGAAAGGGACACTGGAGAAGCCTGGGGTGCATCAGATGTTCACTCTGTGCGTGGGGGTCACAGGTGCTGGCCAGCAAGTGGGGTGTGAGGCCCCACAGCTCCCCTTCCCGAGGCCAGGGTTACATCACTGGACTCATCCCTTGGGGATCAAGAGGGTGCTTCAGGGACACCGAAGCAGAGCTCCCACACAGGCGGCATTGGATGGATTCATTAGCTGTTGTTCTTATCATGAGATCCTCAAACATAGATCCAAGCAGACATTGATATATTTTTGCGTGGGTAAGAGCTGCGTGTCTTAAGGAGGCCTAGCTGTTCCTGGAGTTGGAGCTCCAGGTCCCAGGCCACGGGCAGGGCTGGGCTGCATGGTGGCAGGTCAGGCGGCCTCGGGAGCACCCTGTCTGCCCCGTCCCTTCCTGGCAGCCTGCTTGTTCCCACGGGGCCACCTTGCCCCATCCTTCTGGCTCCCTGACCTGTGTCTTCTGGGAGTTTGTTTTTCTTCACCCCCAGCTTCTTGATACTAAATAATCCAGAATCTCTTTTGGCTGATTCTCTGCTGTATCCAGCTCACAAACAAGTTGGGAAAAACAGAGGAGAAGATGTCAGGTTTTCTTTTTAAATACTCCCCTGCACGGTGACTAATCCAGCAGGCGTTTATGAGTGGGTTGGTTTTTTTTTTTTTACTTTGGGACTGTTGAGATGTGACTGGTTATCTCTACCCGCGAGCTGCTGTGGGTGCCCCTAGAAACACAGCCGAGGTTGAAGCCACTCACCCCAGGGCGTTCTGAGAATGTCATCTTTAAGAAAGCACACCAGAACTCAGATTGGCACCTTTTTTTTCTTTCATTTGGTGGGTCCATTAGTGGCATAAAAAGTGGGTGCTGTTGGAATGTCTTCCATTGAGATGCGAGATTGCCATATTCCGGGCTTGGGAGTAGGCGTGAGAGGGCTATGGTGTCTTTGCCCCATAGGAGGAACAGGCTGCCTGCGGCCAAGAGCCACCCACAGGCACTGGTCAGGGAGAAGCAGGCAGACCCAATCAGCTCACCCCAGTGCAGCCATGGGGCAGGATGAATCCTAGAAAAAAGCGTTTGGTTCCAGGCCAGGATCCACAGGAGAATGTTCTGCATCAGCCAGAGAGGCCTCAACTTACCTCTCCGGGAGCATGTTCCTGTTTGCGTTCCAGGAGCGTTCCCGACCTCACTGATTAATACCGCTTTCAATAGTGGTGATACAGTGCTGTCTTGGTAATGAGAGGGAAGTGTGTGACACGCGCCAGCAAGAGAGTGGCACCAGCCTGCCTGCTCCTGGCATCTGTCACTCCTGGGCAAGAGCCCTTTCTGGGAGATACATGAGCTGAAAGCCTGAAACCCCGCCTGTGAGCCTACTACCGGCCTGGGGTGTGTGGTACCCCCGGCTCCTAGATGCCTTGTTATGGCTTGCTTGAGGGTGGCCGGTCCCATGGGCATGTTCGGCTTCTTGTTGCAGACCTACAGCCAACTAGCCCACCCGATCCAGCAGGCCAAGGCTCTGGGCCTCCAGTTCCACTCCCGTATCCTGGACATTGACAACATCGATGTGAGTGCCTCTTCCAGGGTGGGGGGGAGGGGCAGGGGTGCTTCTCTGAATTGTGCTGAGCTGGGAAGGGTGAGTTCCTTGTCCCTGGAGGAGTAGGGTCGCTTTCACTGAAGGGTTTCCATAGTCCTGGGGTTGGGAATTCTCCAGCAAGTGGTGGCCCAGGGGTGCTGCTGCCCAGATCCAGGGGCTCCTGAGGCCAGGGCTCTCCCTGCACCTCCACTGAGAAAGGTGGGGGCTCTTTTGGGACCACTCAGGCCCCCACTGGTCTCTCTGCCACGACTGTGTGGGGAGCCCACACCCGTATGGAAGACGGGTGGCTCTGAGAGGCCTCGTGTGTCCACAAAGCCTCAGTCCAGGGATCCTGTCTGGGTCCTCAGAGATTCAGATTCTGCTCACAGTTGGGAAGTGCCCACTGAAAACAGACCGGTGGGCAGCGGTAGGTAGGCCTGGGGTGCTGAAGCTCAGGTCTGCCCCTGGATGGGGGCTGCAAGGAAGGCACCAGGGACCACTCTCTGAGGCCCATCCACCCTGTCCCCACCCCCTGCAGCTGGCCATGGGCAAGATGATGGAGCAGGGGCCAGTGCTGATCATCACCTTCCAGGCCCAGATGGTGATGGTGATCAAGAACCCCAAGGGCGAGGTGGTCGAGGGCGACCCGGTGAGTGGGCAGGAAGGGAGGGGCAGGGCATGCACTGAGTTCCTGCAGTGCAGGGCACCAGGACAGCACGTTGCGCTGGGCCTGGTGGAGGTCAGAGGGCTGCTGATCTGTCTGGTTTGACCAAGTCCTGAGTCCAAGCCTCTGCTCTGGATCCCAGACCCAGGCCAACATTCCAGACCCACTCTCTGCTCCCTCCCAGCCCTGATCTGGCTGCAGTACCCCCACCCTCCTTCTGGTGTGGGTACCGGGTGCTCCCCGCCTCCAGCCCTCATCCATTCCGGGTTCCGCAGGACAAGGTACTGCGAATGCTGTATGTGTGGGCTCTCTGCCGAGACCAGGACGAGCTGAACCCCTATGCAGCCTGGCGGCTCCTGGACATCTCGGCCTCCAGCACAGAGCAGGTCCTCTGAGCATGGCGGCCATGCCCGGGCCCACAGGGCTGACCCTCACTGTGGACATGCAGGGAACTGGCATCCACCTGCAGCAGCCAGACCTCTGGGGACAGGACTGTCAGCGCTGCCCCTGCTCTGCCAGGCCAGCTGCAACACCCGGCTGGATGGGGCAGGGAGGGTAGGGGGCTGCATTGGCCCCCTGGTGGGCTGCTGGCCTGCGGGCCTCAGACCAGGCACTCCCTCCCAGGACTGAGCAGTGGGGCCTGGGCCCACTGGCCACATCAGCCAGGCCATTTTAGCTCCTTTTTTTTTTTAAAAAAAACAGTGCCCTTGTTATCCTGTATATAAGTGGAGATTTGGAAATAATAAATCACCAAAGTGCAAGAGAACAACTTGGGTTGTCCAGGGTGTCTGTCACTGGGGTCAGGGAGCTGGGACTGAGGAGGAGGTGGGGGGTGGGCCAACTCAGTGGTGATGAGGAGAAGGTCGTGGTCACTAAAGAAGCTGCAACAGAAGAGGGGGCAGCTTTACCTGGGCAAGGCCCTGCCCATCCTGGCTATGTGTGGGGGTGAGGGGGGACAATGACAAGGAAAGCTATGGAGGTTTTCGGTGACCTGGGTGGGGTCTCTTTAAGGTTGGGGTCCCTGAGGCCAGAGGACCTTTAGCGACGGAATGAGTTTTGGGGGCACTGGGATCCTCCAAACAGGGAAACTGACGGGTCAGTTGCAGAGGAGAATCAGGGTGTGGGAGCTGAGGTCGGGCTGGGAGGTTTAGGAGTACTGGTCGGGGTGGGAGGGTGAAGTCCTCGGTGCTCTCGGTTCTTTGGGGCCAGTGGTCTATGCAGAAGCTCGGGGCGGGGCCCGGTTTTCCCGGTGGGCGGGGCGGGGTCGCGGGCGCGCCGCCGCTCCCTGCGCAGCCTCCGCCCCCCGCGGCGGCCCCGCCCCCCGTCGCCATGGGAACAGCCGCGGCGGCCCGGCTCGCGCGCTGCTCGCCTGCCTCGGTCTCCGCGGCTCCAGGGGCGGGTGGGGTGGGCAGAGCTGGGGACGCCGCCGCGGAGAGGCCAAGAGCGGACAAGGTGCGGGTCCCGGAAGACAGCGAGGCTGCCGGGCTCTGGGTCCCGGTCCCGGTTCAGGCCAGGGTGAGGGGCGCGGCGGGACGGAGGTGGTGGGGGAGGGGGGTCCCCGGGACGCAAGAACAAAGGGAGTGGGGCGGGGGAGCCGGGTCTAGCCCCCGCCACCTCCCCGGACCGCGCGTTCGCACCTGTTGTGCGCGGACCGGCCGGGTCGGGGTTTCCTCTCCTTGTTCATAGCTTCCCCACCTGCGAGCACGCCCGGAGTTGGGTGCCCGCGGGCCGGGCATGGGCGTAGCCCCGGGACTGAGGCCCAGGCGGGGGCTGGGGTTTGGCAGGGAGTGGGGGGGACGGCGGCGGGAGGGGACGACGCGGGGGCGAGGGAGGTCGCAGCTTCATCCCCGCATCCCGGGCGGGCCTCTCCTCCCCAGGGCGCGCGGCAATGTGAGCCATGAGCGCGACGTGGACGCTGTCCCCCGAGCCGCTGCCGCCGTCTACGGGGCCCCCGGTGGGTGCGGGCCTGGACGCGGAGCAGCGCACCGTGTTCGCCTTCGTGCTGTGCCTGCTCGTGGTGCTGGTGCTGCTGATGGTGCGCTGCGTGCGTATCCTGCTCGACCCCTACAGCCGCATGCCCGCCTCGTCCTGGACCGACCACAAGGAGGCGCTCGAGCGCGGGCAGTTCGACTACGCGCTGGTCTGAGCTGTGCGGCGCCCCTGGCCGGCCCTCGGCGGGGTCTCTCTCCCAGGGCAGATCTGACGAGGGGCGCCGCCAGGCCTGGACCGCGCTCGGGATCCTGCCCCGCGAGCCCGCAGCCCGAGTGGGGAGGGCATGAGGAGAAGTCCAAGCCCTCCCCCCTCAGACCCCTCCCATCTTCCCTCCTGGCCAGGCCAGAGCCCCACTTCGTGCCTTTATCCTGCCTTGTACCACCCCTCCGCCTCCAGCGTGTAGGTGTTTCTCTGCTGTTGTCCTGCCGCCTAGCAGCATGAGTGTCCTGTCCACTCCTGTATTCGGAGACCCCCGTATCCTTTCCCTTCCTCCTTGTTCTGTGACCATCCTCACTCTCCACCGGGGCGCGCAACCCCGCCCGTAAGCGCTGAGCCCCTCCTCGGGCTCCGGCTTGCGGGGCAGGCTCTCCTGGGCTCACAGGGTGGGATACTGCATACCAATATGCCCTGCGCGTCCTGCCCCGGAGACAGAGCCTGAAGAGCGACAATGGCTCCTGTGTCCAGGATGGGTGGCTCCTTCCACAGGAGGAGAGGGCAGACAGGTTCCCTCCCGCCCCCAGCCCAGGCCCCAGTTCAGGTCAGCGCGCGCCTCCCTCTGTTACCACCTCCACCCTTCTTTGGCTCCCCTGCTACCTCCCCCTGATCCCTCTGCCACACCCCCTCTCCAGACCCTCCCCTGGCCTCTCAATCCTCCTTGCCTCTGAGCCCATGCTGTTAATAAAAGCTATTATTGAGCGCTTACTGCATGCCAAGCAGTGTGCTGAGGTAGAGACTCTGCACTTGGCCTCTTGTATTTTCAGGATCCTGTTAGCACCATCATTCTACAGTCCTGGGGACTCGGGTCCAGACAGGTTCAGTGACTTGCCAGAGCTAGAATCTGAACCCAGGGCTGACTTTTGCACACTCTTAAGAGCTGCCCAGGGCTGAGAAACACCTAGATGCATGCTCTGGGGAACTGAGGCTAACCATCTCTAATTCCCCCCATTCCAGAAAGAGCCAAGACCACCCTTCCTTCCCTTAACTTGGGGCGACTCTGGGGGCCATTGATGGACTTCGCCTGGTATGGAGCTGGGATGGGGCACCCTCAGCCAGCCCTGGAGGTTGTCTCTGAGACCTGACGTGGCCTCCTGGCACTGTGACCATACCTGCAGCCCCAAACCACTCTGACCTGATCCCTCCGTCCCACCATCAACTTCGGGAACCTCAGATCTGGTGTGGTGGGGCCGTGGTCACGGAGTGGGCTGGCTCCGTTCCACGACCCGCCTGGGAGAAATGCTGTGCGCCCTGGGGGAGCTGTGTGCAGTGTGTGTGGGGAGAAACTGAGTGTTGCTATAAAAGGAAGGTTGTGTGAATGCACAGGCTCTGTGAACAGAAAATCTGCCAGCTCTCAGAGGACTAGTGAGATCTGGGGGAAGGCGGTACTGTGGGAGGACACCTGGTGCCCCCGCCCAGCCTGTCCCTGCCTCCGCACCCTCAGAGAGGCTAATGGAGGGGGCCGGGCAGGGAGAGAGACCCAGGAGCACCCCTGGGAACATAAGGCCTTTGACAGCAGCTGGGAGCCCAGCCCCGCCCTCTACCCAGCTCTGCTCCCTTCTCTGCTCCTCTGCTCCCCTTCCAGCTCTCCCTCCCTCCCCAAGGCCACCTCAGGGACTCACTCCCCTCCCTCCAACTTCCTGACACATGAGCACACCCACCCCACACCCTCCCCTGGCCAGGGACCTGACTCCCCCACCAAGACCCTCCCAAACAATTACCAAGGGTTGCTTCACTGCCCACCCCACCCTCCTGCCTGGCATATCCCCCTCAGACCCCAGGAACTCTAAGCTATGGTTCTCTAGCTCAGATTTTCCCTCCAGCATTTTGAGCCCTCTCCCACCTCTAACTCACAGGAGAAAGAGAGTCATTCAGGGGGATTGACAAGAACTTTATTCACCGTTACAGGAAACAGGATACTGGGCTTCGGGAGGGATGAGGAACCAGTGGGGGAAATATTTGATGGTGGTGTTAGGCCAGCCAGTTCTGTGGCTGAACCCCTCCTTGTACAACTGGGCTTCGTCTCTGAGACCCCCACTGTATCAAGCATGTTAAGGCCACTGCACATTCGCTCAGGGACCTTCCACCGTGGCAAGATCCTCATGACAATCCAGGGCCAGACCAAGCAGGATTGAGGGTCTGGGGGCTCACCGAGGTCTGGCGTGTCCCCTGCCTACCAGGCCTCTACCTTGCCACCTGGCCCAGAAGCTCCAAGGGTACCAGGAACGGGTTCAGGGGGCACACCCCAGCTGCTTGCCAAGAGGATATGGGCTGGCTGGAGCCAGCATTCTCGGGGGCCTGAGAGCTGGCCTGGCCAGTCTCCTCCTGACCCCTGGAACCTGCCTCGCTATCCTCAGTTCCCGACGCCAGGCCCCCACTGGCAAGGTCGCGCTGGGGAGCCATCAGGTGTCGGTACATACCCGACATGTGTTGAACCAGGGTGGCGCAGGGCAGACGGGACAACTCCTCAGGAAGCGCCATGAGCAGGTCAAGGACCACAGCAGACTCTGGTGAGGGATGGAAAGGGGATGAGTCGGGAGGGCGGGGCTGGCCATCAAAGAACCCACCCCAGAGTGCCGGCCCCTCCCTCCTCACCAGCTGCGGAAAGCTCAGGGCCCTGGCCACCGCGGGAGACGGATGATAGGTACATGTAGATCTTTTCGAAGTCCACAGAAAAGTCTCCCTCAGCAGACTGGCCAGCCCGGGACTCGGAGGATGCCTCAGGAGCAGGGCCTTGCGTCTTGGGGGCGGAGCCAGGAACCTCACGCCCTCCGGGGGCCTTGGGGGTGGGGCTGGAAGCCTCAGGACTCAGGTCCTCCTGTCCTCCAGGGGCGCTGCGGAGCAGTGGCTTTCCGCAAGCCTGCGTAGGCTTGGAGGGCACTGAGTGCAGGAGGCTGATGGGCTCCGTGGCAGCGATGGCGAGCACCTGGCAGGCAGAGAAAGTTCAGGGAAGGAAGGGCAGAAGTGTCCCCGCGGGTTGCTCCCCTGCCCTGCAGGAGACAACATTCAAATCCTCCCTCCCACCCTGAGGAAGGCTGAGAGGGTGGACACGAAGGCTAGGGGGGCCAGTGACAGGTCAGAATCACAGCTGGCAAAGGGAAGGGATCCAGGTCCAGCTTAAACTCATATATATGACCCTGCCCTCCGGGACACCCCCATCCCGCCTGGGGGCGGGGGATGGCTGTACCTGTGAGAAAGCCACAGTAAGCGCCTCCTCCAGTGGGCCTGTTACCTTCTCAGCCAGATCCATCCACACCTGGGTGGAACAAGCAGAAGGTACTTCGGGACCAGTCCTCAGGAGTCCCCCATACCCTACCCCTCCCTGGAGCTCCCCTGTCCAGATTATCCCTTGGAACTCCCACTTCATTCCCCAGGGGCCAGCCCTGGGGAACCTTGCCCCATCTCACCTCGATGGGGGCTGGGGTCTGTGTTTCCCAGCGCCTTGGACCCTTTGGGCCACCTGAATGTATCCTCTGAATGGCCTGCCGGGCCACTCGGCCCTTGAGCTGCCGGAGAAAGTCCTGGATCTGGGAAGTAAGAAGAGGCCAAATGGACCTTCTAGAAGCCCAGGGCTAGGCAGTCCTGCTTGTTCCAGGGCTAGCCACTGCTCCCTAGCCTCCCGCTGGCCAGTGGTTGAGGGTCATAGAGACTCTGCCCGGGGTTCTCGGGCCAAGGCCCTAGGCATGACCAGCTACCTGACAAAGATATAAGGCCCTGGCCGGTTCTGGCTCCTCCCCGCAGCGACAGCCCACACCCGTGGTTAAGTACTATCCTAGTCACCTACCCGCTCCTTCCACTCCGCTCTATTTCCCTCTCACTTCCTGACTCCCACTTCAACCTCATTCCCATCCAGTCCTGCTGCGACCTGCACCCATTCTGGGAAGTGACGGAAAGTGTTCGTCGCTCAGTCGTTGCCGACTCTTAGCGACCCCATGGACTGCAGCCCTTCAGGCTCCTCTGTCCATGGAGTTCTCCTGGCAAGAATACTAGAGTGGGTAGCACTCCCTTCTCCAGGGGATCTTCCCGACCCAGGGATAGAATCGGTGCCGTCTGCATTGCAGGCAGATTTCTTCACCATCTGAGCCAGCAGAGAAGACCCATTCTGGCCTCCTTTCAAACTCAGAGCTCGCCCCGCCCCTAAATTTTGCCTTCGCTCCGCCTCTCAGACTTCGGCGACACGGCCTCCTCCTCGCCTCGCCCCTCGACTCACTCTGTCCCGCCCTCACCCCGCCCTCAGCTTCTCGCAGCCACACAAGGCCCAGCCTTGCACTAGTCCCGCCTTCTCCGGCGTTCTTCCGGTTCCTCAACCTCGGCCTCGTCCCCGCCTCACCCTCGACCGGCCCACTCCAAGGCCCCGCCCCCAAGCCTCACTTCCGTCCAGCCCACCCTCAGGGCCCGCCCCTATGCCAGCCCCGGACACATCCTAGCCCCGCCTCCAGCCTTGCTCCCACCTCGGGACTCTTACCTCCGTCTTGCTCCGGCCCGGCAACTCTTGGGCCAGCTCGGCGGCGTCCAGCTCTGGTTGGCCCTGTCGCGCCTGCAGTAGTCGTAACAGCTGCCGCTTCTCGCTGGCTCTCCAGGCCGCGGGGCCAGTCACCTCAACCAGATAGCGCCTCGGGATCGCTCGCCGCCGCTGCGGTGGCTTCATGCCGGTGAGGCGGGTGAGGGTGTCGGCGACGTTCCGGAGAGTTTCCTTGGTGGGCGGGGTTACGGCGGCCTCTGGGTCCAAAAGACCCCGCGTGGAAGCAGAATTGGATGGGGGCGTGGCTGTGCGTTTGCCGGCCGTAGGGAACTGCCTACCTCGGAAGCGATGGGGACTGATACCTAACTGAAGCTAAGGCGAACGAGACCCCACCGCCCGCATTCTGTCTCATTCGTGAACTGGAGCCGAGACCTTAGATTTCATCCCTCCCCTCCATCCCAGGAGTAAGTCTTGTGAAACTCCTGTTATGTGCTTTGTAGCCAAAAACCTCAGCTGTGGGGTCGGATAGCGAAGTGATGTGGCCTTTAGAGCCTCAGTTTCCTCAGCTGTAAAATGGAGCTAAAATCCCCCCCTTGTCTATGCTCTGAGGAGGGTGAGGTCAGACAGGAGGGATTTAAGGACCTTAAGGCTAGACGGAGAGGAGCTTGGAGCAGAGACTTGAGCTCGAGGTCTTAGCAAGGGCAGGGTCCGGGCTGTGGGAGTGGAGCGCGGAGAGGCTTTGAGAAGGCCGGTGAACTGGTGCAGGTTTGGAGGAGGAGACGAGGCTATTTAAGCTGGTAGGATTGGGTGTTCCCTTTTGTTAGGGACAAAATGCCCGTGGGCGGTATCTGCACACGTGTATAAGGGCGTGTGAGCCCCTCCTCAAAGCCCCACCCCTGCAGTCTGGACCTCTTCCTGCCTGGAATCCCCACCCCCGCGCCACGCGCACGCGCGGACTTGAGAAAGCTGCAGTCCAGGCCAGAGGTTTATTTCGGGCCCAGGTGGGAGGGTGGGAGGAGAAGCAAGGAGGGCGGGGCGCAGTGATCGTAGTCCCAGCGAGTACCGTAGTCCCCCGAGGCGGGCCTGATACGAGGCCGCGGCTGGTTTGTCTCCGGACCCTGCTGGGGGCGCGCCATCTCTGGAAAGAGGCGACTCAGGCTAAGTGGGGAGAGGACGCTAAGGCTGGTCACCCCCTTCTCAACCCATCGCTGGCCGCCTCATCAGTCTGCGTGGCCGGGTGAGAGTGGATGCTAAGTCTGAAACCCGAATTCTCTTTGCCTAGTACCTGTGTGAGGTGTTGAGAACCTTTCTCACGACACTAAACCCGCAGTCGGCTACGGGTCACCCACTACCTGAGTTCGAATCCCAGTTCCACTAAATTTTTGTGACCTTTAGCAAGTCCATTTTAGAGAGTGCCTCATTTTCCTTCTATTATGGGGATTATAGTAGAAAGTTGTTAGAAGGATTAATATGCGTTAATCATTTGGAACTCCGCCTGGCAGAAAGAACGGGCTATGAAGATCATTATCATCCTCTCCCTCCTCCATCTGCCCTAACCGGCCCCACGTTACACTCCCCCTCCTTCCTGCGCCCCGACACTTACCTGCCTCACTGGGGCCTCCTGGGCTGGGGGCCGCTGGGCGAGGCTCTCGGGGGCTGACCGGGGAGTTGGGGCGCTGGAGAAGAGAGGGAAGCTGAGGAGTAGGGGTTGCGGTGCGCAGGGCCGGAGCTAGAGCGACCCCTGGAGGCTGCTGCGGGCGTAGCGGAGGCCGGTCTAGGGATGTTCAGGGCGGAGCAGGCCGACGCGCTGGAATAGACTGGGGGCCAGGCGGAGATCCCGGAGGGCGGAGATTGGTACCTGAGTGCGCGCACACGAGGCTGAGGCCGGCGGCCACAGCGGCGCCCAGCACGAAAGCGGCCAACACTAGCGCTACCACCGGCGCGGGCTCCAGGGCCTCCGGGGCCGGCGCGGGAGACTCGGGGCGCACAGCTCTGCCGGGGAAGCCCTTGGGTAGCCCTGTGAGAAGTACAACGCTAAGACTGGGATCAGGCCTCAGAGGTCCTCCCCACCCCTCTTCTGGACCCCAGAGATCCCCCCGCGGAGGACTGCTGCGCGCTCACTGGGGGGCAGCCGTGGCACAGTCACCACGATGGGCTGCGTCAGTGTGTGCAGGTGGGGGCTGTTAGCACCCAGGCTCTCATCGTTGCCACTGCCGGCGCCCGCGCACGCCTCATCCTGAGGCAGACACTGCAAGGAGAGGGGGCACAAGAGACGGGAATGTCAGGGGCCGGACTCCACGGACTGGGCCGCAGGCAGATCTAAATGTCCAGCACTCTGTTGCAACCAGGGATCGCATCACTAGAATCCTGGAAATCTGGCCCCTTCGGACGTCTCTGCCCCCGACCGCAGCCTGAGACCCAGTACCTACTCCCAGTTTCGAGATGCCACCGCCCCCAGGTCCAAAAGCGCCCAGATGGAGGCACTCGCCCAACCCCTGATGGGCCCGGGCGCCCAGGTTCCCGGTCCTGCGGTCCTGCGCCCGCGCACCGGCGCCAGTGGAGGCAGCGTCAAAGGCGCAGGCGTCCAGCGGGCTCGGCGGAGGCGGCGGCGGCAGCGACTCAGTTGGCAGTGCAGGAACTGCACAGAGGCGTTGAAGACCGGGCGCAGGCGGAAGCTGAAACGCGCAGGACGGGCGGCACCGAGGAGCGGCCGCGGTGGCGGGAAGGTGACCGAGGAGTCGGCGGAGCAGCCCCCGCGCAACAGTGCCAGGGCGGGGCCCAGGGCTGGGCGCGAGGACGGTGTTACGGAGCAGCGGTGCAGGGCCAGGCCCCAGCGCGGGGAGGGACGGGCCAGGGCCGCCTGGGGGGCGGGGTCGCCGTCAGGATCGGCAGCCCCCACCGGCCCTCACCCGGCCTCCGTGCGTCCCGCGTCTACCTGCACAAACACGCGGCTGTCCGCTGGGACCTCGAGCGGCCCCGCACGGCGCGGGAAGCCGTCCTCCGTGTCCGACAGCTCCAGACTGAAAAGGGGTCGGCGCAGCCAGGGCCCGGGCGCCGCAGGGAACGGGGGCTCTGGCGGGGAGAAAGAGCGGCACAGGAGAGGGAGGACGCGCTGTCTCTTGTTTACCCCCGCCGACCTCCCCGCCTCCCCCGCCTTCTTTGGAAGATGGATGCAGTTGCGGTGGGGGATTCACCTGCGCTCGGCTCTGTGCCTCACGCCCTCAGCCATAAAGCTGCTGTGATGTACCCCCTGGAGAACCCCAGGACGTTCCAGCCCAGCCCCTGAGCCTGGGCGCAAAGCTGCACCTTTCTGGGGAGGCGCCCTTTTCCCCAGACCTCGTCTTCTCCACCTGCAGTGGGCAAAGGATCCCTGGCGGGGAAGGGGCTGAGGGGCGCCTGGCAGTGGATGGTCAGTCTGGGTGGGCGCAGAGGTCCTCCCCTACCCCCACCCACCAGGGACTGCTTTGGGGTCACAGCAGGGCCGTCTAGCGGGGACGATGCTGACCCCACCCTTTCCTTTCTAAGAGTTGGGGAGAACAGCAAGATGGTCTTCCTCCAAACCTTTCGGCACCATGGAAGCCCAGCCTAGCCACCAGAGTCTGGGGCTTTTCCCCAAGTCTGGTTCCTCACTTCTGGACTGAGGGCAGCAGCAGCAATGGAATAGGCACTAGGGAGCCCCTATTGGAGTGTGTGATCACCCTGCCACCCCCATCTGCCTTCAGGAGGCACTCAGCTATGTTCTCAAAGGATGTTATCTAAACGTGCACCGCTCCCCTCCCACAGCCCTTGTCCTCACCATGGCTGCTGGGGACTTTGAAGTTGGGGATCCAAGACAACCTGGAATGGAGGGTGGGGGAGACCCCACCTTCCACCCACCCACTTCCATTCCCCCAGGTAGGATAGATGAAAGGTTGCATTGAGATAGGGCAGCACAGGAATGGGGGTGTGCTGGGCCATGTCCCCTTGCCTGTACATACCAGCTGGCTCACTGGGCAAGGTGGTGGTCCCCGGGAGCAGGGCCAGCAGCAGGAGCGCGGTGCCCAGCATGCTGGCCTGGCTGAGATGAGAGCATACAGGGCTGGTAGCAGAGGCACCAGCCAGGCAGCACCCACACCCAGGAGGTGGGCAGGCGGCCCTGTCCTTGGCTGGGTGGCCACTTCCGGAGGCAAGGAGCGGGGGCGGCAGACTGTTGGGTCGACATCAGAGCTGGCGCCCAAGGCCTGCCAGGGATTAAGGGCTCTCCCACTGGACCTATGGCTATCAGATTAGGGGGAGGTCCCAGACACTGGCCATTAAATATGCGGCAAGTCGCTACAAACTACCCCTCCGGCCCCCAGCCCTGCCTCCCCTCACTGCATAGGCCTCTTCCACTTGGATGGCCCCCAGCCCCCCACTTCCAAGGTCAGGCCTCAGGACCCCTTCCCCTTTTCCCACCTTGCTGCCAGGCTCAGGACACACACCACAGACTCAGCGGAAGAAAAGGGAGGGGTTTTATTCTCAAGCGTCTAAGGATTTACAAACGAGGGCATTTTGTTTTAAAAAGGGATGGCGCAATACTGGCGGCCTGAGAAGGGGTGGTGGGCCGATGGGCTAGGCCAGGCCGCCCTAGGCCCCTGGCTGCCCACTCTGCCCTCTGCCTGGTTGAGAGGGGGTGGCTGGTGGCTGGTGACTGGGGGGTGGGGGAAGGGAGACATAGGAGACGGAAGGGGGGAGGAGAGGCTCCCTTTTAACACTGAAGAGAGGGGGGACATGGGTGGACACTTACACACGAAACAGAAAGTTAAATAAAAGTTAAACCCAGGCAGCTGGCCTCAGGCCTGTGCGGGCCTTGGGGCTGGCCACGCAACCTTCCTGGCTACCCAGAAAGGCCCCTGGCAAGGGAGGGCAGAGGCCATGCCTACTGGCCCCACACCCTGCCCCACTCCCCTCACAAAGGGGACTGGAGCAAGAAAAGGTGGCCACCCCCTGGGGCGGGGGACAAAGATGACTTTGAGTCCTTTTTAAACATGCGGCATTTTGTGACTATCCTAGTAGTAACTAGATTCGGTGAGATAAATGGAGGGTACAGTGATGCCTAGTCTAGATTGCTTCAGCTACATCCAGCGAGGTTCCTCACCTTTGGTGTTGGTTGATTTTTGTGGTTTTTCTGGGGTTTTGTTTTTTTCCTTTTTTTCCCTGTTATTTTGTTCTACTGTCCACTTGATTCGCATGCATCACCAACAACAAGGAAACACAGTCCCTCATGCTCTGGCTGCTTGCTGCCCAGGGCCCCATAGACGCTGGGGCCTCAGGGTGGGCTGGGGACTGGCCAGCTCCGGGTGAGTTGAGGGGCACTCGTGGGCCACTACGAGGGCGTGACTGCCTGCACACGCCCAGCCCTTGGCCTGCTCCACCTCTGTCCCTGTCAACACATCCTCGAACCCCCGCGTCCAATCCGTGCACCCTCATCCCTGCCTCCCGGGGCCCCATGGACCCCCTTCTGTCACCCGTTCCCTCCGCCACCTCCCTGCCACACCAGCGCTGGCTGCCCTCCACCACGCCCCGCGCCTACTGTCCCTGAAGGCCACCCTGTGTGGCCACGGCCCCTTGGGCTTCCTCCGTACCCCCTGAGGTCCTCCACTCACCCCTGCAAGCTTGGCCAGTCTCTAGCCCTGAGGGAGGAGCAATCCCCCACCCCCAGAGCCCACCTTTGGGACTAGTCTCTCCCGGGTGGTGGCCTGAGCCCCCACAGCTCAGCCCCCAGCCCAGCCCCACAGTACCCACAGGCGGTTCAGGGGGCTGCCGCCACAAGCAGCTAAACACGACTTTGGTAAAAGTTTCTGAAGGTACCAACAAAGCCCATGAGAACAAGCTCTTCTCCTCCCCCCACCCCCAAACACCCCACCAAGTACAATAAAATACAATAAACTCCAAAAAGGACCCCCTGAGATCAAAGAGAGAGAGAGAGAGACCAGCCCGGGTCCGGATGCAGTCACAATGTCCAGCCTGCCTACCGGGGGAAGGGCGCCCGCCAACTGGCTCATCACTGGCCAGAGACCTAAGTGGACCCAGGGGTCCCGCCGGGGGTGGCAGGGCCTGGGCCAGGAGAGAGGCAGAGGCGGGGAGGGAGACGGGGAAAGCCAGAGAGGTAGAGAGGGAAGTGGCAGAGAGGGAGACGGAGCCAGGGTGCCATGTGTGCATGGGGGGGGGCGGTGGGGACAGTGCGGTGTGGGAGGGTGCAGGGAATGGGGCTCTCTCCCGACCCCTGGGGGCCGCCCCAGCCCAGAGGTCACAACTGAATAAATAGCGAGACTGCTCGCGGCCTGCTGTCTTCCGTTCACAGTGTCTGTCGGGGTTGGGGGGACGTGTACGGCCGGCTGATCCCAGGACGGGAAAGGGCTGGGGCCTGGCAGGCCCATCTGTCCACGGCTGGTGGGCAGGGAGTTGGGGGTGGGTCGGCGCCCCCTACTATCTGTCCTCAGCCCTTGTCGGCCATCCGGGTCCCAGGGCTCCCCTGGTGGGCAGCTGGGGGACTGTGCAGGGAAGGGGGGGCCTGAGGCCGCATCCCCCAGCGGGCCGGCCGCCACCGTGCGGCTACCTGAAGAAGGGTAGGTGGTGCTGGCTCAGGACCCCACTTGTCCTCGGTGACTCCGTCTTCGCCATGACATCCTTGAACCAGGAAGCCACGTCCACCTCCAGCGTTTCATAGCGCTTGATGAAGCTGTGTTCCTGGGGGCCCAAGGGGGTGGGGCTCAGGACCAGGGTGTCTCTTCCCTGGCCACCTGGCCTCCAGTGGGGTAGTGGTTTTCGGATGGGGGCTGGGAGGGGTCCTGGGTACTCACAAGTAGCTTATTATACTTTGGTCTCTTCCTGTGATCTTTAGTAAGGCTGAAGAGAGAGAGAGAAAGGAGAGAAATGAGAGCCAGGAGGTGGGGCTTGGCTGCCCGCCCCAGACTCAGGGCTGCTGGATCTGCGGGCCGGAGCCCATGTCCTCGCCCCCCAAGCCTTGTGCTGACAGAGGGGCCAGGGTTGGCACTCAGGCCCCTTATCTGTGACAAAAACCTGACACTCACCGTGAGATGCCCATGGGAGAAGTAGGTAGGTGGGGGGATAGGTAGATGGGTGGGCTTCCTGCCCACCCCCACCCCACCCCACCCCTCCCACCCTCCCCCCGGAAAGCTCCTGTGTGGACACCCTGCTCATTGGTGTGGGACCCTCTGAGCTCTCAGCCCTGGGACACCTGTGCTCATTCACAGTCCCCTGGTGAAGCCCAAGGACCACCCTGCCAAATACCCCAGGGCTAGGGGTTCCCTGTGGCTGAGTCTGGACCCAACTCCTAGCCCCTAGGGCTTGGGCTCTGGCTCGAGTCTGCAGCCCCCCACCCCCATCCCAGGGGGCCCTTTGCCCCACCCCAGTGGCCTAAGCTCAGGGTCACGTCTGACCTTGCCCTGCCTTCCAGACTGGAGGGCAGGGCTGGGGGTGCTCACCAGTCTTTGACGAAGGACTGGAAGTCCCCCGAGAAGCCCATGTGTCCGGGCAGGAGCGGGGGCTCCTCCTGGAGGACTTTGGTGAGGACCTCAAAGTCCGTCTTGCAGTTCTTGTAGGGGAACTGTCCTGTCGCCAGCTCCACCTGGGAGAGAAACGGGCAGGGCTGGGCCGGCCAGGGAGGACGGGGCCCTGCCCTTTCTGCTGCCACTCCCTGCCTGCCTCTGGGCCCCGAGAAAACCCAGCCTCCAAAAGCCGGGGCCCCAACTCACCAAGGAGATGCCCAGGCTCCACACATCGGCCCGGATGTCATAGTCAGGCTTGGTGGGATCCGGGGGGTCGATGCGCTCAGGCTGCAGATGGGAGGTGGGAGAGGGGGATGAACGAGCCCTGGGGCCGGGGTGGGTGCACCACCCCTCCCACCAGCACCCCTGGGCCCCCTACTTACTGCCATGTAGGCGGCACAGCCCGCGCTCCGCGTTTTGGCTTTGGAGTCGACCAGGCGACCACTGATGCCAAAGTCACAGAGCTTGATCTGGCCTCGCTCGTCCAGCAGGATATTGGAGGGCTTGACGTCACGGTGGATCACGCCATGCTTCTCCTTCAGGTAGTAGAGCGCTTTCACAATCTGCAGTGTAGGCAGGGGAGGGCACTTATCGGTGACGTGGAAGCCGAGGCTGGGGGGGCGCCTGCCTGCCCACCTGTGCCCTCCAGGCCACTCACCGCCACTGTCATCTTGCCCAGGATCCGCTCGGGGATGGGGCCCTGCATCCGCTTCTTGAGCTTCTCTGCGCACGTGCCCATGAGCTCCATGGCGATGAAGACGTCCGTCTGCAGGGACAGCAGTGGCTGTACCCCTCTGCCCACCCGACAGGCTCAGGGCCTGGGGGAGGAGATGGGGGGGTTGGGGGAAGCCCTCGTCTCACGTTGGTGATGAAAGTCCCGAAGCACTGCACAATGTAGGGGCAGTCGTGGCTCTTGAGCACCACATCCAAATCCATGAGGATCCTCTTGTTCTCCTCCTTATTCCCCGAGCGCCGCATTTGCTGCACGGGACAGCCGAGGGCTTAGCACCAAGCCTGGGGCGCAGGGGCCCCATGGGACATGGAAGGGGGTTGCACTCCCATGGGCAGGGCGGGGTGGGCTCACCTTGACAGCGATGACGTGCCCTGTCTTCCGGAAGCGCATCTTCCACACCTGGCCGCAAGTGCCACTGCCCATCTCCCCCAGGTTCTCCAGGTCGTTGATCTCCGCCTGGTAGCGCTGGCGAGGAGAGCCAGGGCTGGGGATCCAGCGGACCTCTGCCCTCACCCCCGGCCTACATCTCCCAGCTGTGTCGCACCCACCCTCCCTGGGGCCACCAAGGGAAGTGCGTTAGGTTACCTGGCCCCCGATGGTCAGGTAGCCCGTCTGCTTCATGATCTCCTGCAGCTTCTGGTCAATCTCGATGCTGAAGGGAGAGGAAGTGAGTGCCGGTGGAGGGGGTTCCTGACCAACGTGAGGTTACCCCAGCCTCCAACACGCAGAGGGTTCCACAGAGCTCACCAGCGCCCCCCTGAGGCTGGCCCTGCGCCCCCTGACCTCCCGACCATCCACCAGGAGGCTCACCTCTCCATGCTGCGGGGTGTGAACAAGGTTGACGGCAGCCCCAGCATGTGGCGGGGCCGGGCGGGGGGCGTGGGGTGCTGCGGGGAGCTCTCGGAGGACGGTGAGCGGCTGCCCCCATCGTTGGCCAGTGGGAGCTGGAGGGCTGGGGGGTGGTGAGAACCGGGGTGGGGAGGGGGTTAGCTCCCAGCTGGCCCCAACTGCAGGCCCTGGTGCCCGCATCCTTCCCTCCCTGGTATCCCTTAGGTGGGCCGGCACAGCCCCCAGCCCTGGCAGACACAGAGCGCCCCGATCCTAGACCACTCTCGGGGTGCTTTCTCCCAGCCCCCCTGACTGGGAAGGGCTTGCAGTGGGCTGGTGGGGGAAGGGGTGGTCCCCAGAGGCTGAGGGTTCACCCAAGTATTCCCTGATAGAGAAAGGAGGCCCTGAGGCTGTCAGTGGACCTCGGGCAGGTAGGCCACCCCTACCCTGGGGCCCCTTCCTCCCCACTCTGCCCAGGAAGAGGCTCAGGGCCACCACCCCCACAAAGTGGCAATGCTGAACTGGGGAGAGAGTAGGTGAGGGACCCAGGCTTCCAGCTGCCTCGCCTGTTCTGTTTCAGGGTCAGGGAGGGCTGCCCTCTGGACAGCAGGCTCTGTAAGCCTCCGGCCTGGCCTGCAGAGCTGGGGCCAATGCGACCAGGACAGGAGCCCAGGCTGGACCTGTGTCCTTCAGGTGAAGGGAGCCAGGTGACCCAGCCCCTCCAGGGGCCGGCAGGGCTCCAGGGCCAGGGGCCGGGCCAGGTGGGGAGGTTGGTTCTTTCCAGAAGCCTGCATGCGGACAGCTTGGGCATGCTACAGGCAGGCAGGCAGGCAGCGGGCAGGCAGCGGGCACCCCAGGACGGGCAGGCGGCGTTAGGGGGCGGGAGGGTGGGAGACAGACAGATGGGAGCTGAGACTTGGGCCCAGCTGCCCAGAAGAGGCGCTGCAGAGACAGGCCGGAGAGGGGCTGGGGACCAGAGAGCAGGCCCCTGATGGACAAGGAGCCTCCTGCCAGGCAGGCCACACAGTGGGAGCAGAGGCCAGAGTGGCCCGGGAAAAGGTGGACGGTCCTCCAGCGAACCCACGAACCTCAGAGACCCTGGCACTCGGCCTCCAGAAGGGAGCCCCTGGCTGGGGAGGCCGAAGGCTACAAGCACCCCCCAGGTCCACCTCCCCTTGGAGAGCGGGCTGGGAGCTGGGCAGGGGCGCGGAGCTTCTCCCCTGCAAGTTCTCCAGGCGTCTGGTGGCGTGGGCCCAGTGGCCAACGGGCACAGACAGATGCAGTGTGGCTCTTGGCACCTGGGCACTTTCCATGCCCTGCTGGCCTACGACCTTGGTTGCAGCCAAAGAGAGGAGCAGACCTATGAGCCTGGCCTGCCAGTCCCAGGAGGGCATGGCGAGAGTGATGGAAGAGCTCTGGGAGCCCAAGGACGTGGCTGAGCCCAGTCCCCTCCACTGGCCCAGAGGCCTCTCCTCCGGTGCCCTCCCTGCTCTACCATGGCCAGAAGCCTGGTCCTAAACCCTCCCTCTCTGGCTGGACACCCTCCAGGGCTCCCAAAGACCCTGGATCCCTGGCAGGCTGCCCCACACTGTCTTCGGCTCCCTGGGTGAGGACCACACCCCTCCCCTCCCCAGGCCTCTCTGTGCCCTGTCACCCCCACCCCCCACACAGTCCACCGGGCCCTCTGAAGGCTCCCCCAGAGCCCGGGGCCAAGGCAGCTAGCTTGTGGCGGGAGACAGGCTTCCAGCCGGTCCCACAAACTGAAGCACGGCAGGTATTTAAGAGGAGCCGGTGCAGGATGGCTAAGGGGGGTAAGGCGGGAGAAGGTATACAAAGGCCCTGAGAACAGAGATCACACAGGTGGTGCCGGGCCCACGGCAGGTCAGGAAGGCCAAATGAGAGCCAGAGACTGAAGGGGAGAGAGAAAAGAGGAGGATGAATGAGCAAGGACGAGGCAAGACACAGGGCGATGGGGTGGGGTGGAGCATGCAGCCTGCCAGGCTGTCAGTGAGCACACACGCATACACACACAGGGCATGGCACAAACTCACAAGCAGGTGCAGACGACACGCCACAGGACCCCCAATAGAGCTAACTCTCCTTCATGTTCTTACACACACACACACACACACACGCACGCACGCACACACACACGCACGCACACTTCCCAACCCAGTCCTATTACGCACACAAGGATCAATGAGGCCAGCCCGCTCCCCACCCCTCACCTTCCCCACAAGCACATCTGGCTCCCTCTTGGGCCCTGGGGGGCTGTTTACTTCCACTCTTGTGCTCCCCCACTTCCCAGGGGACTTTGCTCAAATGCCACCTTCTCCCCAGGCTTCCCAACCGCCGCCCCACCCCACCCCCACCCCCCTGCAGAATCCATGACCCTGATCCACTGGGCCTTTCCTCCAAGGCACGGGGCCTCTTCCACTTCTCCCTGCCCGGAGGACCCCCCAACCCCCAGGGCCTCCCACCCCCAGGGGAGCACCAGCCCCTGGAACAGACAGGCTCAGTCCAGGCCTAGCACTGCTCAGCACAGGGTGGGAGGCGACACGGGTCCACTGAGCTGATGAAATGGATCAGCAGGTAGGGAGCCCAACCTTCCTTCCCTCCACTCACATACATGCGCACACACACACAGATACACACACGCCTGCAGGCAGACGCACGGACACTCGGGACCCCCTCAGCAGGCGACAGACTCCTGGCGGGTGAGGGAGTCTGTTTCCTCCTGTGGGGAGTCCAAACCTGAGCCCGAGAGGAACAGAGGAGCAGGAGGTGACAGGACACAGAGGAAGTGGCCGGGTGGGCCAGACGCTGACCGTGTGGTTGGAGAGAGTGAGGGTGGGATGGGGGGACACACACGCACACACGGAGCATGAGAGAGGTGGGGAGGAGGGATGGCATTCTGCGGCCAGGGCAGCGGTTAGGTCAATGGTGCAGAGATCCAAGCAGCGATGATAAAAAGGCTGGTACCTGCTCGTTGGGACGGGGCAGGAGCAGGGCTTAGAGTGATCACAATAACTGGATGGGGAAAAGGAAGAAAAAAAAAAAAGAAAAACAACACCACGATAAATCACAACAGAAACAACTGATTTGTCCAAAAGAAAAGAAAATCAAATCATAACAAGGAGAAGGGGGGAGGCACGCGGCACCAAACTGCAGAGAACAACAGAGATGGGAGGGCTGAGAGGATGGGATGGAGCTGACAGACACAGGCACCAGGAGGGGGCTCCCCGGGGCATGTTCTCCATGGGCCTCCCTGTGCCTCCTGCCCATCTGGGACAGCCACCCCACCAGGCACCCCAGGCCCTGCCTGGGCCTGTCTCATCCACGCTGGGGCTGGAGGGGAACCGCACTGAAGAGCCTGGTGGGGACCCTCCAGTCCTGGCTGCGCTTCCTACCCCAGGCAGAGTCTAACACAGCACTGCTGCCTCAGGGTTCTTCCTGGGCCCCTAGAGACCCCTCCCCACTCTAGTCAGGAACCCACCTGGACCAACGGCAGAAAAGGGAGGGTGGGGAGTGGACCGTACACCAGAATGGGGGGTGACGAGGGAGTGGTGGGAGTACCCAGATGAGGAGATATCTTCCCCACCTCTCAAGATGACCCGACAGGGAGCTACATAAACCACAAGAGTCATATCTGAGAGGTTAACAAGAAGGGCAATTTGCTGGGTCAAGAGGGACACAGAAAGCATGTGTGGGAGGGGACTTCCCTGGTGGTCCAGTGGTTTATATTCTGCACTTCCAATGCAGGCAGGGGGCACGGGTTCCATCCCTGGTCGTGGAACTAAGATCCCAAATACCACAAGAAGTGGCCAAAAAGTTATGTAAAGAAAAGAAAGCATGTGTGGGGAATGCTCTTCATCAGGTCACTAGGAAGAGGGAAAATCTGACTCCCTGTGAACTTCGAGGATGTGGGGAAGGGTTCCGTAGGACGTTACAAGCAGACTAGATGTTGCATGGCGATTCCGGGCCAGGTGCAGGTGTTGAGGGGCAGCTCTTGACGCCAGAGGACAGGATTCCGGAGAGACAAGCACTGAGATCACGGGATCACAAAGTAGCGGTACGTGTATATCCTGGGATGCCCAGGTAGCCCCACACTGGCCTCAGGTGTCCCTGGGCTGTGTGTGGAAGGGGGAGTCACTTGATTCAAGGTGACAAAGTTGCCATGCTTGGAAGCTTCGTTATTTATTTCTGGAGAATCCAGAAAGATGGTGGCAGTGAAACTAGTCCGCGGAGTATGAGGAGGGGACCTGGCTTAGGTGGGTAAAAAGGTAGGTGGGAGGGAGCCTGCTGAACCAGTGACAAGATCCCTGAGCGGGGAGAAGGGGGCACCAGACACAATCACAGGGGCAGTTATATATGGTCCAGCGATGTCGGGTGTCCCCAGGTCAGCTGCACTTGTGTCATCTGCTGAACCCGGCTGACAAGGACCCAGGTGGCGGGGGAGGGGACCTCTCGACAGTCTCTGAGATGGCGACAGTGGAATCAGCTGGTGAAAAGGCATGTGTACACGTATACGGAGGAGCTGGATGTGGTCACGGTTGCATGGAGTAGGCGCACCAAGGCTTAGAGTAGGTGACAGAAGCTCCGAGGTTCCCGGTGATTGGGGGCGGGTCATCAGATGGACAGCCTCGCCCTGGAGCCGGTAACTAGGTTCCCAGGCCCCATTAGGGGGAGCCCCGAGGCAGGGTGAGGACTGACGGGGAGCTCACGGGCCCCACGCCCCCGGGTCACCGTGACCCTCTCCCCGCGGGCCGACCGCGGGGAGCCGGGCGGAGAGGAGGAGGAGCAAGAGCGCCCCGGAAGCGGGGGCGGGGCCTGGCGGCGGGGGCGGGGCCTCCCGCGGCGCGCGCCCCGCCCCGCCCGCCCCCTCCCCCACGCCGCCGTGCTTACTGGGCCTGGGCCGCTGGGGGCTGATATCCAGGTTGAGGTCGATCCTCCGCCGGGCCTCGCGGTTCTCCTGCTTTAGCTTTGCTTCCAGGCGGGACAGCTTCTGCTCCAGGGAGGACGCCGCCATCTTCCCCGCCGCCGCCGCCGCCGCGCACCGCCCGGCCGCCCGTCAGTCCGGCAGACAAACACCGCACTGCGCCTGCGCTTGGATGACCCCGCCGAGCCGCCGTCTCGCTCTGCATGGCGCATGCCCGGTGCTCGCACCCGCCCTTCCCGCGTGCGAACCTCCGCGCGTGCGTGCTTCGTTCCAGCCGGAGGGATGACGCCTCCTAGAGCTCGCGGCTGGCAGCGTACACATCCTCCCAGTGTGATGCGCATGTGCAAATCCCCGAGAGCTCCGGCAGGAGGCGATGTTTAAAAATCCACTCACCGTTCAGTTAAGAGCGGTGGGCGGACAAAGCAGCGCGCAGGCGTACAGAAGGTGAGACGAGAGCACGCGCGTGCCGTCTGCTGCGCATGCGCACACCTGGTCTCGCGCTCTATTTTTAATTTCCTGCCGCTGTCCGCGGTGGTCGCCAGGCTGTGTCCTCAGCCTCGTTCTTTCTCTTCCCGGCCGGCCCTAGCTGGCACCCACGCCTTCCAAAACTGCCTTTCTCATCTCGGACAGTGCTTCGTTACGGTCCCTGTTGTGCTTAATTGCTGCCTACTCACCATAATTAGGCACCTGTGGGAAGCCCTTTCCATTTCAGCGGGGTCAGGGTTGGCCACGAGGACTTGAAGGGGCGGGGTAGGGTTTGGGCCACTGTCTGGACGGTGGGAATCCAGCGGCGTGATCTCTGTCTTCAGCGACGTGGGGCCAAGGTCAAGGCTAGAGTTCCAAGTCAGATTGGCCGTGGGAAATTTGAAGGCATCCCTCATCTCTTTAGCTCCTGGACAATGCAGAAGTTAGGACCTGGGGTTTGGTTCCTCCACCTGGTGCCTTCACCACCTACACATTTTCTTCAGCTGGCCTGAAGAGCACTGGGAAAATGTCCCCATCTGGAACCCTGGGGCGCCCAGGTGAGCAGCTTGCTTCTGCTCTCTGGTGCCTGGAGGAGGCTCACATGTTGGAGACACCATGGAGGTGGGGAGTCCCAGGAGGTCAGGGTTGGGCAGGCTGTGCCAAGACCCTGCCCACTCTAGCACGAGAAAACTGATGGGTGTTGAAGGTTTCTGATGACTCTCCTGGTGACAACTTACAGGTGAATCAGATCCAAAACTGTGGAGCCATAAGAATAACGAAACGTAAAGGACAGGCACTTCTACGGGAAAAGGCTAGGTAGACGACCACCTGATGTCTCCTGGTTAACTGAGGTCTCTCTCTGTCTCTGCTCCCAGGGAAGAGGCTTATAGCCTTGCTTCTGGAACCTGACTGTTGCCACTTGCCTCTACTTGGTCTGGTGGAATAGAAGCCTTAGACAATGGCTGGAGTGGACACAAGGGATCAAACTTATTCTCAGACTTCCCTGGTGGCCCAGTGGTTAAGAATCCACCTGCCAATGCAGGGTATGTGGGTTTGATTCCTGGTCTGGGGAGATTCCACATGCCACGGAGCCACTAAGCCTTTGTGCCGCAACTACTGAGCCTGTGCTCTGCAAAAGAGAAGTGACCACAATGAGAAACCCATGCACCACAGCTGGAGAGCGCCTGAGTGCGGCGAGGAAGGCCCAGCTAAGCCAAAAATATATATATAGTTCTCATAGTTAGTGTTATTTATTAAGCACCCACTGATATACACTCCCTCACATAGGGAACATTGAAAGACAAAGTCCCAGCCTACAGAAAAATGTACCTCCCCTGCAGGAGTTCCAATCCTTAGCACATGCAAGAATAGCCCCCTTGGGGGGTTTAGGGCAATGTTGATTGCTTGAAGTTGTCTGCAGAGCTTTTAACTTATGTGAACATGAGCATTTTCCTGAGGAAGGAGGTGCCCACCTTTCATCAGATTTCTCAAAGCATCTAGGGATCTAAAACCAAGTTCAGAATCCCTGCTCTCGACACCCAGATATCTACTCTGTAGGTCAGCATTTCCCAACATGCAGGCCTGGGATGGTCTGAATCAGAATTACCTGGGATGCTTCTGTTTACCAGCAAGTTCCTGGCCTCCAGCCAACGTCCTGAGTCAGCCTTTCAAGGGTGGGGCCTGGGATGTTTTGTTTTGGAGATGTTGATTTCAGCCAAATATGAGAACCATTGCTTTCTGAGTTCAGGTGTCCATAGCAAGCAACTTATAAATAAGGGATTAATATCAAAATTGGGGGGGGTTGGTCCCTTGTGTCTGTGTCCCCTCGTTGGGAGTAAACCCCAGATGTAAGCTGTTTTGGTCAGGGGAAGAGGGTTGAAATCCCACTGGGATGAGCCTCCCCCACCCCACCCCCCATATGTGGTACTGTGGCTGCTGTCTGGGGGAGGGCAGCATCTCTGGCCCAGGGCTAGGGGCAGGTCAGCCAAACCAAAGACACGGGTGTGGTTTTGGTCTGAGAGTCTTCTGACTGAGTTAATCTCTCCAGGATGTTCCACCCCAAATCCACAGCCTCCCAGACAAACCAGTCCCAGGATCTTGCCTGGGCTCCATCAACCTGACATGTCTGTTCCTTGTCTCCTGGATGGGGCCCACTTGACCATCTCCCTCGAAGATAATGGTAGAGATTCCAGGGCGGTAGCATCCAGGAGGCATTGACCTCAACCTGTCCTCCCTCCCCGGCTTCACTCCGCCTCCATCCGGTCCCGTACCTCGGCCGGCAGCCCATCATAAAGGGTGTCCTCCACCAGGAGCCCCGACTTCTTGAGCCCCCCACAGTTGCCGAGCTCTTCCGGCAGTGCTTCCAGCCGGTTGCCCTTGAGCTCCAGGCGGCTGAGGGCCCTGAGGGCCCCCACCTGGGGTGCAAGCTGGCTCAGATGGTTGTAACCTAGAAGCAGCGTCCGCAGCTTGCGGCAGAAGAAGAGCTCGTCAGGTAGAAACTCCAGAGCATTGTAGGAGACAGCCAAGTGCTGAAGATTCTGCAGGAGACCCAGCTCAGCTGGCAGGGAATGCAGCCCATTGTGCGAGACGTCCAGCAGGCGGAGGCTGGAGCACATGCCGAGCTGGGTGGGCAGTGTCTCCAGCTTGTTGTGGCTCAGATAGAGCTGCTCGAGGCCCCGGAGCTTCCGCACATGCTCGGGGACATAGGCAATCTGGTTGTGCCACAGCCGGAGCGTGAGCAGCTTGCGGCAGTGCTGGAAGCTAAGGATCTCCTCGATGGAACGCAGGTGGTTGTCCCGGAGGTCGAGCTCCTGCAGCGCGCCTAGGCTGAAGACGGCGTGGGGGATGCGCTCCAGCCTGCAGGCCACCAGCTCCAGTTCCCGCAGCACCGCCAGCTTCTTGAGGCTGTTCAGTGCCAACAGACGCGCCCCATCATTGTGCAGGCTGAGCCGCTGCAGGTGGCCAGCCACATCAGTCACGCTGGCAGGAACCTTGCCAGCGTTGCTCCGCAGAGACAGCACCTTCAGCTGCTTCAGCTCCCGGAGGCTCTCGAGGGTGGCTGCCCGGGCCAGCTCTGGGGGGAAGAGCCCCTCTAGATGCAGCTCCTCTAGACCACGCAGCCCAAACACCCAGAGGGGCACCTCCCGCAGCTCCTCGCACTTGATTCGGATGACCTTCAGGCGGTCCCGCAGGAAGATCTGCGAGGAGAACGGAAGCCTGGCGGGTGAGTGGAGCAGGCTCAGCTCCTGCAGATGCACCAGCTGCGAGAGGCCCGGGGGGAAGGTGATGTCGCCAATGGCCTCCAGCCGCAGTGCCTCTACCTCGCTGAGCTCGAAGACCGTGTCCGGCAGCCCCGGGAGCATGCAGAGGGCCAGTTCCAGCCGGCCCCGGGCATTGCGCTGCAGCTTCTGCCGCAGCTTCTCGGCAGTCCACTCATGGTTGAGGTTGAGCTGCTTCAGGCGGCTCTCGCTGACCTCAGAGAGGAAGACAGCAAAGCGCTTGGAGTAGAGCGAGTCGTACTGGTCGATGAGGTGCAGCATAAAGGCGAAGTCGTTCTTGACATCGGGGATGTCGCCCATGCCAGTTTCCTCCCGAACTGACCGGAAGGAGTACTCCTTGAGGGGCCGGTGGAAGAGCCAGTAGAGGGTGTAGAGACAGGTGATCCCGTAGACGCACACGAAGGAGATGTAGCAGAAAGCCAGCTTGGAGAAGAGGTGGGCTTTGGTGTGGTTGCAGCAGAAGCTGGCGTAGCCTGTCACCTCTGAGGTCTCCACCCTGCAGGCCACCAGGAAGCTGATCTTCCCCACATAGACCAGGTTGTAGACCAGGATGGCCAAGAACTTGCAGACCTTGAGCACCGTCTGCCGGATGTACATGGTGTACAGGATGTCGCCCTCCTCCACGTGCACACGGAATTTCTTGACCTTTTCAAACAGGGCTTTGGCCTGCTCCCCCTCCTTCTTGTCCAGCAGGGTGACAGCTGGGGGCTCTGTCACCACCTTCTCGGGCTCTGGCAACACCTTCTCCTTCTCGCCTTCCCCTGCCGTTGTGGTCAAGGTCACTGTCGCCCGCCCAGCTGTGGTGGCGGCAGGGCCCTTATTGTTCTCCCCGGAGACCTCGGACAGTGCCCGAGTAGTCCATGGCGAGTCAAAACACTTGCCCAGGATGGAGATGAAGTGCTCAATCTTGGAGCTGGTGCCAGGGAACTTGAACCAGAAGCTGGTGCAGACCATGAAGATGAGTGTGTGGATGACAACCAAGTAGGGAAAGTACTTGGCATACCAGTGGAGGGCTGTCTCGTAGCAGAGCTGGTTGATGAAGCTGTACTGCTGTAGGTCCAGGTTGTTCTTGAGGCCGCTCAACTCCCGGAGGTCCCCCATGGGCTCTGAGACCCCCCGCGGCAGCAGCTGTTGGCACGGGGCTTCAGATAAATTCTCCCGGGGTTCATGACTGGGCAGACAGATTATCTTGTCCTGTGTCACCTGGGGATGGGGGCGAGGGTATGAAAGAGGGTGAAGGATCTGGGGTGGCCTGGGAAGTTATAGGGAGAGGAAGCAGGCTGCAAGCAGGAGAGGTCTGCCTTGATCCCCAGCTGTCCTCAGCTGGCTGTAACTTTGGAAGAGTCATTAAACCTTTGAGCATGGGACTTTGTCTGGAAATAAAAGAGCTGGGTTGATTCGTGTTCCTCAAAAAGATGTTAAAAACCTAGGGAATTCCCTGCTGGCCCAGTGGCTAAAACTGGGCACTCTCAATGCAGGAGGCCTAGGTTTGATCCCTGGTCAGGGAACTAGATCCCACATGCCACACCTAAGGGTTCATGCTCCAACTTAAAAAAAAAAATGAAGATCTCACAGGCTGCAAGTAAAAATGCCACATGAGGCAACTAAGAACTGGTGCAGGTAAAATAAATATTAAACAAAAAAGATGTTGAAGTCCTAAGCCCCAAATACCTGACCTGTGATGGATGCCTTATCTGGAAATAGTGTTTGCAGAGCAGATGTAATCAAGTTAAGATGAGGGAGAAATTTGCACACACACACACTCACACTGAGGGAAGATGCTGTGAAGATACAGGGGGAATGTCCTCTATCATCCAAGGAATGCCTGAGGCCACCAGAGTCTAGACGAGAGGCACAGGCTTCGCAAGGAACCAGCCCTGTCAACACTTTGATTTCGGATGTCCAGTCTCTAGAACTATGATAGAATAAGGGAAGACTTCCGGAATCTCCCAGACCCCGCCCCTGGGAAACCCCGCCCCATCCAGGCCACACCCCGCCCCGCGCCTTACCTGGAGGGTGCACCCGAAGACCCCGATCATGAGCATGGCCACGGTGAGGTACTCGGCCAGCACGTCCCACCAAGGTTTGAGCACCTTGAAGGCGGGCTGCTGCTCCGTGAACTGCTTGAACTCCGCCACCGGAATCATCCTTCCTATGAGAAGAGCAGGAAGCTCAGGAAAGGGCGCCTTGTGAGCCAGGCCCCTAGAAGAGACAGAAACAACGCCTCTACTCCCAGTATCCGCGCTCCGCCCCGCCGAACTCCGGCAGAACCCACAGCTGTGCGCTCCCTTCCCCTCCCCCGTTCCCTAGACCTCACCTCCTTCCTGGAGCCAAGCGACCAAGACTGAATGCTTGGCTTAAGGTGGTAAGTACTTACTGCTCGGTAAGTCCTCACCACCTCTGTTCCCAGGCACCCCTGCCCCGATGGGACTGGGCTTGACCACTCAGAGTTCAGGAGGGGCATTCCACGAGGCCGCTGCTCCACCGCTCGTCGGTGTGGCCTTCTCCCCAAGCCCAGGCATCTCCCACCCTTGACGCCAGTCCCAAACACTTCGCTCTGCTTCCTTGGCTCCAGACACCCGGTACCCAGGCGGCCAGCCCCGGATCCCTCCGTCACTGGACCACAGAGAGTCCCGAGATTCGGGACTTCCGGGGCGTGGACCCCCACCCCCTTCAGGGGCGCTCTGGGCACCACCTCCAACCTCCAACCGGAAAAGCCGGCTGGAGCCTGGCTCTGGTTACCGGCCCCAGGGGCAGGGAGTGGCGGACCTGAAGGCTTGTCGGCCCTGGGGGGTGGGGGGTGGCAGTGATGAGGACACCTGGGTTTCTGGTGGGGCCAGTGTTTAGGATCTGCTGCGGAAAACCGATACCCCAAAGGCAAGGGCTGAGGGGCAAAGAATCAGGAAATGGAAAACTCACAGGGAGAGAGCCCGGGTGACACCTACGACTACAAAGTCTAGGACAGGACTGGGCTGCCAGGCTCCTGGGCAGCTAGCCTATTCTGTCTGTCCCTGGGTTTCATTTTAGACCAAGGTATCATTATTCCAGATACAGACAGCCAGGCACAAGTCACTCGGGGGCGTGGACCACAAGCTGGTGCAGCACCCTCCCAGACAGGCAGCCCTGGAGCCTCTCTTCTCAGGTCTAGAAGGGGAAAGAAAGGGAGGCAGCAAGGCCTCCACTGTCTCCGAGGGGGCTCCTAGGCCGGTCCATCCCCGCTCCCCAGCACCCATGCTCCGCAGTATAAAGCCCCTGTTTCTCATCCTTCTCACGCTTTCCAGATGGCACAGTGGTCAAGAACCCGCTTGCCAGTGCAGGAGATGCGAGAGACGCGGGTTTGATCCCTGAGTGGGGAAGATCCCCCGGAGGAGGAAATGGCTTCCCACTCCATTATTCTTGCCTGGAGAATCCCATGGACAGTGGAGCCTGGGGGGCTATAGCCCATGGGGTCGCAAAGAATCGGACATGACTGAGCCCGGAAGCCTGTTTCTCATGTAGGTTTCCTGGGCCCTGTGGTCCTCATCCTGATAGCTTGTCACTGGCTGGGCAAAGAAGGGAGGCGTCTGGGTCATCGGATCATCCTCCAGTCTCCCACCCATCTCCTGGGGGGCAGGGCCTGGCCTCTGTCCCACACCTCAGCCAATCGCTCTGATACCTCCGTGCCTCCCTCTTTGGTCCCCATAACCCTGGAAGGCCTCCAATTACTACTGAATGAGGACAAGGTGGAAGTGGGCGGGGCTATAGGATGCAGGCCCCGCCCAGCAGGCTGAAGTCAGGGCAGTCCACCACACCCCTTAATCCCACCAGGGATGGCATGCAAGGGAAGGGACACACCTGCCTACACCCGGTCTCCAGGGGCCCCTGACTCAGGCCCTGACTCACCCAGCACCAGGTACATGCAAGGGGGTACATAGAGCACAGGATCCCTCACCCAATAACCCAGCCCTTGCGCTCAGTTTCACAACCTGTCCTCAACAAGAAGCCTAGTAAAGGTGCCCCCCCCCAGTGCATCACAGGCTTCAGGCACCAGGGAATCTAATAGAAACACACCCAGGGCAACTCCACAGCCCCCAGGGGCCAAATTGCAGCCACAGATTGGGACAACCTTGGGGGCATTCTAGTGTGTACACACCAGTGCACGTGTGTACAAGCTGAAGGGAGACTCAGTACCAGAGACACAGCCATACACTCTCTTCCAGTTCTGGCCACCCACTATTCTCCCTGCCCTGGCCACCTGCCCCTGCAAGGGACACTGCTTCAATTAAGAATGGTGACTCTTAGCAGAAATGCCACACAGGCAGGGAGGACCAACTTCCTGCCCCTGAGGCCCTGCCACCCTTCAGGACACATCTCACAATTGTGGAAACTCTGCTACTGGCCATCCCAGACCCACAATCAAAAGCAAGAAGGCAGAGACACCCAGAGTTCCCAACAGATGGGTCAGAGGCTCCCACGGAGCAAGGTCTATACACAACAGCCTCAAAGGCAGACATGGGGTTATCATTATCTGTCTCCATGACTCAATCTTGATTGTTTGGAACCTGCCATTAAGTTTCCCCAGACACAAGACTGGCCCCCCTTTGTCTGAACCAGGCCGGTGGGAGGGCTGGAGGGAAAGCATCATGGGGGTGTGGGGACAGAGAACTTAAGGCCACCAGATGTTTTCAGTGTCTTGTTTGACCCCCAACTCCGGGAGCATGGATATGGAGACCCTTATTTCCCAGACTCGGGGAAGTGAAATAACTCGTTCAAGGTGTCCCAGCTTGTGACAAGCAGCATTTGAGGGAGACCCCCTGAGTCCTGTCTGTCTGATCACAGGCACTCTGTACCAGGTTGAGTAAGAAGGTCTCACTGAGATGAAGCATCTTTGCCAGGGGGCCTCAGAAGGGGGCTCCTTCCGGTAGAGAAGAGATGACGGGAGGATGGCTGCTCTGCCTACCAGGCTAAGTTGTCCTTGTCAGCCTCTGAACGGGAAATTGCCCTCTACATAGCCTTAGCTCAGCCTACCCATTGCTTAGCTCCTCACCCTTGCTTCTCTCTCAGGCCTCCCCCAAGCCCCCACGTTGCCTCTAAACACTGGCAGCGGTGGTGGGTGCCCCTGATCCCCCACCCCCCATTTCCACCCACCGCCCAAGCTAAGCGGCAAAGAACAAAGAGTGACAGTTGTCAGCCCCGAAACGGGCCTTGGAGGGCACTCGGTTTAAACTTTGACTTATACACGAGGGAGAAATTATGGTCAGGGGTGCGGGGAGCAGTAGCAGCAAAGCCAGTTCTGGGCCTTAGGCCTGGGGAGTCCCAACCTAGTACTTTTCCAAGCTGCCCTTCCAGAACTGGGGGATCTGGGGAGTCTTTAGCTTCAAGGGACCCGGAAGGGACAGCCTGGGGAGGCCCCCACGTGTTAGGGCTCTGGGATGAGCTGTCACTGCCAAGAGGAGAGGGGAACAAGGTATCAAGATGCCCAGGGTGGACCCTAGCTGTTCGATCTTCACTCTGTCCTTGGTCAGGCCTGCCGGGCTCCCTGGATAGGCGCCCTTGGGCTGGCCAGGGCCGGGCCTCTCTCTGCACCGCCCCCTCTCACCACCGCAACACCCCCCCCCCTTGCCCAACGCCCAGCTCCTGTGTGCCCCAGACGGCTTAGGGCTCAGGTCGCAGGGCCAGCCGCATCTCGGGCGGTCCTTCTGTGGGCCAGGTCCTCACCCCGCCACCCCGTGCCCAAGCGCGGAGAGCCACCTACTCACCTCACGGGTCAGACGCTGTTTCCAACTCCTGTGTCCCGGGGAGCTGAGCGGCCGGGACTCCCGCGGAGTTCGCGGGCAGGACTGGGTGAGTCAGGACGGGCGGGACCGGAGCCGCGGGCTGCCCCGCCCCGTCCCGCCCACCAGCCGTCTCGGCCCCGCCTCCCTTTGGACGCTCCCGGACTCCCGGTACCGCCGGAGAGCCGGAGGTAGGCGATTCTAACCCTGGAGTCCCCGGGGAGGGGAGGAGCTCGTCGGAGGAGCAGGAACGGTAGAATTCTGCGCTCCACTGCAGTGGGGCGGACCTGGCGTGGGGGACACTGAGAGGGGCTGAAGGCGCTGGACGCCCCAAGCCAACCTGAGAGTACCCTTCTGGGATCTAAGCTATACAGACCAGTCCGGAACAGGTGGAAGGCCTCCTCCCTTCACTCCCAGGTGCAGCTACTTGGCTTTGAAACTCAAACAGGCAATCAGTGATCAGGGCCCAAGGGAGGGCGGGGCGCTTTCTCCTTCCTGCTCTGACCACCCAACCAAGGGAGGCTCTCCACTGGGGAGGAGACAGAGTCCAGGGTCAGAGGGCTCTGGGAGCCAAGGTTGGAGTCCAACCTGGGAGATCTGCTTCTCAAAGGGAGACCCTGCTGTTCCAACCCCCACGATTTCCTCCCCACTTTGGGAGGCCTGCCCTAGATCTCAGACAAGACTTTTACCTTGATCTGCTCTGTCTGCTAGACTCAAGAGAGAGGAGACCTGAGAAGGTGGGAGAGTGAGACCCCATCTCATGGGGAAAAGAAGCCCACAAGTTCACCAGATTAGAGATACTCTGAAACCTCGGGGGTTGGGATCCCCTAAGCTTAGGTTCCTCTGTGAAATCTGGCAATGGGCGTGACCCCCTTGCAGAAGTCCCTGTGGGCTCGGCCATGGGCCGCCCAAAGACAAACCTTTATGTGGACAAGATAAGTGAGGCTATCTTCTCTCTCTCTCAGAGCTTCTGCTCTATTGGTGTGTGGGGGTTGGGGGGAGAGGGAGAGGGTAAGGATGTGTATAATTAAGGAACAAGATAATGTCAATTTGTGACAAATGCTTGTGTATATAGGGGCTTCCCAGGTGGTGCAGTCGTAAAGAATCTGCCTGCCAGTGCAAGAGATGCAGGTTTGATCCCTGGGTGGGGAAGGACCCCTGTAGAAGGAAATGGCAACCGTCTCCAGTATTCTTGCCTAGAGAATCCCATGAACAGAGGAGTCTGGCGGACTACAGCCCATGGTGTCTCAAAGAGTTGGATATGACTGAGCAATTGAGCATGCACTTATGCTGTGTATATAGCAAAACAGGGTGAGGTGAAGTGGTAGCAAAGGGGCCTTTTGTGATGAATAGTTTCTCCTTTTCCTCTAGCCTCTGGAGTAGCTCCTCGAGACCCATGCCCTGAGGGTTTGTTCTCAGCTATATGCTGGGATGTGTGTCTTGTTACACACTGCTTTGCACTTCTGTGCAATAGTCTCTGCAGTCATTGGAACTGAAGCCCCACGAGCCCTAGACACATATCTTTTCTGATGCTTCAGATGGTGCCTGGCACACAGTGGGCATTCAGTAAATGATGGATGGATGCTTAATGGTTAGCCAGTGGGGATGAGAAGGAAGCCAGTAAGTGTTAATGAGGGTAGCTCTGGGAGATGATGGCAGATGCACCTCCAAGGTGTACCCACCCAAGTGGCGGGGAGTGGAAGTATTGTAGCACCAGCTTCTGTCTGTTGTGGCTGAGGGCTTCTCTGGAGACGGGAGTGGAGGGGGGCGTTCACGCCTTGGGACTCCTGACTTTCCCTGCATGCGGGGACTCTGGGTGCTCAGAGGATATGGGAGGGGCTGTACGGGATCTGTCACAGGTACAAATGCTTGAGTGGGATGTTTTAGCCATCTGACATACATGCAATGCTTCCCAGTGGTCCTCCAGAAAGACTGCCTACTTTACATTCCCACTGGTAGTTCATGAGTTTCCCCACACGCACACTACCGAGGCTTTTAAACAATTGTGGTAATGTACACATACATAACAAAGAACTTGCCATCCTGACTATTTTTAAGGGTACAGCTCACTGGCATTAAGGGCTTCCCTGGTGGTTCAGAAGGTAAAGAATCTGCCTGCGATACAGATTGATCCCTGCAATGCAGGTTTGATCCCTGGGTCAGGAAGATCCTCTGGAGAAGGAAATGGCAACTCACTCCAATATTTTTGCCTGGAGAATCCCATGGACAAGAGGAGCCTGGAGGGCTATAGTCCTTGGGGTCCCCAAAGAGTCAGACATGACTGAGCAACCAGTACTCTCACTTCAGTGGCATTAAGTAATTTCACAGTGTTGGGCAACCATCCCCACCATCCATCTTCACAACTTTTTTCATTTTGCAAAAACTGAAACTCTGTCCTCATGGAACACGAATCCACTATTCCTCTCCCCCAGCCCCTGGCACTCAGCATTATACCATCCATCTCAATGAATCTGAATCCTCTGGGGACCTCATATAAGTGGATCACAGTGGCTATATTGTTTTAAATTCCCACTAATGGTACACAAGTGTTCTTATTTCTCCATATTCTCACCAGTACTTGTTTATTTATAACCAGCTTTTAAGGGTTTGTGAACCTTAGGTAGCTATCTATTGCTGTGTAACAAACTGCCCCAAAACCTAACTCCTTAAGACAGCAAGAATTTACTGTCTGACAGTTACTCGGGACTTCCCTGGTAGTTCAGCAATAAAAAATCTACCTGCAATGCAGGAGACAGAGGAGAAAAAGGGTTCTATCCCTGGGTTGGGAAGATCCCCAGAAGAAGAAATGGCCACTCACTCCAGTATTCTTGCCTGGGAAATCCCATGGACAGAGAAACCTGGTGGGCTATTGTCCATAGGGTCACAAAGAATCAGACTCGACTGAGGGACCTGAGCTCACGTTCAGCTTCTCAGGGTCAGGAATCAGTGAGAGTGGCTACAATGAGTGGTGTAAGTCTCCCTTCCCTGGACCCCAACAACCATTGAGTTGCTTTCTGTCACTGTCTATAGATTAGCTTGCAATTTCCAGAAGGTTGTATGAATGGGACCATGCAGGGCATTCTCAAGCTCTCTGTATGAACAAATGTGATGAGGACGAGGTGGGGCAGAGGGAGCTGGTTCTTTGGAATGGGATAGTGGGTAGCTAAGAGTCTGGGGAGATTGGGCTTGAGAGCAGAGAGCCCAGTGTTTCTGTGGGGTCGATGTGGTCTTTTTTAATTAATTGATTTGGCTGCACTGGGTCTCAGTTGCAGCACACAGGATCTTCAGTCTGTGTTGCGACACACGGGATCTTTAGTTGCAGCAGGCAAACTCTTAGTTGCAGCATGTGGGGTCTAGTTCCCTGTGTTGGGAGGGTAGCCACTGAACCACCAGGGAAGTCCCCAATGTGGTTTTGAGTATAAGCAGAGGTGCAGGAGGGCGCGTGGCACTGTCCCCCAGGTCAGAGCGGCTGAAGATGGCCATCTTCCTTTTCATGCTTCTATCCCCTCCATGTCACAATCCCCTATCAAGGTACTGCAGGTGGCCCCTGCACCAGTTGTCAAGTCACCAAAATGACACCCCTACTCCCTCAGGCTGGGCTGGGAAACCTCGAACGGGATTTCTTCAGCTCCTTCATGCACTGGTTTTGACACCTCCAGCACCCCTCCCCCCCAATAATCTCAACTCCCCAAAGCCTGGCTCTATCCAGAAGCCTTTGCTGACTTGACTTTATCTGACCGGAGAGGGTGTGGAGAGTGGGGGTGCGCTGCCCTGTAGAAGGTTGGGTCACTTCTCACCAGCCTCGGTCTCTCCCCCTCATTCTTTTTTCCTCTCTTCCGCCAAATCGGGGCCTACTCCTACTTTCCCAGGGCTTCATTCTCCCACCAGTCCCCCGAGCTCAACGAGATAGGAGGTTTCCTGGGGTCTGTGAAAAAGCTTTGGGTAATAGAGAGGTGGAAGCCCCAGGAAACCTGGGTCCGGGGGCAGTCTCTGCGGTCGCGAAGGCAAAGACTGGGCCAGGGACATCGAGAGGCCGGATTGGCGAACTGGGCACGAGGCGCGATGGTCCCGCCCCTCCTGGTTGCCAGGGCCCAGCCTATCCGCGGTCAGGCCGGCCTCGGGTCTCCAGGTGGTTGGGTGGGGGCCTGGGCAGGTGTGTGTGGGGCAGCGGATGGGGAAGAGGGGGTTAGACTGGATCGGACACCCCAAGGGATTACCCCCTCCCCGAAGCCCGTCTGGTTGGGTGTCTGAGGTCCTCAGGCGCAGCCGCAGAGAAGCCGCCTGTGGCTCCCACGCGCTCCCCCCTCCCCACTCAGTTCCGCGCGCTCCCGCCTGCGCCTTCCCGGTCTGGATCCGGAGCACGCGCCCCCTTCTCCCCCGCCCGCCGCCAAGGGCCGGGCCCGCCTCACGGCGCCGCCGCCTGCCGCCCCCTCCCCTCGCCTGCCCTCCGCTCGCCGCAGCCACCGCCGCGGCGCTCCCACCCGGCCCCACCCCAGGCGACCCAGCGTGGAGCGGAGGAAGACCGAAGCCCGAGGTGAGCAGTGGCGCGAGCAGGTGGAAGGGCGGCGCGGACCAGGGCCCAGTTGGCGCAGGGGGACGGGCTCGGAACGCGGCTCTTTGTCTCCCAAGCCTGTGCGCGGGCTGCCGGGACCTCTCCTCCTCCCGGCAGGTGCCGGCATCTCTCTCGGAGGCCCGGGACTGCTCTGGGGGCTGGCGAGGGGACCCGGGTGTGTGCTCATCCCTTCATATGGAACCTGTCGCAGGGCCCCTGGCCCGACACTGTTGGTCAAGGCCCTGAGGGGGCGAGGGGTAGGTGGGTTGATCTCTAGTCCTGAGAGGGAGCAGAGGCAGGCGTGGCCTGGAGGAAAGGCGATAAGGACGAGACTTGGGGATCACCATGAGCAGCTGCACTGGTGAATGGTGGGTGGGTGGAAGGAAGTGGATCCAAGCAGAGATTTGGGTACCCATGGGTGGTGACGCAGGAGGAGCAGAGAGGTGCCAGGACCCAGAGCCTTGCAGGCAACAGCATAGCGGTCCAGGACCTGGGATGCTGATTAATCTGTTTCTTCGTGAGGTGCTGGATGGACAAGAGGGACAAGTCCAGGGCAGCGGCCGCCGGTCGCCCGCCCGCTTCTCGCCCTCCCGGCCTTCCGATCCCCAAGTCCGCAGGGTCTCCACGACCCCCTCCTCCAGTAACCAGCGCGGCTCTCCGAGTTCTGGGAGCAGCAGCCGCCGCAGGGCGAGGGCCCCTGGCAGAGAGAACTGGAGGCATCCGGGGAACCGCTCTCCCGGAGGTTACTTCCCAGTTGGGACCAACACGGAGCGCTGGGACGGGCCCCCGGAGCCCAGGTACTTCAGCCTCTTTCCCTGATTCTGACCCTGTCTTGCCTCCTCTCCTCTGAGGCTCCAGCATCCCCTTGATATCTGCGGCACCTGTGTTGACTCGGCCTTCTCCCCACAGCCTCCAGGCCCCCAGCGGCTGGGAGAGGAGAGCGGGCCCCTGCCAGGACCCCAGGCTCAGGCTGTATCTCTAGTCCCGGGCATGCCAGCGCGCCCACCAGGTAACACACCAGCCCCCACCCCCCTAGTCCCTTAGGCAAGGGTTAGTGTCTCCATCTGGAAGCCTTTAATTAAAGTGTGTGGGAGCACTTGCTGATCACTGGGCGCAAATTGGTGAAAGCTGTTATTGGCTGGCAGAGAGCATATGCTCCATTTTACAGATGGGGAAATGTAGACTTGGGAGAGGAAACAGGAGCTGGAGCTTTGCCCTGATCGCAGCCCCTCCTGTCCTCAGAACAGGCCCTCTTGGGCAGAAGGGGCTCCGTCCCCCAGCTGAGGAACCTACGGCCAGAGGAAGAGCCACAGATTCACCCAGAAGGAGCACCCTGAGTACCGGGGCTCGGAGAGGTATGTGACCTAGGGGGAGGAACCGGCGGGGTTCCTGAGCTGTGAAGTATTGGTGACCTTTGGCCTTCTGTTTTGTCCCCAGACTCTTCTGGGTCCACCCCAGCCATCCCCTCCCCGGTCAATTCCCGTCGGCCTCGGGCTGCGGGCGCTGAGGTGGGTGTCCCCCGGGCAGCTCCAAGTGCCCGGCTCCGGCCCCCGACGACTGAGGCCTCCAGGAAATCAGTGAACAGCGCCCCAGAGCGCAGCGCGGCGGAGCCGAGCCCTGCCGCCAGGAGGCGACCCAGCGCCGGCGGGAGCCTCCAGAGGCCAACCTCGCGCCCCTTGGGCTCTAGCGTCACCCCTCTATCCTCCCCTGTCCGCTCTGGAGCCTCCCCGGCTGGAACACCCCGGGCTCTTGTTCAGCCCAAGTCGAAAGGACTTCAGACCCTTCGCGCCCCGCAGGCCACATCCCCCAGGAAAGGCGCAGCCCCAGTGAGGGGCCTTTCTCCTCTGGCCACATCCTCTCTACCTTGTCCTACCGCACCGCCTCCGCATGTCCCAGCCACTCCCTCTCGGGAGGCGCTCCCTCCTTCTCCACCGACCACGCCCCCTTCCCAGGCCCTCAGCCGGTCTTTGACCACGCCCCATTCACTAGCCCCTCCCTCTTCGGCTCCACCCTCTCTGCTGACCCTCCCCTCTCCTCCGGCCACACCTCCTTTGAAGGCGCCACACACACACCTGGGTACATCCTTTCCTGAGGGGTCCTCCTCTCCTTTGGCCATGGCCCCTCTTCTGGCATCAGTCCCTCCAGTTTCACCCGCTCTGCATAGTGTACTCCGCACCGAGGCGTCTTTGACTTTACCTCCTTTTCCAGCTCTCCCCTCTCCCTTAGCCACACCACCTTTGGCAGGTCCTCTGCCACCAGCCGCTGCCCCCATACAAGCCCCTCTCTCTCAAGCAGCATCTGCGAGGAACCTGTCCTCTCCCCTAGCCACACCCCCTCCTCAAGCTCCTTCCGCTCTGGCCACGCCCTCTCCGCAGGCCAGTCCTCTGTCTCCACCTCTTCAGGCCACGCCCTATACACTGGACACGCCTCTCACACCCCCTCCACCGGCCTCACCCTCTCAGACCACACTCTCTCTGCAGGGTTCTCCGCTTTCAGAGTCTCCCTCTACCCTGGTCAGGCCTCTGCTACACACTCCACCAACTCTGGCTACTTCCCCTCGACAGGCCACTCCTATACAGACCCCATCTCCAGCCTCACCACCTTTGCGGGCGACCCCTCCTCCGCTGTCCGTGCCTCATCCGCACTCTCCACCTTCTCTGACCACGCCTTCTTTACAGGCCACTTCCCCTCAGAGCCTGCCTCCTCTGCTGGCTTCACCTTCTTTGGTCTCACCTCCTTTGCTGGCCCCACCCTCTCCTCCCCCTGCTTCATCTCCTCTGCATGATCCTCCCTCTCTTCGGGCTCTGCCCCTACAGAAGGGTCCACCTTCTCTGGCCTCGCCTCCTCTTCAGGCTCCCCGTTCTCCCCCTGCTGCACCCTCTCTGCAAGACTCTCCCTCTCCCCAGGCCACACCCCCTCCGCAGGCTCTACCTTCTCTGAGCACGCCCCCTTTACAGGCCACTCCTCCTCAAAGCCTGCCTCCTCTGCAGGCTCCACCTTCTCTGGACTTGCCCCCTCTTCAGGCCCCTCCTTCTCCCCCTGCTTCACCCCCTCTGCAAGACTCTCCCTCTCCTCTGGCCACACCCCCTCCGCGGGATCCGCCTTCTTTGAGCACGCCTCCTTTACAGGCCACTCCTCCTCAGAGCCTGCCTCCTCTGCAGGCCCCACCTTCTCTGTCCTCGCTCCCTCTGCAGGCGGGTCCCTCTCCCTCTGCTTCACCCCCTCTGCAAGGCCCTCCCTCTCCTCTGATCACGCCCCCACCATGTGCTCCACCTTCCCTGGCCTTGCCGACTTTGCAGACCCCTCCCTCTCCCCCTGCCTCACCTCCTCTGCAGGCCCCACGCCGCCCTCCAACCCCGGGTCCCGATGCCCCCATCTCGGGCCCACGGCTGACCCTGGCGCTGGCCCCGGGCCCACCGCCGCCGCCGTCGCGCAGCCCGTCCAGTACGCTGAGTGGCCCGGACCTGGCGGGCCACAGCAGCAGCGCCACCAGCACGCCCGAGGAGCTGCGCGGCTACGACAGTGGGCCCGAAGGCGGCGCCGCAGCCTCTCCGCCTGCCGATGCCGAGCTCGCCGCCTGCCACCCGGCAGCTTGGAGCCGAGGTTCCGCGCCGCCTCTGGCCATCCGTAGTACCCTAGGTAAGCAGTCCTCCGGACTCTGAGGAGCAGTAGAAGGGGCGAGGTCTGGGATGTGAGAGGGCGGGGTCGGAGGCTCGGCTCGGGGGCAGGACAGTTGGGTCTGAGGGCGGAGCTGAAGGGAGGGCGGGGTATCGTGGCGGGGGTGGGGCTTCCCGCTCTCTGTGTGCATCCCGGCCCCTCTGCCCGCAGTAGCGCCCCTGCCTTGGTCTCCTGCATCCGGGTCGGGGTCTGCTGATGCCTTGTGCACCATCTATGAGGCTGAAGGTCCCGAGTCGGCGAGCCCCGCCACAGACGCGCTGGATCCCGGGCCTGGGCCCGGCGCGGGCGGTGGGAAGGCGGCGGCCGGAGCTGCGGCTGGTGCGGCCTCTCGTGGCGCGAAGCCGGCGCGCTTGGGAGAGCTGCCGCTGGGGGCGCTGCAGGCGAGCGTCGTGCAGCACCTGCTGAGCCGGACGCTACTGCTAGCTGCGACCGAGGAGGCCGCGGGAAGCAGCGGTGGTCCAGGGGGCGCCGGGGGTGGCGGCAGCGCGGGGGGCGCCCGCACTGCGTTGAGCGACGCCGAACTGGGCCGCTGGGCCGAACTGTTGTCTCCGCTGGACGAGTCCCGCGCCAGCATCACCTCAGTCACTAGCTTCTCCCCGGATGACGTGGCTTCCCCGCAGGGTGACTGGACCGTGGTAGAGGTGGAGACCTTCCACTGAGCCCGACCTTGTCCCCGCCCGCTCACCCCACCCCTGCCTTAGGATTTGCCCCTCAGGTTACACTTAAAGGTCTTAGATTTCGTCCTCCCTCCTCCAGGAGCCTGGCTTCCCGTGGAACGGTCTCAGTCCCTTTAGAGCCCTAGAATCTTGGTCCAGGCTTGCAACCCATTGGAGAAGGCAGTGGCAGCCCACTCCAGTTCTCTTGCCTGGAAAATCCCATGGACGGAGGAGCCTGGTAGGCTGCAGTCCATGGGGTCGCTAAGAGTCGGACACGACTGAGCGACTTCACTTAACTTCACTCTTGCGACCCAACCACACCTTTGGTCAAGGCCCTCCCCTTGAGCTCCTCGGCTTTGGCCTAGAACGCGCTCCCGCACCCCTCGAGCCCCGTCCCTTCCTCGGCCTAGGCACTTCCCGGTGTCCAGTGTATTGTCTTCCGTGCAGCCCGAGTTTGCAATAAAGCGAAGACTGAAGCCTGTTTACTTTCCCCTTCGCGGTCTCGGGCTGGGGGCCTCCTGGACGCATCCGACCCCAGGGCGGCGCGAGGGGCCAGGCAGGCCATGCTGGTGGCTGTGCACAGCAGGTTGTAGCTCTGGTTGAAGGCTTTCCCCAAAGTTCCTCCACTGAGGGTAGGGGCGGGCAAGGAGGGGCTGCGTGGGATCAGGAAATGCTGAGAGTTCCCGTGGTCCGGCGCCGTGCACCCACCAGCGTGCGTGAATGTAGGCATTCTTATGCCCGACTTCTCATGGAAATATCAAGTGCAGGAGGGGCCCAGGTGGGGCTGCGCGAGCAAGTGAATGAACGAGGTGTGCCCAGTGTGGCCAGCTGACCAAGCTCTTCCCATACTCTGCCACGGGAGCAGGCACTCCTTGCAGGGTTGGGGAAGACACTTGGGGAGGGATTGCTTGGATCTCAGGAGAGGGTGCAAGCCACTTCCTGAGGTTCTTCCTCACAGTGTGCACCCTTTTACTTTCTACACCCTGGGGTGTTGGAGACAGGGGAGGCCTGAGACTGATGGCCATCTCAGGTCCCTCCAGGGCCTCCCAAGAGGGCACGCTGTTCTCTGCTCACCAAGGAGGCTTCAGTGCAAAAAGCAGCCCCGCAGCTGAGCCCTGGGCTTGGGAAGGGGAGTCACTGCCTCCTGGGTGGACCGCACTGAGGAGCACAGGGAAGGAGAAGCCTCTCCAAGGCTGATGGGAGATCTGGGCATGCTTCCGTTGCCCACTCCTCTCCAGGTGCCCTCACCATGCCCCTCTGGGCCTGCCTCCCAGCCATGGGCCTTGCCTTTCATCCCAACTTAGGGTATCCTAAGCCCTCTAGCCAGGCATCCTTGCCTGTGCATGTGTCGAGGGTCCTCACCAGAGCCAACCACTGCCTTTGCTTGTCTCCCTGAGTCAGAATTCCTTGACCTTCCTCCCACAGTCCAGTCATTCTGACACTAGCTCCTTTAAGCCACAGCCCAGGCCCTCCTTCTTCCCAAGTACCCATGCAGGAAATGGATCCCCTAGGCCTTTCCTCCCCAGGGGTGTCCTGCTTTACACCCAAAATGATGGCGGCCCGAGGGAAACCACAATCCTCAGGACAGGTAGATGGACAGAGAGGGACCCCATGTGGGGCTATTTCTCTGCCCATAGACCCAGTCCCTGAAGCTGGGTTCCTGCTGGTCCCCACCCCAGAAGCAACTGCCTCCCAACCTAGGATCTGAAGAGAAATTGGCCCAGTCTTGATGGGATACTGTCACCTCCATCCCTGGGAGCTGATCAGTTAAGGTGACAAACTCCAGAGGTTCCTTTTCTAAGCTGGGCTCTGGTGAGGATCTGGGTGTCCTTGTTTCCAGATGCTGAGACAAGCCCAAGGGTAGGGGCTGACTCGTGACATGTTGGGTAGCTGAGGCCCCAAGGCCAGCCCTCGAGAAGGAGCAGGGCAGAGCCCCAGTTCTCCCAACTTCCTGCCCCATGCTGGGAGCTAACCGGATGGAGTTACTCCGTGGGAGCAGGAGAGGCAGGCAGCCACGGTCAAGGTCTCAAGTGTTCAAACTGTGTGGTGGGGATGGTGATGGGTCCACAGGAGCTGTGGTGTGAGAGGGGCTCAGCTGTCCCAGTGCATGACAGGTGTTCTGCTTGCTGCTCCGCAGGTATCATGCAGCAGAGCAGGGCACACTTTGTGGGTCCACACCGGGTGTAGAGGCCAGGGCCAGGCTGGTATCTGGCTGGACCCAGTTAAATGTCTCCCCCAGGAAGCCTTCCTTGCCATCCCTGGATCTGACTCCCTGTGCTAGCTGGGAGTACGCCTCAGCTCTGTGGGCAACCCTAAAAAATACCTGCCTCTCTGGGTCTTCTTTCCCCAGGGCAGTCCCCACTGCCTGGCTCAGTTTTGTCTCTGTGCTGACCCCCGACTGTAGTCCCTCTGATGGTGCCCCTCTCACCTAAGTCCTCCCTGGCTCCCCAGTACCCTCAGTTCAAAGTGCAAAGTCTTTCTTCTCCTGACTTGAAAACCCCCTTCCCAGTCTGGCCATGCCCCCTTTCTCCTGTTCCTTCTTCACAGATCTCACGTGTCTCCTGCTGACCCCTCCACATCTCACCCTTATGCTTCTGTCCTTGGAGATGCTCCCGCCCCCCTGCTCCTCCAAGGAACCTTCCCTGATCTCCCTACACATTCATCTAGGCACTCGCCACGCTTAGTGCAGGCTTATCCCTCACCCCCCACCCCCACAATGTCTGTCTCCTCCACTGCACTTGGGACCCCTCAGAACCAGGCTCAGAGCAGAAAACCCCGAAGGCCGTGGGAAGTACATGCCAAATGGAGGAAACTAGATCCTGAATCCTCCTGAGGCCCCAAGCCCAAGCCCCTTCATTCCCCATGACTCTCAGGGGAGGCCCTGGCTGAAATGCCCTGATGGGAAATCATGGCCCACTCTCTCCATGTCCAGAGCCATCCTCCTGAAAATGCCTGCTCTAAGGGTGCATCTGACCTGTTCCTCCAATACCAACCTATCTCTTCCTACCCCCACACTTAATGTTCACATGCACAGTGTGAACTTTGCTCTTCCACGCTGCACCCCATCCTAGGCAGCCTCTTTGGGCCCCTGCTGTGACCTGTGCCCCTGGTTCTCTTAGACAGTGGGAGGCTCCCAAGGGCATAGACAGCCTCATCCCTTCCCCACTGCTTCACAAGGGGCCAGGGACCCCCAGGCCTGCCCCACTCAGCGCCCCTTGTCGTGACTGTGTAAATACACTTTATTTTCCATCTTTCTCGCCTGGGCGACATGTGGAGTGTGAACAGGCAGTGTGCAAAATGGTGGTGGGCAGTGTGGGGGGCATGTGGGTGAGCCCCTGGGATGCCCACCCTGGTCCCCAGGCTTTGTAACACTGAGTGGGCAACCGGGAAGGGGGGACTGAGCATGGATCTCCACCCCCGGAAGCGCCAGGGGGACTGTTGGTGATGCTGTTCTAAGCTCCAGGAGCACCGAGAAGGTCAGCCCGGGGGTCATGAGGTCCCGGGGGGTCGGGTCTGGGGGCATCGTTGGACTTTGGCACCGTTCTTGGTTCTGACTCAGCAGAGACCACGGGACCACTGTGAGCAGGTTGTGGGGGCCAGGAGGCCTCCTCCCCTGGGGCTGGAGGGTGGGGCTAGGGATACAGAGGAGGAAGGGACTTGGAGGCTGGGGACCCCCTGGAGAGGAGGCTAGCCTGCATGGGGAGCCCCTCTCCCCCCCGTCACTGGCCAAGCTGGGGTGATGGGGCTACCACAGAGGAAGAGGTGGGGTGCTGGGGAGGGGGAGGTCTCTCCACTTCCTTACAGCTGCTCTGGCCTCTAGGAAATAGGGACAGATACTGCCCAGGCCCTGGCTGGTTCCAGCTGGCCGCTCACACCCTGGCAGCCCTGCACTCAGTAGGGGGGACTTTGGTTTCTGTTGCAGGGGCCACAATGCCTGCACCAGGCAGGGAAGCCCTGCCCGGCCATCTTCTCCAGAGGCCAAGGGTCCCCAGGGCCTTCATGGGTGGTAAAGTCCAGCCTACAGGGGCACCTTCCTCCTCAGGCCTGCCCCAGAGCCTGGGCCCTTCCCGGCAGGGCCGCTGTTGTCCCAGGAGGAGGCCAGCTAGGAGAGGGAGCTTCCGTTGGTGCAGTCCTGGGACGCTTGGGTCCTCCTGGCCCTGGCTGTTAAGAGGGGCAGACCTTCCAGGTAAATGGACCGAGAAGGGATAGGACCAAGATGGGTAAACACTGCTGGGGAGGGTGGGCCTGCCAGGGCACTGTGAGGATCCCCAGCCTCTGGCCCTGCCCTCTGTGCCCAGCTGTGCGCTGGGCCTGGCCCTCTGGGTGGGTGAGACCGCCGAGGGCGTGGAGTCTGTGAAGAGCTGGCGCCCACGCAGGAGCGGGCTGGCGGCGGCCCACCCCCCTACCCCCGCGCCCTGGCTCCGAGCACTCGGGGCACGGCCTCAGTTGTCCAGGCCCTGGCTGTAGGGCGCGGCCAGCTCGTCGGCGTCGCTGTCGGAGCTGCCCTCACTGTCCTTGGCCGGCCGCTCCAGCCGGCGGAAGAAGCGCGCGTCGCGCGGGGACAGCGGGTAGAGCGCATCCTGCAGCGCGGCGCCCACGCCCACGCCCAGCAGCTCCTCGTCGGACGACGGCAGCGAGTCCTCGTCCAGGTGCCGCGCCAGGCCCAGCCCGTCGAAGGCCAGCGGGTCCTCAAAGGGCGGCGGGCCCTTCAGCAGCCGCACCTGAGGCAGGGGGTTGGGGTAAGGTGGGACCCGCGCGCTGGAGGCATGCATCGACGTCCCCATAGACGGAGTCCGGCTGCCGGGCCCCTCTCCTCTCCCGCTCCCCAAAACGCCGACGCCCGGCCCATCACTGGCCGCGGCCACCGGGCCTCTCACGCCCCTCCCGCGCTCACCTCGGCCTTCAGCTCCTCGATCTGATCCTTGAGCTCTCGGATGTACTGCGACGAGTCCGAGTGGTTCAGTTGGCCCTGGATGCGGCCCTCCTCTCTCTGAGGGCGGGCCGTGCCAGTCAGCACGGGGTCCAGTCCCCGAGCCAGTCCGCGGCGCGCCCCACCCGCCCCCGGCCTCACCGCTCACCTGGATCTCCAGCTCCGCGATGCGCTGCCGCATCTCGGCCACCGCCGCCATGCTGTCCGCCTCCCGCAGGCGCACGGCCATCACCTCCTCCTTGCTCTGGGGGCGGGGGTGGGGGAAAAGGGGTCAAGGGACGCGGCAGGGCTTAGGGGATGGGGGGAGTGGGGGTGCGGGCACCTTGCACTCGGCCTCCGCCTGCTTGCGGCGGCTCTCGCTGAGCTGCGTTTGCAGCCCCTTGTTCTGCGCCGCCAGGTACTGCAGCTTCTCTTGCAGCGCCGCGCGCTCAGCCTCCACACGGTTCAGCAGGTTGCGGTGGATGTGGTCCTGGGGGCGGATGGGCGGGGGTCACGGCCTTGCCGAGGGCCCGACCCCGGGCGCCGAATTCCCTCCCCGGGCCGGCTTCGGCCCACCTGCGTCTCGAGCTCCACCACGCGCTGCCGCAGCTCTCGACCCTCGGCCAGCGCCTGGGCCTCGCGCAGCCGCACGCTCATCAGCTCGTCCTGCAGCTCGCCCAGGACCAGCTTCCGCGGGGACTCCTTCCAGCGGCCACCGCGGGACAGGTGGGCCTGCGGGGAGAGGTCGGCGGTCGGCCTGCGCCCGGGGCCCCGAGGCCGCTTCGACCGCCTGGAAAGAGGCCCGCCCTCACCTGCCAGGTGTCCGAGAGCTCCTGCAGCTGCAGCTTCAGCTCCCGCGCCGAGGCCACCGCCTCACCCTCCCGGACCTTGAGCGCCTTCAGCTCCTCCTGAAGCCGAGCCACGTTGTTCTCGTCGGGCAGCGAGCTGTTCCTCTGCGGGGAGAGGAGCGCTCAGAGCTGCCCGCAGGCCTCACTCCCCAGCCCCTTCTCCTCTGGGCTTCACCACTGGCAGCCGGGCTGGGAGAGGGTGCACCCTGGACACCCGGATGCCCAGGGGAATGAGGAGGAGGCCCCAGGGAAGGAGACCCCACCCTCGCAGCCCCTGCTGGAAATACCGGTCTGTAAACCTGGCTGTAGTAACAGCACCTGCTCTCTCAGGGGGCTGGTCCAGGGCAACCCCCACACCATAGGTGATTGTTGATAACACCAGGAGAGCAGCGAGGCCAGGTGCTCCTCACTTGGGAATCTGAGATCCTCGCCCTCCCGGCCCAGACCTGGCCCAGCAGAAGCTGAGCAGGTTTCAGCACAGCCCTCTGGGGACTGTGGCCTCCTGGCCTCCCAAAGGCTCAGTGATGAGAGATTTATGCTCCAGCCTCTTGGACCAAAAGCCAACTTGCTGCAGGAGGTTCTTGCTGCCCCTTGTCTGGGAGTTGGGGGGAGGGGGGTGAAACTTCTGGGCCCACATTTCCCTCTGATGTAGAGAGGAGAGACGAAAGGCCAGTCTGGGTGGTGTGTCTGTTAGGGACTGTGAGGCCAATGGCCCTATGCAAGGCTGTGGCAGAGACACCCCACCTAGGAGGACACCCCAAACTGCAGCTTGAAGCTGGGGGCGGTGGGGGAGGTGTGTGTGTGTGTGGCTTCCACTAGTGGGTGAGTACTGCCCTCTGGTGGCCAGGGCATTTCCCTTCTGGTGACTCAAGGGAATTGAGACAATAACCAGGGTGGAAGGAACTGGAAGGGACCAAGAGGCCTGGCGCTCCCTGCAGGGCTGCAGGTGGGAGAAGGCGGCCCCCTAGGTAGTGGGGCTGTGGAGGGGAGCAGCCTTGATGGGCCTGCGCCTTCCCTTCCCCCTGGAGCTCAGGGCCTGAGGGGGACATACACAGTCAGGATGGGCTGTCCAGGGGGCCTGACAACCACTGTGCTGCTGGCCTGGTGGCTGGCATATGAGGGCAGACGTGGCTCTCATGGAGTCATGCTGCTGTGTTTGTGTGTGTGTGCGCGCCTCCAGGGCTTCAGTGGCACATACCTTGCTGTGGAGACTATGGGGGAGGAGGCAGGGGAAGGGCTCTGACTCCAGGGTCTGGCCCTCAGGTCCCTGGGGCTGCCCCCCTTATCCTTGGCAAGGGCTCGGCTGTCACCTCCCAGGGGCACCCTCACTGCCCCATCTCCAGGGTGCACCCAGCGGCCGCTCAGTCACACCTTCTCCATGTCCAGAACCTTGTCCTGCATCTCCCGAAGTGCCCCCAGGGTCTCGGTCTCCCGAAGCCGTGACTGCTCCAGCTCCGTCTCCAGGTGGGCCACAAAGTCCTCGGTGAGGCGCGGGTTATCCTGGGGGCAGGCAGAGGGCTGTGCTGGGTGACAGGCTGCGGTCGGAGGTGGGTGGGCATCTTTCCTGCCAGCCAGGTGAGGGCCCAGGCCTGGGCCCACCTCCTCCACCCCCAGGGCCAGGAGCAGGGCTTAGGTTGTGGGTGGAGAGGAGGGCAAGGAGAAAGCCCATATCCCCTGGAGGGGCAGAACACCACGGGGGCCCTGATGCTTTGTCTTGGGGTCCTGGGGACACCACACATGGCCTCAGGAGGCCCCCTGAGGGACACCAATGGCTGGTTCACAGGATCATTGGGGTGAGTATGCAGAGCGAGTTCTCTGGGCGCTGCTTCCTGCTGTGTGGTCTGTGGCCTGACCACACCATGGGGGTTGTGAGGAGCAGATGGGGAAAGAGTTGGCTGAGACCACTTTCTTGGTCAGTGTCCAGGGGCTTCTCAGCTGGCCTGGTGGCTGGCATATGAGGGCTGGCATATGAGGGTGACGGGTGGGCCCCATACAGAAGACCTCGAGAGTGAGGAAGGAAGCCCCTGGGGTCGGAGCACAGCCTGCATCTTGCTGCCTGGGTGGCCTGGCAGGGCAGTTCTCTGGCAAGTTGCCCCAGCCACCCTGCTCCTCAGCTGCCCCACCCCCGCTTCCCCACTGACCAGGTCTTCTTTATGGGGCCCTCCTGCCTAACTGCCCAGGTCTGCTTGCTACCCTTGGCCACTGGGGGTCTCTGAAGTCCAGGGGTGTGGGTGGCTCTCTCTCGGCCCTGGGCCCTGTGGCAGTTCTGCCCGGCTGCACCTCTTCCAGGGGCCCCACCGGCATCTCCCACACTCCCTCCCTGCATCCCTCTGCCTTGCAGTGACATCCCTGCCTCACCTAGCTCTGCAGCAGGCCTAAGGGCGGGAGCCCTGAGGGGGCAGGTGAATGTCTCTCCAACTGGCCTGACGGAGGGCACTGTGCCATGGGTAGGGTTAGTCCAGCCTCAGCTTCCCCACTGGCCTGGCTGCTTCAGAGCCAGGTGGGGCTACAGCACTTGAACTTGAGCCGGAGGTGGATGCGGGTCAGCAGTAGTGAAGTTCTGCCCCTCTGTCCCCAGGAGCAGAGGGTCAACACGTAGGGGAAGGATTCTCCTCAGCCAATGACCATTGCTTCTCTCCACCGTTTCTCAAGCACCCTGTGGTTTCTCCACATCAGGGACTCTCACTTCACTGCCAGGCCCTGCTGGTTCAGCCCTGGGGTGTGGGGAGCTGACAGCACCCTTCCCTGCCCCTCGGGGCCTGTGCTCAGTCATACTTGCTGAGTTTGGAGGCCACAGCTGCCAGTGGGTTACCACATCAGGAAGGCAGCTGCTGGGTGTGGCTGGAAGAGAGTTCTGGAAGCCCTCTCTGGGAGAAGTGGACTCTGCCATGCTTCAGCTCTCCACCACCCACCTGAGTTCATGACTCCACAACAGACTTGGGCTACCCCCCACCTCATCCCCAACCCATCAGCTCAGGCTGGTGGGCACAGACCAGACCCTCTTCTAAGGGCAAGGTGTTGGGCACTGGAGGGGGTTACCCTCTCCCATCCTAGCTCCTACCAGGCATGGCTGCCTACCCACCCCCTGAGGAAGCCCTGAAACTGAGCTCCCCTGCTGAGTGTATGATTAACCTCTCTACCCCCAAAAAACTTTATTGCCTTTCCTGTGCCACACTTCTCTTGAGTTGCAAAGAAAATGGGGGGCTGAAACCGAGCAGGATCCCGTGGGCCCTCCTGGGTACAAAAGCCCTTCCGTGTCCCTGTTTCTTGTTTGTAGAAAAAGGCTGTAGTCTCCAAGGCCTCCGCTGAGTTCCAGAGAGCAGCCTCAGGCAGTAAATGATGAGGACCATAGAGTCCCAGGACGCCTAGGCCCTCCTGAAGGAGTAGAGATAACTACTTGACATGGGTCTTTGAGTTCTTCTGCAGAAATTAAGAGCCCCAGCCAGGTGGAGCATGGTGACTACACACTGACCACCAGCACCAGGCCCCAGACTGGTTGTAGCAAGAGGGTTGATGATGACTGAGGTTCCCTAAACATCACCCTGTTTCCTCACCATCAGCCAATCAGGAGAAGGTCCACAAGCTGACCCTGTGTCCTAAGACCCTCTTCCCTGGCACTCTCTTAAAAAAAGACCCTGCCTAGGGGCTTCCCTGGGGGTCCAGTGGCTAAGACTCCACACTCCCAATTCAGGGGGCTTGGGTTTGATCCCTGGTTGGGGAACCAGATTCCCACATTCCACAACTAGGAGTTCACATGCTGCAACTAGAGATTCCACATGCTGCAGTGAAGACAGAAGGTCCCGAGTACCACAACCAAGACCTGATTCAGCCAGATAAATAAATGAAAGTACTAAAAAATCCCCTGCCAAAAAGCCATCGGGGACTTTCTGGGTTCTTTTGAGCATGAGCTGCCCTTTCTCCTTGTTTGCAAAAGATGCTGTAGTTTCCTTCACCACAAGCCGTGTTGGTAGCTGGTTTTGCTGCATGTCAGATGAGTGGACCTAGGTTTGGTTTGATAACAGCCCAACAGCCCTTCAGACCCTGGAGAGACATCAAGGCTCCCCCAAGGAATCACAGCTCTATTAGTGGAGGGTGGGGTCCCTGCAGGGACAGTTGGGGGAACGGGGGAGGCTGACTGTCTTGCCCTCAGTGTAGCAATCTGGTAGGCTGGATGCCCCACTGGTGGGTGGGAAACGGAAACCACAGGATCCCCCCGGGTGTGGGGCTGGGGGAGACTCTGGGTGCCCTGTCCCCAAGGAAGGAACAGGAGGGCCAGGGGCTGAGGCAGGGCTGACTGGGGCCAGGTGCCCCAGAGCTCTGCAGGCAGCCAGGCACAGGGCGTGGCCTGGCCCTGGTTCCCGCCCACCGGCCTGGTACCTGCTGCTCTTGCAGCTGCCGGATGGTGCTCTGCGCCTTCTGCAGGTCTTCGGCCGCTGAGCTGCACTGCTGCCGCACCACAGCCAGTTCCCGCTTGATGACGTAGTTCTCCTCTGCCTCCTGTGCGCGCGTCACCTGCCCCTGAGGACAGCGAGGATGAAGTGCCGTGACTCTCTGCTCACACCCCCAGCTCTGCCTGGGGCCTGCCAGCGGGGAGGCCCAGAGAGGGTGGAGGCGGGGTGGGAGGAGGAGGAGGACCTCCCACACTCAAGAGCCTGGGATGGGGTGCCCCGTGAGGCCTGGGGATGTTGGAGGGGCAGGCAGGAACAGGAACCAGGAGGAACCTGGGGGAACAGACCCACCTGGGACCCAGGCTCTGGCTTGCAGCCTCTGTCCCAGGTGAGGAGAAATAAGTCCTTGTCCACAGGGTGGACAGCACAGCAGAGGCCAGGCTCTGCCGGGGATGACAGGGATCTGGGGACAGCCGAGGGCCCAGAGGCTCAGGATGGGCTCCTGGGGGCCAGGTTTAGGGGTACACCTCTCCCCCAACCTTCTTCAGTCCTGGGCCCCCAGACTTCCACCTGCCCAAGACTAAGACTCCCCAGCCTCATCCCCTTAACCCCCGATTTAGGCCCCCCATTCCAGGCTCAGAGCCACCAGGTGGTGAGGCAGGAGCTTCCAGAGAAAGCCATTCAAGATGAGGCAGCAGCAGAAGCAGGCGAGTGAGAAAAGAGGACAGCCTTGCAGGCCGGAGCAGAGAAGAGCGTAAGGGGCCATAAGGGGTAGGGGTGTGTGTGTCTGTGTGTGTGTGTGTGTGTGTCTGTGTGTGTTGGGTGGCTCAGCTGTGCCCACACCAGCCAGGGCCTGTTGCTGATGTAACCTGAGGGTCCCCACCCTTATCCCTACCAGTGTCCCCTGGAGAGAGGAAACCTGTGCATTGCGTGCACTCACACGGGCCCACAGGCACCAGGCCTTCACACGCATGCCCCCTCCCCCAGAGGGAAGCCTCTGTCTCCTGAAGAAGCGGTCCCCAGCCGCCCCCATGCACAGCACCAGGTCTGCCCCCTCCCCCCTCCTCTCCCGAGGATGGCAGCGGCCAGGGCAGAGGCGTCTGGTGGTCATGTGTGGGCACCGGGAAGAACTGGGAGAGGGAGAGGAAAAGCTACAGTACCTGTATTAACCTATCAGCCAGAGCAGCGCTCTCCTACCCGGCGGAGGGGTTCCGAGCGACAGGGGGAGGAGGCAGAGCGGAAGGCACGGGGACAGGAGAGGGGAGACAGACAAGAACCACATGTCACTAACGCGGTGGGCTATCTCTAGAAGCGGGAGAGAGGAGTGAGACCGGAGAACCAGAGAACCAGCAGGAGAGGGCCGGGAGGAAGGCCAAAGCCAGAGCGAGCTCCGTCCTGGGGAGGAGTCTGTGTGTGAGTTGGGGGGAAGCAGGGTCACCCATGGGAGCTGTGGGGATGGGGCCTCACCTGAGGAGGGTTGGTGGGGGAGCCCTGGGCCCTGTGAGTGCAGTTTTAATTTGGAGGCAGAACAAGACTCAAGGCTTTGGGGCAAGGACAAATTCCACCCGCAGTCAGTAGTGGGTCAAGTGAGACTGAGTGGGGAGCTGGAAGTTGAGAGCCCCCATCTCTACTCTCATATTTAAAAACACGTTGGGGCAAGGGTCAAGGCTATGGCACCCCCTCCATTGTGCACGGCCACCCTCTTCTCCTCCTTTCTTTTGTCACAGCAGCCCACACCCAGGCAGCCCGGGAGGGAGCCAGACCCAAATGGATTTCTGTGTTTGCAGTTAATGGGGTTATAACTCAGTCCCCCTTCAGGCAAAGCTTCCCCTTGGTCCCCAATTTACACAGCAGCCGAAGTCTCAGGGAAACACATGGTGGGGCCCGTGGGATTTATGGTGGGAGTTTAGGGTGGGGTCGCCCCTGGGGCGGGAGGCTGGCTGGCCAGCCCTCTGGCTGCTAGGTCCTGCTCAGGACTGGGAGGGTTTGCTGCCGCAGGCTGGCAGCCACACCCTCACCTTCTCCAGGGTTTCAATCCGCTGCTTCAGGAGCCGGTTCTCCGTCCGAAGCCTCTGTAGTGAGGGGAAGAAGGGAGAGTGAGTCAGAGCCCCGTGTCCTGCTCCTGTGCACCAAGAAGTCTGTCCCCCTAGGGCCAGGCCATCTTCAGGCAGGAGGGCACCAGAGTCTAATGGTCCAAGTTGGTGATTCCAGAAAACAGTCAAGGCCAATTCTCATTTGGAATGGCCCACTAGGTATTTAAAAACAACAACAACAAATCTTGGTTCAGGAAAACCAATGTGATGGCTTGGGTGGATATGCACTGTGTGAGGGGGTATGGTTGGGGTGGAGGTGGTATGGAGCGGCAGTCAGCATCCGTGTCCTCCTGTGGAGTCGACTCGGGCCTGTCAAGGGCAGAGCCTTCTGTGTTTTGGGAGAAGCTGCTGGCAGACAGTCCCTGCCCCTCACAGCTTGGATTTGAGCCCCAAGGCTTAGAGGACAGACTTGGAGTCTAGGTCCAGGAAAGGAAAGGGGTCTTGCGGAACTGCGTGCTGTTGATGACTACATTTCTGCGTCCCTTTGAGAACCAGCTGCGCCCGACAGTTGTCACCGTCCCCCTCACCCCCCCTCTATTTTTGAGGCAGTCTTCCTTCTGCCTTCCATGCTGTGCTGGTGGTTTTGGTGGGGGTACTCATGGTTTTAGGTTTCCCCACAGCCTTCTGGGAAGCAGGGGAGGTTGACATTCACCTCACCCCTAGTTTCTACCCCCGGGCCCTTTAAGCAGTGGGCCCTTCCATCAGTGGGTCAGCGAGAATCCTGCTTCCCTGTGTATCACACAGGACATTCTTCTGGAGAGAAGAAGGTGATGGAAACATGCAGAACACACCCAGGAAGCAGCTATGGTCAGAGAGGATCACAGACTTGATTGATGGGCGCTGACTCATGTCAAGAGAAACTGAGTTGGAGGCAGGCAGGGTCTTGCTGGAGGCTCCTAGCTTGCTGGAGTCAGAGCTGTTGCAGGCCCGGGTCTCTGTCCGTCATAGGGATCCAGAACCAGAGTCTTGACCCCTGACCCCTGGATGGTTCTGTCTACTTTCTGGCCTCAACGCACGGATGGCCAAGCTCAGCCATCCTCGGAGGAGCTGAGTGTGCTGACCAACACCTCGCCTCGCTCCTCTTCCTCCCAGGAGAAAACCAGATAGGGTGTGAACAAGGACTGTGGGGGCCTACGTACTAATCACAGTACTGAAAAATTTTTTGTTCTGTATTTTTGATACTTTGATATCCTGCCGCCTTGCTAATCCTGGAGATACTGCTGTTCCTAGGACTAGTTAATTCCTAGGGACAGTAGACAGCATGCCTGCTGGTCTGCCTTCTACATACTAACCGGTCACACCCCTGCCTACCTCCCTTACCTCTCACACACCAAACCATTATTTCCCATGCCCTCAATTGTCCCAGGACAGGTGGTGACCACTCCTGTAGCCCAGAGCCCTGGAAATTATTCAAACCAGCCAATCTTGACTCTCTTGAACCTGCCTACACACCCTCTTGAACCCTGACTCACCCCTTCCCATGGAAATCCCAGCAAGGGCTCTGGCCCAGGCTTTTCTCCTGCCCTGCCCTGATGCTTCCTCATGTAGCCCTGCACACAGAGAAGAGGTGTGCCCCTCTGGGAACTGTGAGTAACAAACTGTCCTTCTAAAGGCGGTTGTCTGTGTTTGTCACCTCACTGTACTTGATGAAAACAAATTCCAGGTTTGCTTTAAAACAGGCAAAAGGTGAAAGGGCACAGGGCAGGGACAAGGGATAAAGCATCTGTCCTGCCCTGCCCTTGGGGGTGCTCAGGCTTGTCTTGTGGGAAATTTCCAGGCTGGCACGTGGTCTGAGGGTCTGCTGCACCCCTCCCTACTGCTGAGCCCTCCTGGCCACCAGGTGAGAGCAGGCCCTTGTCTGCATGAGCAAGACACATGTACATGTTTGGACTGGTGCATCAGTAATGCTGCCATTCCTGAGAAAAGGAGATGCTTAAAAGTTCAGGACACAAAACTTTCTTAGAAAACCTACCAACAGAGCCAGGACAATAAGGTCCTCTTTCCCCACTCAGATATGGGCAGCAGGTAACCTGGATTATAATCTAGGTTCTGTTTCTGTCTTTCGAGAGGAAGTTGGGATGATGGTGGTGGTTCATAATAACAATCTGAACAGTAGAGCAAGTGTCATCCCCATTTTGCAGAAGGGGACACTGAGGCTCAGAGAGGTGCATTCATGTTCCTGGCAGGTCACCCAGCTGGTTTGCAGTAGAGCCGAGATTTGAACTCCGGTCTGTGGGACGCCAGGCCCAGGCACTGTGGGACTCTGTCCCTGAAGACAGAGCCAGGCTGTGTTGGGGTTTGCGTCTGTGTCTGACCCCCACCCCCACTGGACTGGGGGCCCTCAGTCTCTGCCATGATTCTGGCACATAGTAGGTGCCTCCTAGATGCCTGTGGAGAGATAACCAAGATCACATCTGGAGGGTTGAAAGCAGAGGGAAGGAGATGGAAGGGAGTCTGTGTGTAGAGGCTCTGCATGCCCAGGAAAGACCCTCTGATACTGTGATCTACCAGGAATATATATTTGGTCTTCATCTCTGGTCCTGGCACAGCACTCCTAAAACCCTGGGAATTTTCTTAGAAAGGAATCAAGGTGTTACTTGTTATGTTAATGAGGTGACTTTTGGAAATCCCCCAGGTCACCTAAGCATGGGGCTGGTAGCCAGGTGACCATATCCTGTGATGAGAGGGTTGGAACTTTCTGCCTGACCTCAGGGAAGGGAGAGGGCTGGGAGTTGAATCTCCATGCACAGTAAACTGTCCACCTGTTAAACCATGTCCCCAGTTCAGGGGGCAGGGGTGGCTCTTGCTCTCACGTGGCCTGGTGGTAAGTGAAAGGGCAGCTGGGCCAAGGATCACCCCTCGAGGCCATGGGACACCCTGGTGTGTGGCCCATGCTGGGTGGGGCCACCCTCATCGAGGGGGCTTCTGGGGCATCCTGCCCCAGCCTGGCCCATCTCCACCTGAACTCACCTTGATCTCAATCTGCTCCTCCATCTCCTTGCTCTTCATGGCCGCATACTCCTTCTCCAGCCTGCAGAGACAGGGGAGGGCCGATGTGCTCACTGTCCCACCCTCAGGTACCCCCTTACTGCCTGCACCCCGGATGCCCGCTACTGACCTCTTCATCTTCTTGGGGTTGTACTTGACCTGGTAAGCCTTGAGGATCAGCTTATCTGGACAGCTGTCGAACTGATGGGGGATCACCCTCTGGAAGTACTGTGGGGACATGGGTGGTCACTGACATGTGGGCCCTGACCACCTGGGACCACTCACGTCCCTGGGAGGCCCTGCTTCCCTGGAGGAGGGGCCTGGGCATGCCAGTAGTGTCAGCCAGAGCCTGTTGGCCTGGGGCCTTGCATGGCCTGCGGGCGCTCCATCAGTGTATGTGGATCGAGCTAGTGAGTATGAGAAGCAGGAATCGTGAGAAGGAGCTGCCTGTGGCCAGGACTTCTGTCTTCAGGAGAAGCAGGCTTCAGGAGCTCCTGAGGGGGAAGGCCAGGGTGGGGTCTGAGAAGAGGGGCCTTCATGGTGGGGACAGGGGGAGCCATGCCACTGACCCACAGCAGTGAAAAGAGATGGAAGAGGTTGAAGGATCAGGGTGGCAGGGAGGAAGCCAGAAGAAGGAGCCCTTGGGGGCCTGCCTGCTCCCCCAGGGCCCCTGGGGCCTCCACGCAGAGTTTAACCACACGCTGCCGGTGGACATAGCTTTCTGCGGCTTGGGACTGGGCTGGCTCTGCTCCAAAGCCCAGCTGGCCCCCTCTGGCAGCTGCAGACAATGGGTGCCCGTGTTCGTGAACACAACTGTGGCCTTTGTGCATTCTTCCCCAAACCACCAGCTGGAGAACGCTGGGAGGGGGCAGAGGCCTGCATGATGGGGACACAGTGGTGAGAAGCAGGCCAGCCTCTTCTCCGCAGGCAGGGCAGCTGGCCGGGGCAGGCAAGGGGAGGGTCAGCCCCAGACCCTCACTCCCTCCTGGGCTCTCACCTGGCCTGGTTGCTGGGGCTGAAACCACACCCAAGGCCTCCAGGTGTGGCTAGTATTGCTATTTGTCACATTAGGCTCCTAGGGGACCTGGAGCTGGGGGCAGGTGAAGTAGGGTGGACTTCTGGGCTTGGCATTCCTCTCTCCCTGCTGCCAGGCTGCTGGCCCTGGCCCAAGTCTGGCAGAGCTGGGGGCTCCTCAGGCCACCCCCCACCCCGGGCCCTTCAGGGAGATCTTGGGGGGCAGAGATGATGGGAAAGGATCAGGGCACTCAGGAAGTCCAGGGTCTCCCCATCTTTCAGGAAAGGTTCACTCGCCCAGGTGCCCCTGCTGGGGGCAAACCCACCACCCTGGACCCCTGCCCACCTGGGACATCCCCTCCATGTCCAGCTGCATCAGCTCCATCTGGTTCACCTGCAGCAGGGCGAGGCCCACCCGGAAGATGATCTCCAGGCCCTGCAAAGGCAGAGGAGGCAGTGCATCTCTGGTTCTGCTCTCCAGGGGGCCATTGAGCCGTCCCTGAGCCCTGGGATCATTTCAGGTGGGGACCTGAGCCACTCCATCCAGAGCGCCCAGGAGAGGAAGGGGTCCTCACCTCGTACATGAAGATGTCAAAGACACGGGTGGCGACGGGCAGTGGGAAGGTGGTGAGGAAGAGTGTAAGGAACCAGGATGAGGCATACATGGACGTGTGGAAGCTCTGGGAGCGGAAGTGGGTGTTCAGGTCCGGGAGCTGCTCCTGGGGTCAGGGAGGAGGCCAGGCACCATGAGGAGGGCGCTGGGCACAGCAGTCCACACCCTCAGGTTCCCTCTACCCGGAAGTACCTGCATCTTCAGGGAGCCTTCCCTGACTTGCCCTGGGCAGCCCTCCCGCCACACTGTCCCTGGGTGGGGCAGAAGTACCCTAGAGCTCTGAGCAGCACAAGGGGAGACACAGGCAGGGATAGCAGGCCCAGCAGGCCAGGGGATCCTCACCACCACCCCCAACAATGCTTTGAGTTTTGTGCCCAGACATGCTTAAGGGATGTTTGACTGGCCTGAATTTTAGATGGCTGGAAAGTGACAGAAACTGGGGAAACTGAGGATGCAGAAGATGTTAGGAGCCCCTGTTGGTCCTCCACAGGGAGAACGGACCCTTGACTGTCCCCTGGCCTGCCCTGGGCCTCCTCCGGACTCAGGGACTCTCTGGTGGTGGCAGCTACTTTGCCACAGGAGCTCTTGGCTCCTTCTCTGTGGCCCTGGGCCATCTGCTGGCTGGCACTTCCGGTCCCCTTGACCGACAGCACCTCGTGGTCCTCCAGGCCTGAGGAGGGGGCTTTCACAACCAGACGCATCCTGCCCACTGGTGCAGAGCCACACAACCCCATCTGCAACCGGCTTCCGGAGCAGGCCGGAGTGTGTGTGTATGTGTGTGTGTGTGTGTGTGTGTACACCGATGCTGTCTGCCAGCCAGGAGCGGGCCCTGTGGGGGCTGCTATTTATAAACAGGCGGCTGCAGCTCTCTAGTAATCAGCAAAGGCAGGCAGACAACATTTTCCCCCTTCCACTACACTGGGGAGCAGATAGAAAGGGATGGTGTGGGGGTGTGTCTGAGGCAGGCCAACCCCTCCATCCTGGCCTGAATGACTCTGGGAACCCTGAGTTCTGAGAAGCCCCGACTGTAAAGACTGGCCCCTGAAGCATCCTTCAGGCAGTGCTCCAGGGCCCCTTGGGGAGTAGGACCCCTTTCTGCCCTGGTGCGTCTGGGTGGGTTCTCAGGCCTGGAATTTTCAGTCGAAGAGACTCCCTGGGAGGGCCAAGGTCAGCACCCGTGAGTGTGGCTGGCAGGGTATGGGGGGGGCGGAGTGGGTAGGGCATGATCACCTGGGCCTGCTCACCTGTAACATGTATTCAAACTGGTAGATGCAGAGCCCCAGCTCGGCCATGCTGGGCTTGAAGAGCTCCCGTAGGCGGTACTCCTGCATCAGCCGCACGAACACACAGAAGGCCTCCTCCTCAGGCATCTGGGGGCAGGGGGTGTCTGTGAGTGGGGGTGGCATGGGAGGGGATGCCCGCTGCTCTTCTCCTGACTTTGCTTTTTTCTGCTCCGTTTACTTTGACCGAACACAGATGGTGCCGGGCTGCCTGGACCCCCACGGCAAACCTCCAGTCAATATCGTCCCCGTTTCACTGATGGGAAGGGTCTAGAGGCTGAAGTCGCGAGCCCAAGGCCGCCTGGCAAGAAATGGTGGAGCTGGGACTTGAACCCCAGAGCCCATGGTGGAGGCAGCCTCTCGTCCAGTCCCCACCATTCTCCCCTCCTGAGCCTGCCGGAGCCTCCACAGGAAACCCCCAGCCCCATAAACACCACACTGGCCGAACCAAGTCCCTCGCCTGGGTTCCCCATCTGACCCTGGCAGGTGACCGAGCGGGATGGGATAGTGGCGAGGACCAGCGGCCAGCCTTCTGTGCTTGGTCAGGAGACTGTCGGAGGTCACAGGCGGGCGGGGGAGGCTCTGACCCCAGGCCTACACTGATGGAGGGAACACTTGCTTCTGTCCACCTCCAAGGGACTGACAGAGCGGGCTGGGCTGGCCCAGGCCACCTACCTGCATGAGCAGCAGGCCCACGATGAAGGCGCTGCCCTGGCAGTAGCCCACCTCCCGGTCCACCAGCGAGTAGGCCTGCATGAGAAGACACGGGAGTCAGGGCGGGGTCCCACTGGGCTGGCAACCACGGGGCATCTCTCCAGGGCCAGGGCTCACCTTCATGACATTGAAGAGGACCTCCTGGCCTAGGCTGTCCTGGCCCTTGAAGAACTCGTGCTCTGGGTAGGTGCGGGCGATGTCCCTGCGGATGAGCTTCTCGCAGGGGGATGACATCTTGAGCAGCTCTGAGTACTGGTTCTTAACCGGCATGTCTGTGGCACTGCACAGGAGCTGCCAGACGATGGCCCGGAAGTGGTGTGGGATGCCCTTGCGGATCAGCTCCTGGAGAACGGTCAGAGGGGGAGCAGAAGATCGGGCTGGATCCGGTCCCAGAGTGGCCTCCCCAGAGCCGCCCAGCAGGGCCTCGGAGATGGGGCCTGTCCACGCCTCCCCAGAGGCCCAGAGAGCTTGGCTAAGCCACCTCATGGCACAGAGTGGCACAGTGCTCTAGCCTGTCATGGAGCACACAGGTAGGAAGCAGGTGGGGGTGTGTGGGACGCCAGCCCCGCCCACTCTCCCTCCTCTCCTCCCTCCGCCTGGCACACCTCCAGCCCTGGACCTTGCCCGCTCCCAGCCACAGACCAGCCTGCCCTGGCCCCACAGTCCCCCCACCTTCAGCAGCTTCTCCTTCCGGCGTCGCCACTCCTCCCACTCGTTGGCGATCCGGCCCCACAGAATCCACGTGTCCTCCTCCAGGTGGCTCAGGTTGGAGGAGGCTGAGGAGCTGGACACCAGCGAGGAGCCACTGTTCCGCCGGGAGCCATTCATGGAGCGCATGGACTTGGAGTCGGCCTCCAGTAGCCTAGGCGGGCAGGCAGGGGGTGGGGGGTGGCTGCAGGTACTTCCAGCCCCAGCCCCTGGACCCCAGAGAGCCCCCAGATTGGGTCTTAGTTGTTCTTCCTGCATGGCACTTGATGTGTGACCTTGGCCGGTGCCCTAACCTCTCAGAGCCCTGGTTTTGATCCTGGGTCCCTGGAGAGGCTGCCATGCATGTGTCCCACTTTGTGCCCTGGGCTGAGAAGCTTGGGGATCAGTTCATTTAGTCCCGAGGGGCAGGCTTTGTTAAGATGTGTTTACAGATGAGGTACAGAGAGGGTGAGTGGCTGGCTGGCGGCCCCTGGCTCACAAGAGGCTGCATTAACCAGCTGTTTCTGATGCTCTGACATCTGGGGCCTCCCTGACTCTGGAGGGACAGCCCCTCCCAGGCCTAGCAGATCCGCAGAAATGGTTACAGACTAGCTTGTCAGTGCACCTATCATATGCAAACCAACCAATCCAGAGTCCACAAAACCAACCACCTCTGTTGGGTGCTAGCACTCAGGGCCACTGTCCTCTGCACTAATTACCCAGGGCTGGATACTAGACTAACAGGCCCAGACCCTGTGCCCCAGCTTGCTGAAGTTATTCAGACTAGGCAGTCCTCACCCTGATTACACTGCCTCACCACTGCTGGTGGGAAGCACAATGAAGGCTCTCACCCACATTTTCCTCACTCCCTCTGCCTCCTGACGGGTCGGCGCTTCCCCGAGTGGCCCCGCAGGGTCCATGGTGCACTGTGCCCCTCCTCTTGGAATCTGTGAGTAACAAACTGGTTTTTTTTTTGGCCTCACCACATGGCATGCAGGATCTTAGTTCCCCAACCAGGGATTGATTGAACCCATGCCCCTTGCAGTAGAAGCTCAGCGTTCTAAATGCTGACCAAGGAAGTCCCCAGACTTCCTGGGGTCATCTCCTGATCTGCTGGCCTCGACTTACTGGCATAATAATAAAATCCACACTTTAAGACAGGGGCTGAGCCAGAGAAGAAGGCTGGGAAGGGCCAGTTCCAGAGTCAGAAGCTTTACTCTTTCCTTCAACAAAGGCTTGAAAGTGCAGGCAGAGCTCACTGGGCCCTGATCCCATGATCTCCTCGCCTGAATGGGAGAATGTCTGTTGGGAGGTGATGGCAAATGCTCTTGCCTAGCCTCTGCAGGAGTGTTACTTGGCCTAGGGCTCTAGGTGCAGGGGGCACCCAGGAGCTTCCGTTTGGGGCCCAGGCTGTACCCTGGGGCCCCACCTGGTCCCCCAGGGCCCAACTCACCGGTTCTGCTCTTCAAGCTTGGCCAGCAGCTCCAACTCATCGGGGCTGAGGTTCTCAGAGTCAGAGGTGGGGGAGCAGGTGGGGGCTGACAGGGCCTCCTGGGATGAGGAGTCGGGGCTCAGAGTGGGGCTCGCCATGGTGGTCAGGCTCCTCAGCTGTGAGCAGGGTCAGGTCACAGCACTGTCTGGGGACCAGAGACACGTGTGGTCAGCACTGGGAGGGGTGCCCGCCCTGTCCTGCTGGCTCTGGACCAGTGAGGCTGCTGCTCACCTGAGACATCTCCTCACCCTAGGCTTCCCACCTTGGGCTTGTTCACTTGGTCACCCTTTGTCCCCAGGCACCCCAGTCCAGTTGCTGCTCCTTCTGCTCCGGGTGCTGGCTACTAGGCTCCCCACTTTTATGGTCCAGACGCCAGCGAGGAGTCAGGAGGGCCACGGCCAGGGCCTGTGCTATTCTGCTCTCCCTGGGCATGGACACCAACTCCCAGAGGACACCCCTGAGTCTTCAGCAGGGCCAGGGGCCAAGGCTGCTCGTTACTCAGGGCCCCTGCCAGGACCTGCAGACGTCCCTGCTCTGGTGCCTGTTCTAGTCAGCCTTGGTCCCTGTCCCCAGCTGTGGTCTGACCTGAGAGCCCTGCCTCAGCATCCAACCTGCCCTGTCTCATCAACCAGAGTGGGCTGCTGGCACAGCCAGAAAGCAATTATTCTCTACTGTTAATTGTCTGGTGCTGCCAATGGCCGGAAGAGCCAACTCCTCCCGGGCTGGGAAGCCAGGGGCACGTCCAAATGCTGGGAATCTGTGCTCTGGCGGCTACAGAGCGAGAGGCACAGGCTCTGGTTGGTGTCCTGATCTTGGCCTGCCATGTGCCGAGTTGATGCTGGCCCATCTCTGCTGTTCTGCCTGTGGACGATCTGATCCCACCCTCCTGGGAGCTTCAGGGACACTGGCATCTCCCCTCTGACAGACCCAGGAGAGGTGGCTCAGCACTATGCCAAAAACAGAGGCTCTGGACTCAAATGGACCAGCATCTGAAGTGAGGCTCCCTTGGACCCCAGTGGAGGTTCAGACAGCTCAACCACAGAGGGGCTCTTGGCCAGTTTCTGGAGAAGGGGCATCTTGTCCCCTAAGTGGCAGCAGGACAGTGACAGGACAAAAACATACCTGCCTAGCACCCTCAGGTCACTGGGCACCTTCCCACAGCCCAAGTGCAGCCCCCTACCAACACTCGCAAGCCCACAGATCGGTGGGAATTGGCCCTGGCCATGCACTTGAGTCTAGTCTCCTTTCCCAGGGCTGTCATGGGGTGGGAGGGGGACACCATTTTTCTTTCACCTCGTGGGGGTGCCCAGAACTCTCTCACCCCAGGACTCTGTGGCTCCCCAGGGAACTGGTCCTCCCTCGGGCCCCCCGAGTTGGGTGGGCACCGAGGGCTCTAGCTTTAGTGAGCGGTAGAAACTTGAGGTGATGGCTCCCTTCAGAACCGGAAAGAACTTTTCCTCCCATTGCCCAGCCCAGAGATCACCTGCCTTGAAGACCAAGCCACACACACCTCCAAGCCAGGAGCTGATCATTCCTGAGAGAGGGACCGTGGGGGCCGCTTGGGCCTTCCCGCAGAGTCAAAGTCTGTGGCTGCAGGACAGAGATGGGCTGTGGACAACAAGTGCTGACTTGGAAGGCTCTCTGTGGGCAGGCAGAGGCAGGAAGGCTGTGTGGGTTTCCTGACATCAGGACTGGGGTGGGAGAGGAGAGGTGGGGAGAAGGATCAAAGTCTGGAAGCACAGCTGGATTTGAGGAGTCATGTGCGGCTCGGGGACAAAGGCCACATGTGGCTCGGGCTGGGGCCCACTGTTTCCCTGCTGCACCGAGGGGAACCCTAATCTCAGAATTGCATTGCCTTTCCCCGCCCCACTACCCTACACCCTGGCCTGAAAAGAGCCCAGTAGTTCAGCTCTGGGTTTCTGATGAAAAGAAACAACTCGGGCCATCTGCTCGCAGAGTTTGCTCAGATACTTATCACATATTAATGTGTATTTCACACAAGAAATAAACCTGATCCCGTACCCAGGGCTGAAATGTGCAGTCTCAGAGGCGGGATCTTCCAATCCCTCAGGCAGTTTCTCTTGACTCACCCCCAACTCTCTAAACACTGTGCAGCCTGGAAGCTGATGAACGCACATTACTTCACACTCACACACTCACATTTACCCACACCTCACACCCCACACACTCAGATGCATTCCCACTCATAAACCATCTCACGCATCAATACACAGATATACTAATACACAGTCTTGCATGCTCATGCACACATGCTCTGATACACACACACACAATCACACACCTACACACTCAGATACACATTCACACGCTATCTTACACCCACACACCCCTTTGCCCACATGCGCACACATACACACTCACACACACCCTTCCTGCACTGACCAAGGCTCCCCATGCCTGAATCCAGTAGACAGGAATGGACACAGGCTCTCTGCCCTCCGAGCTCTGTAAGCAGGCCTGTCTCCCACCCTGCTCTGTTCCGAGCACCTGGACTCTTATTGGCTCAGCCTCTCCTCCCCTGGTACTTACTGGGTGTTGTCTGAGGGCCTGCACTGTCCTAGAGAGGGGATGTGGAGTGGAACCAGGTGAATGAGCCCCCACCTCCTCGGGGCATGCAGCCGTCCCACCCTTTGCTGGCTGGGCCCAGAGGAAGGCAGGTCTCCTCGAGTGCTGAGGAGCCACTAGCCTCTGAGATCCACACAGACCCTCCAGGTCTGGGGTCCCAGCCTCTCAACAGCTTCAACTTCAATGCCCTTTGTTTCTGCTCCACTGTGGCCACCCAAAGCAGGGTCCCGGCCTAAAGAGTGGGTGGTGGGCCACCTGACACAGCCTCTGCTGGCACCACTACCCTCCATGCCCCCAAACGCTGGCTGCATGGCTCAGGAGGCTGAGCCAAGCCAGAAGAGTGGGAGGAGACTGCTGGTGAGCTGGGGCCAGGGGCAGGGTGGGGCTGGTACAGAAAGGTCCAGATGCCAGGGTCCCTCTACCTCTCTTTTCTCCTCCTTTGCAGGAGTGTTTGGACGCTGACAACCATGCTTCTTCCTCCTGATAAATTTTTTTTCCTGTTAATATAATTTTTTTCCCATGCCATATGACTTGTGGGATCTTAGTTCCCTGACCAGGGATGGAACTAGGAGCTTGGAGTCTTAACCACTGGGCCACCAGGGAAATCCCCTACACTTCCTCCTTCTCAAAGTCCACTCCCATATAGTTTTGAGACACAGGGCTCCTTGGCCTCCTGGGACTCCTCCTTTGCCTCAGCCCAGCGAGAGGCCCCTTCTTCCACAGGCCTCGCCTTGGCCCTTATCCCTTCAGGCCCTTGGTGGTGTTGCTTTCAGGACTTAAATGAACAGAAAGGCTTGTCTGTGATTGTGACACCTGTGCCCCCAGCTTTTCCCTTCTTTTTCCTCACCTCACTGAGGTGAGGACTGAAGACTGCTGGGCAAAGAGAGACACAGCCCCTGCCCACCCAGAGCATGTAGAACAGGGAGGAGAAGAGACTCAGAAATGATCACCTGAACTTACTATGACTGATTGAGAGAAACCCATGGAATAAAAGATGAGGCACAGTGGAAACTGAAAGACTCTTTCTCCTTGGAAGGAAAGCTATGACAAACCTAGACAGCATATTGAAAAGCAAAGATATCATATTGCCCACAAAGGTGCGCATAGTCAAAGCTATGGTTTTTCCAGTAGTCATGGATGGATGTGAGAGTTGGACCATAATGAAGGCTGAGCACTGAACTGATGCTTTCAAATTGTGGTGCTGGAAGACTCCTGAGAGTCCCTTGGACTGTAAGGAGATCAAACCAGTCAATCCTAAAGGAAATCAACCCTGAATATTTATTGGAAGGACTGATGCTGAAGCTGAAGCTCCAATACTTTGGCCACCTGATGCAAAGAGTCGACTCATTGGAAAAGACCCTGATGCTGGGAAAGACTGAAGGCAGGAGGAGGAGAGGGTGACAGAGGATGAGATGGTTGGATGGCATCACCGACTCAATGGACATGAGTTTGAGCAAACTCTGGGAGACAGTGAAAGACCGGGGACCCTAGTGTGCTGCACTCCTTGGGGTAGCAAAGATTAGGACACGATTTAGTGACTGAACAACAAAAGTGGAAAACAGTCTGGCAGTTCTTTGGAAAGGCAGACAGTTACCAATATGGGACTTGCTTCATGGCTCAGTGGCTAAGCAGGGGACTGGGGTTTGGTCCCTATTTGGGGAACTAGATCCCACATGCTGCAACTAAAGATCCTTTATGATGCAACTGAAAAGATCCTGTGTGCTGCAACTAAGGACCACCCAGTGCAGTCAAATAAATAAATAGGCTCTCTCTTAAAAAAAAAAAAAGTGTTACCAATATGACCCACCAATTCCACTTCTAGGAATTCTACCCAAGAGAACGGAAAACATACATCCACATGAAAACCTATATACAGTTGTTCATAGCAGCTCGATTCACAATAGCCAGAAAGTGGAAACAACCCAAATGATGAATGGATAAGTGAAATGTGGTCTGTCCATATGACGGAATAGTATTCAGCCGTAAAAAGTAACAGACTTTTTGTGGTGAACTCTTTCCTGGTAAATCCCCCCACCCCACCACCCCCAGTATGCGGGCTCACTTTTCTCCCCTCTCTCCAAAAATATCTAACCCTACACCCCAGCCCAACACACACTTTTGGTGTTTTTCTAGCAGCACTGGGTCTTTGTTGTGGCACATGAGTTTCTCTAGTTGAGGCTTGCAGGCTCAGTAGTTGCAGCACACGGGCTTACCTGCTCCATGGCATGTGGGATCTTAGTTCCCCCACCAGGGATCGAACCCACATCCCCTGCACTGGGAGGCAGATTCTTAACCACTGGAGTACCAGGGAAGTCCCCCAAGACACATTCTACAGCAATTCTTTGTATATCCACCTGCCTGCCCTACTGGGTCATGAACGTACTGGGGGCAAAGGCTTGTCTTCTTAATGTTTTAATCCAAGCCTATAAGGCAGCATATGGCCGTTAGCAGGTACTCAATCAATGTCTTTGCTGGATGAATGAAGAGAAAAGTCCCTGTGCCACTCGGCCAGGTGATCAAGGTCAACAGGATTAGTGAGTGATAAGTCACACGGAGAGCATGTGCCCTTAATATGCTGACATGAGAAGGGCCCTTCATCTCTGTGTCTTCCTCCCCAAGACTATGAGAAAATCATGTGACCAATCCAGATTAAGAGATGCTTTAGAGCATTCCCGACTAGTCCTCCTCAAGTGTCAAAGTCATCAAAGACAAGGAAAGCCTAAGAAAGCTGTCCCAGATAAGAGAAGTTTCAGGAGATGTGATGACAAAATGTCCTGTGGGATCCAGGATGTGGTCCTAAGACAGAAAAAGGGAAAGGCTAAGGAAATATGAATAAAATATGGACTTTAGTCAATCATGTGTGTGCCCAGGCGCTCAGTCATGTCTGACTCTTTGCGACTCCATAGACTGCAGCCTGCCAGGCTCCTCTGCCCATTTTTCAGGCAAGAACACTAGAGTGGGTTGCCAGCTTCCTACTCCAGGGAAACTTCTGGGCCCAGGGAAAGAACCTGTATTTCTTGAATCTCCTGCATTTGCAGGTGAATTCTTTACCATGTTACCATCTAGTTAATTACAATGTATCAATATTGGTCCAACAACAGGAGAAGACTCTACACATGGACATCACCAGATGGCCAATACCGAAATCAGACTGATTATATTCTTTGCAGCCAAAGATGGAAAAGCTCTATACAGTCAGCAAAAACAAGACCAGAAGCTGACTGTGGCACAGATCATGAACTCCTTACTGCCAAATTCAGACTTAAAGAAAGTAGGGAAAACCACGAGACCATCCTGGTATGACCTAAAGCAAATCCCTTACAGTGGAAGTAAGAAACAGATTTAAGGGACTAGATCTGATAGAGTACCTGATGAACTACGGACAGAGGTTCGTGACACTGCACAGGAGACAGGGATCAAGACCATCCCCAAGAAAAAGAAATGCAAAAAAGAAAAATGGCTGCCTGAGGAGGCCTTACAAATAGCTGTGAAAAGAGGAGAAGCCAAAAGCAAAGGAGAAAAGGAAAGATATACCCATTTGAATGCAGAGTTCCAAAGAATAGCGAGGAGAGATAAGAAAGCCTTCATCAGTGATCAGTGCAAAGAGATAGAGGAAAACAATAGAATGGGAAAGACTAGAGATCTCTTCAAGAAAATTAGAGATACCAAGGGAACATTTCATGCAAAGATGGGCACAATAAAGGACAGAAATGGTATAGACCTAACAGAAGCAGAAGATATTAAGAAGAGGAGGCAAAAATACACAGGAAAACTGTACAAAAAAGATCTTCATGACCCAGATAATCATGACAGTGTGATCACTCACTCAGAGCCAGACATCCTGGAATGTGAGGTCAAGTGGGCCTTAGGAAGCATCACTATGAACAAAGCTAGTGGAGGTGATGGAATTCCAGTTAAGCTATTTTAAATCCTGAAAGATGACACTGTGAAAGTGCTGCATTCAATATGCCAGCAAATTTGGAAAACTCAGCAGTGGCCACAGGACTGGAAAAGCTCAGTTTTCATTCGAATCCCAAAGAAAGGCAATGCCAAAGAATGCCCAAACTACCGCACAATTGGGCTTCCCTGGTGGCTCAGAGGTTAAAGCGTCTGCATCCAATGCGGGAGACCTGGGTCCGATCCCTGGGTCAGGAAGATCCCCTGGAGAAGAAAATGGCAACCCACTCCAGTATTCTTGCCTGGAGAATCCCATGGACAGGGGAGCCTGGTAGGCTACAGTCCACGGGGTCGCAAAGAGTCGGACACCACTGAGCGACTTCACCTTTCACCGCACAATTGCACTCATCTCACACGCTAGTAAAGTAATGCTCAAAATTCTCCAAGCCAGGCTTCATCAATACATGAACCATGCACTTCCAGATGTTCAAGTTCATTTTAGAAAAGGCAGAGGAACCAGAGATCAAATTGCCAACATCCGCTGGATCATCAAAAAAGCAAGAGAGTTCCAGAAAAAACATCTATTTCTGCTTTATTGACTATGCCAAAGCCTTTGATTGTGTGGATCACAATAAACTGTGGAAAATTCTGAAAGAGATGAGAATACCAGACCACCTGACCTGCCTCTTGAGAAATCTGTATATAGATCAGGAAGCAACAGTTAGAACTGGACATGGAACAACAGACTGGTTCCAGATAGGAAAAGGAGTACATCAAGCCTGTATATTGTCACCCTGCTTATTTAACTTATATGCAGAGTACATCATGAGAAATGCTGGGCTGGATGAAGCACAAGCTGGAATCAAGATTGCCAGGAGAAATAGCAATAACCTCAGATATGAAGATGACACCACTCTTATGGCAGAAAGTGAAGAACTAAAGAGTCTCTTGATGAAAGTGAAAGAGAGTGAAAAAGTTGTTTTAAAGCTCAACATTCAGAAAACTAAGATCATGGCATCTGGTCCCATCACTTCATGGCAAATAGATGAGGAAACAGTGGAAACAGTGTCAGACTTTATTTTTTGGGGCTCCAAAATCACTGCAGATGGTGACTGCAGCCATGAAATTAAAAGATGCTTACTCCTTGGAAGGAAAGTTATGACCAACCTAGATAGCATGTTAAAAAGCAGAGGCATTACTTTGCCAACAAAGGTCTGTCTAGTCAAAGCTATGGTTTTCCCAGCAGTCATATATGGATGTGAGAATTGGACTATAAAGAAAGCTGAGTGCAGAAGAATTGATGCTTTTGAACTGTGGTGTTGGAGAAGACTTTTGAGAGTCCCTTGGACTGCAAGGAGGTCCAACCAGTCCATTCTAAAGGAGATCAGTCCTGAGTGTTCATTAGAAGGACTGATGCTGAAGTTGAAAGTCCAATGCTTTGGCCACCTGATGTGAAGAGCTGACTCATTTGAAAAGACCCTGATGCTGGGAAAGATTGAGGGCAGGAGGAGAGGGGGACGACAGAGGATGAGATGGTTGGATGGTATCACAGACTCGATGGAGATGAGTTTGAGTGGACTCCGGGAGTTGGTGATGGACAGGGAGGCCTGGCGTGCTGTGGTCCATGGGGTCACGAAGAGTTGGACATGACTGAGCTACTGAAGTGAACTGAATACTGGTCCATATATTCATTAGAACAAACATACCAGGTAAGGTTACTAAGGGGGAAGAAGCTGGGTGTGGGTGTGGGGTCTGTGTGAGCGCTTTGTGCTCTCTTAATTTCTCTGTAAACCTAAAACTGTTTTGAAAACTAAGTCTACTTTATTTTAAATTTTTATTATTTTTTGATTGCACCATGAGGCATGTGGGATCTTAGTTTCCAGACTAGGGATACAACTAGTGCCTCCTACAGTGGAATTGTAGAGTCTTAACCACTGGACCAACCAGGGAAGTCCCTAAAGCCTATTTAAAAATTTTTTAAAAAGAGAGAAGATTCTGTACCAGGGTAGACAGAAAAGTACAGGACAGTGGTAACAAGGAAGAGGTCCCCTTGTGGGTAGTGTCACTCACAGGGTCTCCAGATGAGGCGGTAGGGGAAGGATTTACATTTGGAATTTCTTTTTTAAAATACTGAGTGACTCAAGTTTTTTTTTTTTTTTTTTAATCACTTCAGTTTGTTCTTTCATGCTACACCACATGGCTTGAGGGATCTTAGTTCCCTGACCAGGGATCGAACCTGAGCCCTCAGCACTGAAAGCATGGAGTCGTAACCACCGGACCACCAGAGAATTCCCTGCACTTGGATTTCTGACTCTAGAGTCTTAATCCCGAGCTAATCTGCTGAGCTGCCACTCTCTGTATACTTTACAAATAACTCACGTGAAACATGGACTGCAGTGGGCACTCTGTAAATGAGTTACTCTTTTTCACCAGGGAGAGTGAGTGTGTGTGCTCCATCATTCTGAGGCAGGAAGAAAGACCCCATGGTTCCTTTAATTCTGTTTCCCTACCTGCTCTGCCTCTGCCCCCCGCCCCCAACCCCAGCCTTTTTGGCACCAGAGACTGATTTCATGGAAGACAGTGTTTCCATGGACCAGGGGTTCAGGGGGATGGTTTCAAGATGATTCAAGCACAGTACACTTACATGCACTTTATTTCTCATCTAATGCTGCCACTGATCTGACAGGAAGTACTGGTCCCTAGCCTGGAAGTCCCCTGCTCTACCTCTAATGATTATAGGGACATAGAATCATTTCTGAACCTGAAGTCTTCAAAGATACCTGACCCCATCTACCCAACTGACAGACTGTCAGGTGGGGCACGCAGACCACACTGACTCTGATGTCTTGGGCTCTTTCCCTTGGCAATGGGGTGGGCATTTGATGGGCGAGCTGCCCCTTGGGTAACAAGGACAGCTGCTGGAATCCAAGTGGTCACTGCTGGCCCTCCTCTCATCCCCAGTTCTAGCCTCTCTTCTGTACCACACAGAATGTTTCCATGTCCATGTACCTCCCACCCCGGTCATGTGTGTAGATAACTGATCCCAGGTCTCCTGGTCTCCAAGGAGGACTTCAGGGCCAGAAGCCCGGGTTCAAATCCCTCTTCTCCCAGTTTCTTGCTTTCCAATCTGGATATGATGCACTTTATGACAATTTCCTCATCTGAAAACATGGCTGATGATAGTACTGACTTCACAGGTTTTGTTGGGAGGAATGTACAAGCTAAAACCTGTCAAGTGCCTAGGAGGGGAACTGGCCTGTAATATTCTCCTGGATGAAAAGTTCCTTGAGGGCAGGGGCTGACTTGCCCACTACTGGGTCCCCAGCATCCAGTGTACCATCAGGCATCTGACATTTGTGGACTGAAGAAATAAACTTCCCCTCCTCAGCAGGCCCATCCCTTCCGTGGTGGCTCTGTTTAAATGTTAAATGCAGTAAAACTATAATCACCTAAATTAGTAGTAACAGTAGCAGCAGTTAACAACCTCAGGCTAAAATCTGAGAGGGAGATTTTATTATGACCATTGGAATCTCTTTTGACCTAAAAAAACCCCAAAACTTTACTATCCTTCATGTCAGCAGCTAATACTTCCTGCCACTGTCACAAGTTCCTTCCTGGCAAATCCTTCATTTCTCCATATTTCAGTGTCCCTGAGGATGACAAAGAAAACACTTTAAAGCCCCCAGAAGCCCTCCAGGGACAGGTGAGTAAGAGAAATGGCATCCTGTATAGGCTCTTGGCTCTTCAAGTCAAGATGGTAGCTTTCCTGCTGTGAAGGCTGGCTAGGCTGGGGGCTGAGGTGGGGTGCATCTGCCCTGTCTTTGGGGGCTCTCCAAGTAGATGGACACAACCTCTTTCTGCAGAAGAGATCCAGGCCCTTTTGCAGAAGTGGGTGAGTAGGGAGGATGCTCAGCTCCTGAAACCAACCAAGTGTTTACTGAACATCTTCTGTATGCCCTGTTCTCACCTTGGACTCAGCCATGAATAGACATGTGACTTGCCCTTGTGGGACTTGTGGACTGGAAAACAGCCGCCAATGAAACAATCTCATGGAGACATCCCTGGAGGTCCAGTGGTTAAGACTCTATGTTTCCAATGCAGAGGGCACGGGTTTGATCCCTGGTTGGGGAACTAAGTTCCCATATACCGCATGGCACAGCCGAAAGATTAAAAAAAAGAAAAGAAACTATCTCACCAACACATCATGATGAGAAATGAAATAGAAGTGCAGGTGAACTGTGCCAGTGAGGCCCTTGAGATCTCCCTGGAGGGCCCAATCTCTTCCTTGGCCCTGGCGGTCAGCTCTCCTAACTCACCTCCCCCTTGCCCTGTGTTCGGCTTCTAGAGCATGCGTGCTGCAGACATCTCTGGGCAGGGTAGGGTTGACTGCTGTTCTAAGTTCAGTTCCAAATACTGACCCCTTTGACCAGGGAGGGTCCCCCAGTATGTGCCCCGTGGACTGCATGCAGGACATGAAGGTGTATAGGATGAAACCCACCCAGGAGACGCACCTCCCTGTACTCGCCACGCTCGCTCCTGCTGCCCAGGCCTTGGTCCAAGTGTTCGGGCCGCCTGAATGTCCTTCCCAGCCATGCCTGCCTGGAGAGCCAGAGAGCTCCTCTCCCAACTCATACGTCATCCCTGCTCCCCTTTCCCTGATGCCTCTGGGATGCGCCGGGCCCTTCCCTCTGCTCCCAGCACATGCCATCCATTAATCTGTCTCCTGTTCCCACACGGGATGTGGTGGTCAGGGCAGGGGCTGGAATGCCGCTTCTTCTGGGTGGTTTGGGGGGATTAAGTGAGATGATATGTAAATGGGGCTGGCACCAGGCATGGCACATGGCACGGCCTGATTGGCATGACCTACTGGTTTCTCCATTCTCCTGAAATGGAGAGGGGCTTTAGACACAGGGCATGGGCCACACCTGACATTCCTTCATACCCTAACCCCTGACTCAATTCCCAGTCCATTGCTGGGGGCCTCACCTGGAACAACCAGCACCTGTATTCTGCATGGGGAAAGTGAGATCAGGATCCTCTGTGCCCCTGTACTGTACATCAACAGCACAGACACAAAGACCTGCCCCGGACCCCCAGACCAGGGTAAAAGGGCACTGATGTCGCTCACCAGCCCTCCTTGGGAGCCTTCTCGTTTTTTCCTGAGGAGCTCGCAGTCTGTCCTGGGAGCCTCCTGACCTTGGTACATTAGCACAAAGTCTCCCCTTCCCCGGGGAGGCTGTAGAGTTTGCTTCCTGTGTACCTTGTGACCTTCAGGAATCTCCCCTTCTCTTCTCCCTTCAGCATGTGGACAGAACAAATCTCGCTCTGCCCCATATCAGAGGGCTCCATGGGGTGTGGGCATTGCCAGCCAGTGGACCCCCGACTGCCCTCTGTCCCTCTGGGAGGTCCCTGTGTGACCACAAATCCCATAACAGACTCTCAGCCCTGAGCATAGCCCAGCCGTGGAAGGACAGCCGCTACTCACCAAGGCATCAGCGAATTACAACCAGGGGACTGAGAAGGCCAGTGACTCTACTAGCGACCACAGACCCCATGGGCCCCTCTTTCACATGGTGCCCAGGGAGACACTCAGGGACACATCCTAATCTCGCTGGTTCCCCTGAAGTCCCAGGTCTTGGTTGTGGGATTTCTCTCCCCATTTTCCAGATGGGTAAGTCAAGGCCTCAAGCCAAGATGCACTTTTCCCCAGAGCCACCCAGAAACCACTGGTGAATGTCCACAGAGAAGTTGGGCTTATTTCTCTGGGGTTTTCCAGGTAGGCTCAGGTCAGATGAAGGAGACAGCAGGCAGCACTGGACTGATCCAGACTCCCCTTGGGGGGGACCTGGGGCTCCTCCTCAACCTTGTGGTCCTGGACACGCTGTCTCCTCAGTTCTCTGATCTGCCCCTCTCTGTGACTTGCCCCTTCCCTGTGCCAGGGCTGGGCCACCTGCGGGCAACTGCTGAAGCCCAGGGGAACCCACAGGTTGGACACAAGGGGGTGGGCTGTGGGTCAGTCAGCCAGGGCCGGCTGGGCAGAAAGAGCCAGAACACCTAGAAAGACATGTGGACACAGGTCCCCCAGCTCCATCCCAGTCAGGCCAAGGTGGGGAAAAAAAAAACAAAAACAAAAACCAAGCCGATTCCTCACTCGTGTTCCACCCGAGCCTCTTCAGCACATTTTTCCCTTCTGAAAATATTCCTTAACAAAGAGCTGCCTGCTTCTGGCAGGCCCAAACCCAGCCCCACCGGGTCCCAAATGCCAGGGTGGGTGGAAGCTGTTTCATTTTCTCATGACACACTGGCCATGGGGGAAGGAGCTCCCAGGCCAGTCAGGGGCGGCACCTGGGGAGCTGCTGCCATCGGAGGCTAGCAGGCGTGATGGGGTCAGGATGCTGGTCCTACCAGTCTGGTCAGACTTCAGGACTGGGGCCAGGGGCAGCTGGCACCCCCACCCTCTGCCACGGGTGGCATCAATCAGGGGGTAGGCTTTGGGTCTTTGGGTCTTTAGGGGAGACTGGTGTAGGTGAGCGCAAGAGGGAGCATCCTTCCCTTTGAAGGGGGAGAGATGGATGAATGGGGAGAGATGGATGAATGGGAAGAGGTCTGGGGCAGGTGTCCACAGGGATGCTGGGAGATTCTGGGTCACTCCGCCACCTGCAAGGCCCCGGTGGGGGTACCGGTTCAGGCAGGCTAGTGTGGACGGAAAGGCTGGCCACCTGGGGCAGGGCAGGCAGCTGACATCGGAGTCTCTGCCTGAGCTTGGAGCTGGTGGTGGCTTCCAGGAGGACTTGGGCAGGTGAATTCCAAGGAGGAGTGCTAAAGTGCTGAGGAGGTGTGTGTGTGTGTGTGCATGTGCATGTGTGTATGGGAGGCAAGTGTGTGTGTGCGCACACGTGCATGCATGTGTGTCTGTGTATGGGAGGCAAGTGTGTGTGTGCACGTGTGCATGCACATGTGTATGCGCATGGGAGACAAGTGTGTGTGTGTGTGCACACGTGCATGCACACATGGGTGTGTGTGTATGGGAGGCAAGTGTGTGGTGTGTGTGTGTGTGTGTGTGAGGCAAGTTGGGGGGTTCCCAACTGCCTGGGTCTGTGTTGGAGGTCGTAAGTGTTTCTGTGTATGTTGGGGATCCAAGAGTCAGACTCTGTGTGTGTGTGTTTGTGTGAAGGGCTCCTGAATGTCTGTGTATGAGGGGTCCAGGCCGTCTATCACACCCACCCTGGGCCCCTCATACTCATATCAGTATGAGCTGTTGAGGATTCATAGCTTTTGCTCTGTTAGCTCTCAGGTGTGTGTGTGTGTCTGTGCAAGTGAGTGGGGCCCTCAGAGGGGTGGGTGTCCCTAGTTGGGGAGGGGTTCAGACTATCTGTTGGGCTGTTCCAAGCACGAGGTGAGGGTGGATTTTCAGGAGCAGGGATTGAGGGGAATCAGGTTCAGGGGTGTGTGTGGGGAGGATCCCAGGAGTGGTTTTTGGGGGTGCCCTTGGGCATGGGGCTTCTGGGAGTGGGAGATGGGCCAGCAGGCTGAGGTGAGGCTTGTGGGCAGGAATCCAGATTTACAGAGGCTGAGGAGGGGTCAGACTGGAGGGGTATGGCTCTAAGGCTGGTATCTTTGGGGGTAGGGGCAGGTCTGGGCCCAGGGATGGGATATGAAGTGAGAAGAGGGACGGGGTGACCAGGGGTCTACAGATGAAAGGAGTTTTGGGGGATCCGGAGAGAGGGAGGGCGGGGGTCCTGGGCTTGCGGTGGGGTGGGGGAGCGTTTGTAGGGGGTGGGTCTGTGGGGTGGTGACTGGGGGAGCCCTGAAGGGCCTGGAAAGGGGTCCTGAGGATCAGTAAAGAGGGTAAGCGGGGGTCACGGGCCTGAGGGGGGGCTCCCGGGAAGGGCGCTGTGTGGGGGAGGAGGGCACCTGGAAGGGTCCCGGGAGGGGCCCAGAGGGGTCGGGAAGCTCCAGGAACGAGGATGTGCAGGGACCAGGGCCCGAGGTTGACGGCCAGTGTCCGTGCTGGGAGTGCCGAGGGCTCCCGGGGCGGGTTCCGGGGCAAGGGGCCCGGAGTCCCGGTCTTGCCCGGCCCCCGTGGGCCGCAACGCGGAGCCGCGGGCCTGAGAAGGCGCCCGGGAGGCCCGGCCCGTGCCGCCTACCTACCTGTGAAGAGCGCGCCATCGCCATGCCAAGTCTCGCCGTCCCGGGCCGCGCCTCCGGATCCCCGCCGTGTCGCTCGCCCCGCAGCCCCGGCCCGGCCCGGCCCCCTCAGCCGCCCCCCGGGACCGCGGTCGCCGCCGGCTCCGCCGCTGCCATTTCATCCGCTGACAGGAGCCGCTGCCCCGCCCCCGAGGCCCAGTCAGCCAATTCACCGCCCCCAGCCGCTCTGGCTCCGCCCATTGTCAAGGAGTGACGGCGTGTTTGGCCAATCCTTGGTCATACCGTAAGGCGGGCCCTGGCTACGGCCAGAAGGTTGCCGCCTTTAAGGAGAGAAGCGAATTGAAGTTAGGGAAGCAGTGAAGGACGGGTAGTTTTGCCTATCGAAATGTGGCGCCGTGTTGATCAACACTTGGTACGACCAATAGCAAGGAGAGAGGGGTGTGTCTCTGAGGAAAGACTGCGTCCCTGAGGAACCGCAGACAGAGGCAGGCGAGCGTTTGGCGCTAAGCCCCGCCCAGAGCCGGGCTTTTTGCCCAGTAATGAGACGTCCTGGGACGTCTATTATTATCTGTCCCTCAAACCTCGGCCATGGCAACTGTTGGGCCGCTATAAAGAAAATTGACATCTAGCGAGCCAATGACACTGAAGGAGGGCGGTGAAGTAACGCTTTCTGGCCAATGAGATTGCGATATTGTTGTGCAGTTGCCCTCCCGGGCGGTGGGACTTCGGGCGTGAATGAAATAGGGGGAGGAGCTGAGAGGGGCGTGGCCTAGATCAGCCCTGGGACAGGGGCTGAGCAGGTAGAGGCTAAAGGGTTGGGTCTGAGAAGGGGCGTTACCAGAAGTCCCTGCGGCTGAGGGACAGCATCTTCACACTGCCCTATTTGTGTTGGGGGCGGGGCTTTGGGGGGTTGGGGTGTCACACTGGGGACTCAGGCCCTGCTCTAGTCTAGGCCAGGTTAAATATCTTAAGTGTCTAATGTTCCTCCATCAAATTCTGAGCATGCCGTTATCACTGCTTACATGACTCCCACGCCCCCAACACCTCTTAGACCCACGGGGGCAGGGTGGGAGTGATCCAGGGCCTGGATCAGGTTTCCTCCCGTGGTCCCTCACCACTGCTGAGTAGGGGCCCGGCACATAGGACTGCTTATAAAATGTTTGATAAATGAATGAATGGCGGGCCCAAGATGATTAACAGGGAAGGGAAGGGAAGGGTGGAAGGATCATTCAGGCTGGGGAGTTACTGATAGGGGGCAAGACTTAGCAAAAAGGACACGCTTACACCCCAAGATGCAGAGAAGGGTCCTGGAGGGGCTGGGGCAGGGAAGAAGGACCCTGTCACAGAAGATAGGGTGATATCATCAGCTCAGAATGGAGCTGAAAATGGAAAGAGACAGAAATGGGAACGGGAAGCCTGGGACCCAAGATGGGCCATGTAAGGACTTACTGAGGTCTGAGATCTCAGTCTTCTAAATAGTAGGTAGGAGGTTCCTTCTGGTTTGGGGAGCAGTGAACGACATCAGGCCACACTCCCTGCCTCTGTCATTTGTCTCCGCCTCAGTCTACACTCTGTCTAATCTACATTTTGCCTGCCTTCTCTCTCTTTGTCTCTGTCTCCACTCTGAATCTGTCTACACCCTCTCTGCCACTGTCTATACTCCCTCAGTGGATGTCTTCTCTCTCCCCCTCTCTCTTACTATCTATTGTACATTGCATCTATTAAAATTCTGGAACTGTTCAGAAAAGCTTTGAAGCATATTTCTAAAAACTCAATGGTAAAAATAATTATAATGAATTCCTTCTCCACATGCCCATATTTCCCCATACTTCTTTTTTTTTTTTATTGTTTTAAAGAACACATCTTTGATTCCCTGGCAGTCCAATGGTTAGGACTCTGTGTTTTCACTGCCAAGGGCCTGGGATTTGATTCCAGATTGAGGAACTAAGATCCTGCATGCCACATGGCCAAAAAAGCATATCTTTGCCTTCTCTCTCCTTTTTGGGAGGAGGATCTTATTGCCTGGGCCAGGGTTGAAGCCATGCTCCTTGAAGTGGAAGGGTGGAGCCTTAACCATTGGACCACCAGGGAAGTCTCTATTTGCTTCCTTCGTTTAAAATTTATGTGCCAGACATTTCATAGTCCTGACATCGTCACAAGGTGGCCTTGTATTTGCAGAGTATGAAACTGAAGTGAACCTCATGGACATTGTCCATTGATTCCTAGCACACTTAAGAGGTGGGGGGAGGATCCCTGTGGACATAGATATGGGATGTGCTCAGCTGCTCAGTTGTGTCCGACTCTGCAATCCCATGGACTGTAGCCCACCAGGTTCCTCTGTCCATGGGATTCTTCAGGCAAGAATGTTGGAGTGGGTTGCCATTTCCTTCTCCAGGGGGTCTTCCCGAGTCAGGGATGGAACCTGGGTCTCCTGCACTGGCAGGTGGATTCTTTACCACTGAGCCACCTGGGAAGCACTAGGTGAGTCCTAGAGACAGAACACATGGTCTCGAGTCAGGAGGGCAAGAGTAATACCCAGGATGTGGTGAGGGCCAAGTAACCACCAAGGGATAATTTCTGAGTTGGCTGCCCATTGCTCCCCAGTGTAGAGGAGTGAGGACGAATCTTGGGGTTCACCCCCAGAAAACAACAGTTTAGTGTGACCCACAACTTTCAAGGAACAAAATACCTGGACTGTTATGAGAGGTGGGAGACAGGGGTCTGCAGAGACACAAACCTGGGTGGGTTCCAGAGAAGCCCAGAAAGACATAAGGACTGGATCGTTTCTGGGAATTTGCCTAGGAGATAATTGGCGTCTGGTGTCTGGGGAATAAAATTAAATGCCAGAAAGATGCCCAGGGCTTTTGACCTTCTCTTGCTCACCCTTCCATGCTCACACAAAGGATGGTTTCATTCTGGGGACACTTTGATTCCATTTTTAAAAGCTCAGTGAGAAAAAAAAATCCAACACATTTCTGTTGGAAAAGATTTTGAATCCTAAGCTGCATCTAGCCAACTAGATTCCTGGATAACTTTGCTTTTATTCAGTGCACTTAAACTGTCCCCAACTTTTTTTTCAGTGTTTACTTTTATTTGATTGAAATCATTTTTATCAGGAACATTTTTTCCATGTCATCTTTGCAGTAAACATTTGATTCATTGGGTTCTTTTCGTCCAATTTTTTTTTTTTTTTTACCAACTGTCAATTCTCTCTCTGTGATTTTTTCAGTAGTGGGGGAGGTGGTTATCATTTCTTCAGAGTCAAATTTTGCATCTCTCAACTTATTAAATTACTTTTCTCTCAGTATTTAGAGGATAAGAAGTTTTAGCACAAAATTTTTTTTGAGATTAAGATTTTTAACTCAAAATTTGTTTGTTGTGAATATTGATCACTGTGGGCTCAGACTTTATACTTTGTCTTGTAAAGAGCAGACAGGGGGATAATACATATAGCTCCTCCTATGACGAAGTGGAGTCTGTTTTCCCATCACTTGAATCTGAGCTGGTTTTGTCACTTGTTCTGACCAACAGAATACATCAGAGGTGATGTTGGGCTAGTTAGTTCTGAGCCTAGAACTTAAGAGACATGACAGCTTCTTCTTCTTTTTTGAGAATATTTGATTGTGGTAAAATAAATGTAACCTAACATTTGCCATTTAAAATGTACAATCCAGTGGCATTCCGTGCATTCACAATGCTGTGCAATCATTACTACCTACTTCCAAAACTTTTCATCATTCCCATGTAGAAACTCCATCCTTATTTTAAAACTCCCCATTACCCACTCCCTACCCTGCCCAGACCCTGGTAACCTCTATTTCACTTTCTGTCTCTATGAATTTATTCTAGGCACTTCATCTAAGTGGAATCATACAATATTTGTCCTTTTGTGTTTGGTTTGTTTCCATTAGCAAATATTTTCAGGTTCATTCATGTTGTGTTAGAACTTCTTTCCTTTTAATTAAAAGTTAGGTCATATTCTGATGTTTGCATAAACTGTATTTTGCTTATCCACTCATCAGTGAATGGACACTTGGGTTGTTTCCACCTTTTGGCTACTGTGAATAATGCTGCTATGAACACAAGTGTACAAGTGTCTATTTCAGTCCCTGTTTTCAATTATTTTGATATATACCCAGGAGTAGACTCTTGAGAGTCCCTTGGACTGCAAGGCAATCAAACCAGTCAATCCTAAAGGAAATCAATCCTGATTGTTCATTTGAAGGACGGACACTGAAGCTAAAGCTCCAATACTTTGGCCACCTGATGCAAAGAGCTGACTCATTAGAAAAGACCCTGATGTTGGGAAAAATTGAGGGCAGGAGGAGAAGGGGACAACAGAGGACAAGATGGTTGGATGGCATCACCGACTCAATGGACGTGAGTTTGAGCAAACTCTGGGAGATGGTGAAGGACAGGGAAGCCTGGTGTGCTGCAGTCCATGGGGTTGCAAACAGTCAGACACAACTGAGTGATTGAACAGCAGGAGTGAAATTGCTGGGCCATATGATAATTCTATGTTTAACTTTTTGAGGAGCAACCAAAGTGTTTTCTACAGTGGCTGCACCATTTTAAATTCCCAGCAGCAAAGCCTGAGGGTTTCAATTTCTCTACCTTCTTACCAATATTTATTATTTTTTTAAAAAAATTATAGTTATTCTAGTAGGTGTGAATTGTTATCTCATTGTGGCTTTGACTTGCACTTACCTAATGACAAATAATATTGAGTATCTTTTTATGTGCTTATTGGCCATTTGTACATCATCTTGGGGTAAATGTCTATTCAAGTCTTTTGCCCATTTTTAAACTGAATTGTATGTTTTTGTTGTTATTGAGGTGCAGATTTTCTTTGTATGTTCTGGATATCAAGTCCTTATCAGATATATGATTTACAAGTATTTTCTCTCATTCAGTAGGTTGTTTTCGCCTTCTTGAAGATGTCCTTTAATGCATGAAAGTTTTAAATTTTGATGAAGTCCAGTTTATCTGTTTTTTTTGGTTACTGTGCTTTGCATGTCATGTCTAAAAATCTGTTGCCAAATACAATGTCATACAGGTTTACCCTTATGCTTTCTTTTAAGAGTTTAATAGTTTTAGCTCTTATATTTAGGCTGTTGTTCCACTTTGAGTTAATGTTTATGTGCAGTGTGATCCAAGTGTCCAATTTCATTCATTTGCTTGTGGATATCCAGTTGTCTCAGTAACATTTGTTGAAGATACTATTTTTCCCCCCTTTGAATGGACTTGGCACCACTGTGAAAAATCAACTGGTCATTGATGCATGGGTTTATTTCTGGACATTTAATTCTTTTCCGTTGGTAATACATCTTTTCTTGGGTCAGAACTACACTGTTTTGAACTGTTTTGTTACCATAGATTTGCATTGTTTAAAATCAGAATGTATGAGTCCTCCAGCTTGATATTTAAGGTAGTTATTTTGTTACTGAAATATAACTGCTCTACAATGGTTGTGGGCTTCCCTGATAGCTCAGTTGGTAAAGAACCCACCTGCAATGCAGGAGACCCCGGTTCAATTCCTGGGTCTGGAAGATCCTCTGGAGAAGGGATAAGCTACCCATTCCAGTATTCTTGGGCTTCCCTTGTGGCTCAACTGGTAAAGAACCCACCTGCAATGCAGGAGACCTCAGTTCAATCCCTGGGTTGGGAAGATCCACTGGAGAAGGGAAAGGCTACCCATTCCCATATTTTGACCTGGAGAATTCCATGGACTATATAGTTCATGGGGTGGCAAAGAGTTGGACACAACTGAGCGACTTTCACATATTTCTGGTCTTCCTTGATAGCTCAGTTGGTAAAGAATCCGCCTGCAAAGTAGGAGACCCCAGTTTGATTCCTGGGTCAGGAAGATCTGCTAGAGAAAGGATAGGCTACCCACTCCGGTATTCTTGGGTTTAGCTTTGTGGCTCAGCTGGTAAAGAATCTGCCTGCAATGTGGGAGACCTGGGTTCAATCCCTGGGTTGGGAAGATCCCCTGGAGAAGGGAAAGGCTACCCACTCCAGTATTCTGGCCTGGAGAATTCCATGGACTGTATAATTCATGGGGTTGCAAAGAGTCGGACACGACTAAGCGACTTTCACTTTCACAATGGTTGTGTTAGTTTCTGCTGCACAACATTGTGAATCAGTCCTATGTATACATACATCCCTTCCCTCTTGAATCTCCCTCCAACTCCCCAACCCACCCCCTAGGTCATCAAGAAAGATCCTAGGCAAAGGATCCACTAAGACATAGCTAGATTCCTAAGCCACAAAAACCTGGAATAATAAATGTGTGTTAATCCACTCAGTTTGTAGCAATTAGTTATACAATAATAGATAACTTTTATATAGAGGAGCCAGAGTTGAAACAAACAAATCAAAGAACAATTTGGAAATAGACCATAGAATGACACAAGATATCCAAAGGGATCCACGAAGGAGAGGTTTGAAAACTGAGCAGACTAAACATCATAGGAGACGCTAGAAAGGAAGATGATTAAAGACCAAGTACCTGAAACAGCATCAGGATAAGATGGTTTTATAGCCTCATCCTGGTCTCCCTATACTCTAGCTTGTGGCCATTTGGTGTTTAAAACCAGTTTGGGCATTCTTGCTTTTTTTGCGACACCACACAGAATGTGAGATCTTAGTTTCCTGACCAAGGATCAAACCCATGCCCCCCTGCACTGGAAAAGTGAGTGTGTGTGCGCGCAGGTGTGCGTGTTCTCAGTCTTTATGACGCCATGGACTGTAGCCCGCCAGGCTTCTCTATCCATGGGATTCTCCAGGCAAGAATACTGGACCAGAGTGCCATTTCCTATTACTTCAGGGGACCTTCCTGACCTAGGGATTGTACTCGCGTCTCTTGCATTTCCTGCATTGGCAGACAGATTCTTTATCACTAGTGCCAGGAGGGAGGTCCCTGGGCTGGAAGCGTTAAGTCTTAACAACTGGACCACCAGGAAAGTCCCTGGGTTTTCACTTTTGACCTATTGGATCTTGGGTGATTTCTTACTAGGCTCTGGCCCTGGTGTCTCCCTCTGACTTTGCAACCTCAGGCTGGCCGCAATCCTGGAGAAACTGGACAATCAGTCCATCCTTGGCATTCTTCCTTTCTCGTCCTCCCAACAGAAGAAGAGGATTTGGATAGCAAAGATTCATCAATGACAGGCAAGTTGCAAGGTCAGGCAAAAGAAGAGGAAGGGAGATGGAGCAAGAGCAGCCCAGGAGGAAGAAGGAGACACAGCAGGTGAGGCTATCAGGGGAGTCCCAGGAGAGTGGAGTTCAGGCAGAAAGGAGGAAGTGGCCACCTCTATCAAGGGTGGGACCAAGACAAAAATGGGTCTGCTGTTTTTCTTAAAGGAAAGGTAGATACCGTCACTGGTGATTTGGGGAGGGGGTGAAGGCAAGAATGAGAACAGCCCTCTTCTAAGAAGTGTGATGATTCCCAGAGGTTTTCCCCCCAAAGATGGAAGAAGCGTGGTCTTGTTCCTGGAAGTCTTCCTGTTCCAAGACGTGGGGCACAGTTTACCCACATGACCAGGAGTGGAGCAGTCGAGGCTGGAGGAGCCTCAGGACATTTTACTGCAGGGCAGAATGTGTGGTGGGACATGCCTTCCTTCCTGGGGCTCTAGAGGAGCTAAGGCTCAAGGTGAGGAAACGAGCAAACTGCAGGACTGTGATGTCACTCTAAATAGCAGGTAAGACATTAAGAGACGGAGGAAAGGCGGCATGCCAGGCAAAAGGACCAGCCAACGCGAAGTCAAGGAGGCAGGAAGGTGTCTGTTCTGTTAACCTATGTAGAAGCCTTTTTGACCACTGGGTGGCGCTGTCCAGCCTGGCGAGAAACCCAATAGGCTGTTGGTTCCCTGATTTCCTGCCCACAGCCCAGGATGGTCTTCTCCCAGTCTACGATGTTAGCTGAAGTTCTGGAATTCTGGTGCTGGCAAGTTTCTGTAAGGCCAGCGCAGCCCACTGAGCCCTATTTCAATGACACCTCTAAAGCAGCGGATGGCACTCGCCTGAGAGGAGGAAGGTGGGGTCTAACCTGGGGCAAGTCTTTGGGGAAATCTTCCTGCTGTCAGGTGAGACCTTCTAAGGGATGACAGGGTCTGCTCCTCACCTGGTTTTGGTTGGGGCTCCAAGTGGGTGGGAAAGGAAGTCTTCCTGGAGGAGGTGGCATTAAAAGATATTCTGGATGGGAATGGAAGACTGGGCAGTTACGCATGTCTGGGTGGTAAGAAGATGAAATAGGCAATAGAATGAGACATTTCTTCACTCATCTCATCTGTTTACTAGACATTTGTCAAACACCTGCTTTGATTCCAAGGACACGGCCTCCTGTGGAACTCACAATCTGAAGGGGGACACAGATCTGAAAGCAGAGAACTTTTGTGTGATACCTGAAAAAGGGGTTGGGATTGCCCAGAAGAGGCACCTGACCCAGCCTGGAGGGAACCTAGGACAGCTTTTGTGATAGAATAAGAAATATATCTGGACTTCCCTGGTGGTCCAGTGGTTAAGAATCCACCTGCCGATACAGAGGTCACGAGTTCAATCTCTGGTAAGGGAACTAAGATCCCACATTGCCTGGGGTGCAACTAAGCCCGAGGGCCTCAACTACTGAGCCCACTGCAACTAAGACCCAACACAGCCAAAAATAAAGGTACGTACAGAAATAACTGGAGCTTCCCAGGTGGCGCTAGAGGACCTGCCCGCCAGTGTAGGAGACATAAGAAACGTGGGTTTGATCCTTGTGTTGGGAAGATCCCCTGGAGGAGAGCATGGCAGCCCATTCCAGTATTCTTGCCTGGAGAATCCCATGGACAGAGGAGCCTGGCGGGCTACAGTCTATGGGGTCTCAAAGAGTCAGATATGACTTGGCAACTTAGCATGCATGCACAGAAATAAATATTAAAAAAAAAATAAGACAACAGACCAAAAGTGGAGTTACTTATGGTAAGTCTTACGACACCTAACTCGGTCTTTTCTTTCTCTTTCTTTTTTTAAAAAAATTTAATTATGAAGGCATGATAACACATTTACAGGAGACTTGGAAAATACAGAACAAAGTTACATATACCTACCTGGTGGTGGTGGTGTAGTCACTCAGTCGTGTCCGATTCTTGCAACTCCATGGACTGTAACATGCCAGGCTCCTCTGTCCATTGGATTTCCCAGGCAAGAATGCTGCAGTGGGTTGCCACTTCCTTCTCCAGTTGTTCCACTATATATTACAAATTTTTAAAGTAGATAAGTTAAGATTTTTAGCTGGAGTTTCAATATCAAACTCTCAAAAATTAATGGAATGAATATACAGAAAAGTAGAAGGATATAGTAGACCTGAAAAGCACTATGAACCAATCCAACATAATTAAAATTTATACAATTTTCACACAACAGTAGGATACAAATTCTAGTCAAGTTCCCATAGACTATAAACTAGGAGACACTGGAACATATCCAGGGACATAAAACAAGGTGCAAAATTTTTGTGGTCTAAAGGTATTGAAACCATACAGTCTATTCTCTTATCACTGTGGAATTATGTCAGAAATCAATGTCAAAAATATTTTAAAATAACGCACATATTTTCAAGTGCAATGTGACATTTATTAATACCAAGGGAGATCTTTGACTTAGCCAGTGAAAGCCTCAATAAAGCTTAACTCAGCCTTCATGACAGTTTCAGCTGTTGCAGAAATGAAATCTTAAACCAGCCAGTCAGGAATCATCTGATAGACCACTGCCATCCCCCTATTGGAAAATAACTTTGCAATGACCCACCCACTTTTTTTCAGGTACAACTTCCTTGACCCTGCTCCCATCTGCCTAGAAAACCTCTAGACTTGTACAGCTCTTCAGAGCTCCTTTCTGTCTGCCAAACTGGATGCTGCCTGATTCATGCATCATTGGATAAAGCCAATGAGATCTTTAACATATACGCAGTTGCTTTTTTTTAAAAAAACAGATCTCATTTGGTCTCCAGGTGGATGGTGTCAGAACTGCCTTCAGTCTGCAGGACATCCCATTGGAGTCCGGTGAGACTTGGAGAATGGCTCAAGGATGCTGGAAAATACTCTGGAGCTTTCTTAAGATCATGTTCTAGGGGAAAGGTTACATCCTGAAGGACTGATTGTTCAAGAGGAGATGGGACAGGGTGGTTGGAGAATGGGTGTTTTCTGTTCGGGCAATCAGCACATGCAGAGGTCGGGAAGTGAAAGAGAATGTGGCTTCCTAGAGGAACAGAAAGTTTTTCAGCAGGCCTCTGCAGCCCCAGGAGAGAAAAACGGGGTGGCCAGTTCAGGATCCAATCACGAAGTATTGAACACCAGGCAGTGTGTGTTAGTTGCTCAGCTGTGTCTGACTCTTTGTGACCCCATGGATTGCAGCCCTCCAAGCTCCTCTGTCCATGGGATTTTCCAGGCAAGAATACTGGAGTGGGTTGCCATTTCCTTCTCCAGGGGATCTTCCCGACCCAGGGATTGAGGGATTGAACCTGGGTCTCCCGCATTACAGGCAGATTCTTTACCAGCTGAGCTACCAAGGAAGCCCTACAAGGCAGAGAGGTTTATAATGAATGTAGTAGGAATAGCCCATCCAATAGAGTGTCTTGTCTCGCCTTTCTGAGAGGCTGGTGTTCCAACTCTGCTGATGTGTCTTTGGAGATGGGAAAGCCACCACCTTCCCAACTGTGTCTCTAGCTCTGAGGCCATGAGTGGTGTGTCTCCTCAACTCACGAGCCTCAGTTTTCCCCATATGAGAAATGGGGACATAGATCATCTTAGTCCATTCAGACTGCTGTAACAGATTACCATAGACTTCTGAGGGCTTAAGCAACCAACATTTATTTCTCAGAGTTCTGAAGGCTGGAAGTCTAAGATCAACGTGTGAGGGGACTGCCCTGGGAGTCCAGTGGTTAAGAATTCACCTTTCAATGTAGGGGACAGGGGGTTCGATCCCAGGTCAGGGAACTAAGATACCACCTGCCATGGAGCAACTAAGCTTGAGCTTGGAAACTAAGTTAGAGAAAGCCTGCACAATACAACAAAGAGCCCACATGCTGCCACAAAGACCCAGTGCAGCCCCAAAATAAAATAAATTAGATCAATATGTGGTGAAATTTGGTGTCTGCTGAGAATTTTGTATTTTTTGTGTGTGTGCTCAGTCGTGTCCAAATCTTTGTGACCCCATGGACTGTAGCCCATCAGGCTCCTCTGCCCATGGGATTCTCCAGGCAAGAATACTGGAGTGGGTTGCCATTTCCCCCTCCAGGGGATCTTCCCACCCCAGGGATTGAACCCACATCTCTTTTACCTCCTGCATTGCAGGTGAGTTCTTTATCATTAGCACAACCTGAGGATATGTCTCCAGATCCATGGAAGACCATCTCCTTCTGGGTATGTCCTCAGGGGGCAGAAGCAGGGAGAAAGCTCTCTGGTGTCTCTCTCTTAAAAAATTTTTTTTAAATTTATTTGGCTGTGCCGGGTCTTAGTTGCAACATGTGAACCCTTGGTTGCAACATGTGGGATCTAGTTCCCTGACCAGGGACTGAATCACGTGGTCCTCTCCATTGGGAGTTTGGAATCTTAACCACTGGACCACCAGGGAAGTCCCTGGGGTCTCTTTTATAAGAGTGTTGATCCCATTCTTGATCTAATTACTTCCCAAATACCCCACTTCTGAGTATCATCTCATTGGGGATTAGGTTTCAAAGTAGGAATACCAAGGTGGGGATGTTGGACACAAGCATTCAGTCTATGATACAGACCCACCTCACAGGTCTGTCACAAGAAAAGTTAGGTCTCTTGGCACCAAACAGTTGCCCAATAAAATTCATTTCTTTCTCTCCTTTAAAAAAACTTTTTTTTTTTTTTTTGGCCATAGCCCGTGGGATCTTAGTTCCCCAGCTAGGGATTGGACTCGTGTCCCCTGCATTGGAATGCACAATCTCAGCTACTGGACCCCCATGGGAGTCCCATTCCTGCTTCTTTCTTTAAAGAGCAAAAACTCCTCCAAAACACCTTGAATATGTTACACAGCTGAATCTCCCATGCTCTGTCCAACCATCCCACCAGCACTGCTCACTCTGGTTGTATCACTACTTTTCCATCAAGAATATATAAGCAATGGGATCTCCCTGGTGGTCCAGTGGTTAGGTAATATTCATTGGAAGGACCAATGCTGAAGCTGAAGCACCAGTACTTTGGCCACCTGATGCGAGGAGCTGACTCATTGGAAAAGACCCTGATGCTGGGAAAGATTGAGGGCAGGAGGAGGAGTGGGCAACACCAACTCAGAGGATGGCATCACCGACTCAGTGGACATGAGTTTGAGCAAACTCTGGGAGATAGTGAAGGACAGGAAGCCTGGGGTGGTGCAGCCCATGGGGTGGCAAAGAGTTAGACACAACCTAGCAACTGAACAACAACCAGTGCTTAGGAATTTGTGCTTTTGCTGCTAAGGGCGTGCATTCAATTCCTGTTTGGAGAGCTAAGATCCTTCAAGCCACATGGCATGCCCCCCGCAAAAAAACTTAAAAAGAGAAAGAGATAAAGGGGAAAAAAGAATACACAAGTGATAATTAATTTATTATCATCTTTGAATTGCCCACTACTTGCCAGTCAGTGTTCTTAACACTGAGATGTAGCAGTGAATAAAACAGAATCGGTCTCCTTCCTCTGAACAGCTGGCTCCAGCTGTTTTTATAAATAGTTTAGTGAAACTCAGCCCCACCCAGCCACTGATACATATTGTCCCAGTTTTTACAGGGGTACAGTGGAGTAACTGTGGCAGAAATGACACCCAGAATATTTGGCCCTTTTCAGAAAACATTTGACAGTTTTTGGTCTAGAAGGTTACCTTCTGGGTGAGACAGCTAGGTTCAAGTTTTTGAACCTGAATCTTGTCCTCTTCTCTTTTTCTTGTTGTTCACTCACTCAGTTGTGTACGAATCTTCATGACCTCATAGACTACAGCATACCAGGCTTCCCTGTCCTTCACTATCTCCTGGAGTTGACTCAAACTCATGTCCATTGAGTTGGTGATGCCATCCAACCATCTCATCCTCTGTCACCCACTCCTCCTCCTGCCCTCAGTCTTTCCCAGTATCAGGGCCTTTTCCAATGAGTCAGCTCTTCGAATCAGGTGGCCAAAATATTGGAGCTTTAACTATAGCTTCAGTCCTTCCAGTGAATATTCAGGACTGATTTCCTTTAGGATTGACTGGTTTGATCTCCTTGCTGTCCAAGGGACTTTCAAGAGTCTTCTCCAACATCACATTTCAAAAACATCAATTCTTTGGTGCTCTCTTTCTCTTAGACTTCTCAGTTAAGAGATGCAAAACTATCAATTCTCACTCCGCACTCCAATGGGTATTTTTTGAGCTGGTTTGAATTGAGAGACACAGCGATGAATGAAAATGATGTGCTTGGGATTTCACTGGTGGTCCAGTGGTTAAGACTCTGTGCTTCCAATGCAGGGGGTGTGGGTTCCATCCTTGCTGGGGGAACTAAGATCCCATATGCAGCAGGGCATGACCAAAAACTGAAAAAAAAAAAAGAACCTATATAAGAAAAGAAAATGATGTGTTTTCATGGATTAAACCCCAGCATTTATAAGCTGATGGATCATGGACATTTGATGTGACCTTTGAACCTCTGTTTGTATGTGTGTCCTCAGTTGCTCAGTCATGTCCAACTCTTTACAACCCTATGACTGGAGCCTGCCAAGCTCCTGTGTCCATGGGATTCTCAGGCAAGAATACTGGAGTGGGTTGCCATTTCCTCCTCCAGGGAATCTTCCCAACCCAGGGATCAAACCCACATCTCTTTTACCTCCTGCAGTGACAGGCAGACTCTTTACTACTGCACCACCTGGGAAGCCCTTGAATCTGTTTGCTCAGAGGTGAAATGAGGACAGTAGCAGCTGTGTTGTGGAGATTTGCTGAGATGGTGTCTGGAAAGCATTTAGCACAAAATAAGTGCTGAAAGAGTGACGACAGGATTTCCACTGGTGAGAATGCAGAAATTTCCCAGAGACCCTCCTTTCTACGGTGATAACTAGGAGACCCCACACTTTTCTTTTTCCAGTCAGAGTGGTAAATGCAAGGAAACCTCGAGGAGCTGGGTTTCAGAAATAAAAACGAGCCCTTCAGGGACTTCCCTGGTGGTCCAGTGGTTAAGACTCTGTGCTTCCATGGCAGGGAGTACAGGTTCAACCCCTGGCCTGGGAACTGGGATCCCACATGCCATGTGGTGTGACTTTTTTTTTTTTAATTAACAATAAAAAGAACTCCTTGTAGGTGAGCCAATAGCAGTTGCAGCTTCTATACCAGAGGACAGGCAGGCGCACATGGATGGAGAGGTGTTCTGGGGACAAGGTAAATTAGCCAGTTCTTAGATGGCAGAAGGAAGCATTCAAAATGGCAGCCACTAGAGTGCTGGAGTCCAGACGTGGGGAGGAGAGCATCCTAGCAGAGAGATGAGTGGTATGGGATGTCAGAGCACAAGTGAGGTAAGAAGGGCAACAACAGGAGGGCCTGTCTGCCGGGCCGGAGGGGGTCAATGCACAGTGCCCCTATACAGTATAAGGGCTGGTGATGGGAAAATGAGGTTGGCTATGCATATGGTGGGATTGACGAAATAAGCAAATAAATGCATCCAGGATAATGGGAACCAAGTTTCCCACCATCAGAGAAGAGCGTTACAAAGATGAATGGAGTGGGAATTCCCTTGTGGCTTAGAGGTTAGGATTCCAGGCTTTCACTGTCATGCCCAGTTCAGTCTCTGCTTGGGAAACTGAGATGCTGAAAACTGTGTGACCAAAAAAAAAAAAAAAAAAAAGAATGGAGGGCAAATTAGAAATGAACTCTACTATATTAAGTGTTGGTGTGAACTCATGGTTTTCAACATATATGTGTGTGCTTAGTCGCTCAGTCGTTTCCAACTCTGTGATACATAGAGAGAAATAGGCCAACAAAGTTCTGTCCAGTCAAGGCTATGGTTTTTCCAGTGGTCATGTACGGATGTGAGAGTTGGACTATAAAGAAAGCTGAGTGCAGAATTGATGCTTTTGAACTGTGGTGTTGGAGAAGACTCTTGTAAGTCCCTTGGACTGCAAGGAGATCCAACCAGTCCATTCTAAAGGAGATCAGTCCTGAGTGTTCATTGAAAGGACTGATGTTGAAGCTGAAACTCCAATACTTTGGCCACCTGATGCGAAGAGCTGACTCATTTGAAAAGACCCTGATGCTGGGAAAGATTGAGGGCAGGAGAAGGAGGGGCCGACAGAGGATGAAATGGTTGGATGGCATCACCGACTCAATGGACATGAGTTTGAGCAGGCTCTGGGAGTTGGTGATGGACAGGGAGGCCTGGCGTGCTGCAGTCCACGGGGTCACAAATATTTTGACACGACTGAGCGACTGAACTGACTGATGGAGAAATAAATGTGCATGCATCTGTTTTCCTGTCTGTCTACTCAGAGGTCCTGGGATCAGTGACACCCTAATAATAACGATGCACTTAACACTCAGGTCTTGGTTTCTGAATGTCATTCTCCACTTAAAATCAACTGGGTCTCTTTTGGAAAATGGGTGATTCCAGGGTTTGGGCAAGGAAAGTCTGATCAGCAAAAAAACTGATAAGCACATGTTAAATGGATGCAGAGCCAGAGTGAAAGTCTACCACTAGCCAAATCAAAGACACTCTAACCATCAAAAAAACAGAAAGAAAGAAAAAAAAAGAAACGTCAGCAAAAATGGCAGAGTAAAAATTTTGCGCTTCCATGAAAGCAATGGAAAAACTGCAGAATTTGTCAGAATCAACACTTTTAGAACACTGGCAATCAACCAAAAGCTTACAGTAATTCAGGGAGTATTTAGACAAGAAATATGGCTGAATCTCAATAAAGAACAGTGAGCTTGGTGGAATTTTAACTCACCGTAGTCCCATTCCCCTCTCTCTAACACAGAAATAGCTTTACAGACTCACAGACGTAGAGAATAGATTTGTGGTTGCCAAGGGGGTGGGGAGGATTGGGAGTCTGGGATTAGCAGATGCAAACTATTATATATAGAATGAGTAAATAATAGGTTCCTACTGTAGAGCACAGGGAGCCTTATTCAATATCCTGTGATAAACCATAATGGAAGAGAATATGAAAAAGAATGTATATATGTGAATAACTGAACCACGTCGCTGTACAGCAGAAATTAACACAACATTGTAAATTGACTATACTTCCATAAAATAAAATTTAAAAACAAGATAGCCTTAAAAAATAACAGGTCACATTTCTGGTACAGGAAGAAAAATGGAGTCAGAGCTCTTATAAAGCCTCATTCCCAAGGAATAGTATTACCTGATCTATCTAGTGGTTCCCTGGAAAACCACCCTTGAAAAGATTATCTTTCATTGACCTCACTCGAACTTGCCCAGTGCTAAAAACCTCTTCCTAGGTGGTGTCTGTCAAATATTTTAACATCACAGCTCCCTGAGGTGGTGGATAACAGCTGGGGCAAATATTAACCTAACCAAACAGTCTTAAAAAGAAAAGTTAAAGAATGAGATGTCCCTAGGGACTTTGAAAGGGCTTCCCAGATGGCTCAGTGGTAAAGAATTCACCTGCCAATGCAGGAGATGCAAAAAATAAGGGTTCAATGCCAGGGTCAGGACAATCCCCTGGAGGAGGAAAGGCAACTCACTCTAGTATACTTGCCTGGGAAATCCCATGGACAGAGGAGCCTGGTAGGCTCTAGTCCGTGGGATTGCAAAGAGCTGGACATGACTGAGAGACTAAGCGTGAACATAAGAGGCTTTGAAAAGTTCCAACGTATTCCTGGAAATCTGGAAGGCCGCATGCATGTGGAGGGCTGTGTGCATACTCAGGAAAAATCTGACAAGTTCCTAAGCTCTTAATTCTGGGTGACTTCAAGGCTCCAAGGAAGCGGGAAGTGGCAGCTAAGGCTGGGTTGCAAGCTTCCTGAGTGTTGACTGTCAAAACACACAGAGATCCTGGGTGAAGACTGGGAGACTTTTAGTTTCAGGTTTTCAAGGAAGTTTGTTCAATCACTTGCTAAACACCAAGCTAAGTAGAGATTTAAGTGATCGTACGTGACAGAGAATAGAGACTTTGCAGAATTAATTCAGAAAAATCATTAAATCAACAGGAAACAACTACTATGGAAAATAGCAATGACAAGAAACCTTCAGGAGGAGGTAGAATATGATATCCATAGTTGCCATATTATATTACAAGGCATACCTTGGAGGTATTGTGAATTTTGGTTCTAGCACAATAAAGCAAATACTGCAATGAAGCAAACCACATAAATTCTTTGGTTTCCCAGTTTACATAAAAGTTAACACTGAAATCAATTATTCTTCATTTTTTTAGAAAAATAAGAAATTATTTAACATGAAAAAGATAGTAACAAAGGAACTGAGGAATAAAAAGGAAATAAGACATATGAAAAACAAATAGCAAAATGGCAGATAGAAAGTCTACCATATCAGTAATTATGTTAAATATAAAAGGGTTAAATTCTTCAACTAAAAGGTAGAGATTGACAGAAAGAATCAAACAGATGATCCCATTATATGCTGTCTACAAAAGACTCACTTTAAGATTAAGGGAAAAAAGATAGTTATATATACTCAGTTGAATCAGATAGAGTCCGTAGAGAAATAAGTTGGAAGTTTGATATACAAAGTTTCAGAGTGACTGTCTATATTATATTTAGTAGTTATAAAGGGGGAAAAAGTAACTGCTTTGTATAGTGGTTAAGCAGGGATTCAGGGGTCAGCTCCCAACCCCACTGCTTTTGAGCTGTGTGACCTCAGGCAGTTCCTTGCCCTCTAGGTTTCCTCATCTGTAAAGAAGGATAGTAACTACCTTTCTCATAGGGCTATTGTGAGAACTGTTAGACCACCAGGAACTCACTGTGGTTAACGAATCTGGATTTATTACTGGGAGCAGTGAGGGAGAACACACACCAAGGAGAATGGTTGGCATATGCTCAAGTGCTGTTATTACTGAGTACTCATCATTAGAATAGGCAGTTTCTATCCATTACTAGTGCACTGTATTCAACCTCATAATTACAATGTGAAGCAGGATCGATATCATCCAGTCACTAAGTCCTGTCCAACTCTTTGTTATCCCGTGAACTGTAGCACTCCAGGCTTCCCTGTCCTTCACTCCCTCCCAGACTTTGCTCAAACTCATGACCACTGAGTCAATGATGCCCTGCAACCATCTCCTCCTCTGTCACCCCCTTTTCCTGCCCTCAGTCTTTCCCAGCATCAGGGTCTTTCCCAGTGAGTCAGTTCTTTGCATCAGGTGTCCAGAGTGTTAGAGCTTCAGCTTCAGCATCAGTCCTTCCAAGGCATATTCAGGGTCAGTTTCCTTTAGGCAGGCTAATTGTCCCATTTCACAGGTGAAGGAACCGAGGCTCTGGAAACGTGAGGCTGAAGGTACTGGAGTTGGACAGGGGTTGGAATAGTGCTTCTGGCTGCATAGTTGACTGCCCGGCCTCTGCCCTGCCCTAAGTGACCCCTCCTTAGTTGTGTCAGCCGCTTCATGTGTCCCCAGATTTTTCTGAGAGGAAGTCTTATCCCTATAGTGTTCCTCATTCTTCGTGAGTTGAGAAAGAACAGGTCTGAGGAGGGGCTACAGAGGGAAATACATGAGGTTATAAAAACCATAGTCCAGACAAGAGTTGGGAAGAGGAACAGAAAGGGGAGAAGGATGGCAGAGATGCATGAACACAAGGAGCCAGATGACTCTGGTGAGGCTGGGCCCCCAGTCTAGGGTGATAGTGGGGATGACAGGGCCCCAGGGTCCTGATGGTGCTGGGGCCTGGCAGCCAGCTTGCAACTCTGAGCGCAGGGCTCAGCAGACTTCCAAGTTCAAGTGCGTGTGCTCTGTTCTGTCCAGAGGAGGAGACATTTGGGGGCCAGAGTCTGGCTGAGAGACGCCCTCGGCTGCTACACAGTTTGAGGAGCTTGCCAGGTACGGGAGCGCTTGGTTCAGGAGCAGGCAGCTGGGGGGAACGGGGGCGGGTAGGGGTGGAGTGGGGGCAGAGTCTGCCCCCAGCCCCGAGCCCCACCATCTGCTGGTCCTGCAGAGTGTCTGACCTGGGCCCCTCTGCTTCTCCTGCTGCTCGTCTTCATCTCACTGGGCTTCCTCACGCTCCAGCTGACCACTCTGGTTCAAGGTGAGTGAGCATCTCGGGGCTTAGGGTCCTCGGTCCCTTTGGCTTTTCTCTCTGGGATGGTCTTTGCCCTTTTCCACAGTCCCTAGACCTACTAGGGCTGGGTCGTGCGGGCTCTCTGTCACCTTCTGTGTGACCATGGGCCAGTAACTCTCGCTCTCTGTTTCCTCATATGAAAGGTAGTTCATCCTCCCCGTGGGGAGACCTTGAAAGCAGATTTGGCTCAGGATCAGTGCTTAAACGGGGAATTCTCTGCTCCGTTGTAGTTTCCAGGATTCGGTGTCTGCAGAGAGATTCAGGAGACCGTGAGAACAACAGCCTGGATAAGTGGCTGGACACCAGGTTCCGGAGTCTGAGTAGGGAGGGGGCTCTGGGGCTGCATGGCTGTGGACAAGCCACCACTGCCAGGGGTGGAGGAGAGAGGGCAGGAGCTGGGGAGGGGACTGGACCCCTGCAAGAGGTCCTGGGGGACTGGCGATGTCGGGCAAGTCACTCTCTAAGCCTCAGTTTTCTCGTCTGTATGATGGGCTCTCCGGGTCACCTGACATCCACACATTATGTTCTCATGGGGCCCTCTGCACCACATACACAGTAGGTGCTTAATAATTGACGTCCTCTCCCTCCAGCTGAAGTTGCACAGAAGCAGATGCAATCAAACCTGGAGGAGATCCTACAGCGCCTGACCCGGATGAATGCCACCATGGGTAAGGGAACCACACCAAGGTCAAGAGGAAGTCACAGGATGGTGGGTGGGGGCTGGGCCACACCTGCTGCAGCTGCCAGGCTGAGGAGGGCAGAGCAGAGCTGGGGTGTTCCTCATGGGTTTCTTGAGGAACTGAGCTGACAGCTGAAGAGAAGGGGCCTAGCCCTGGGTTCCGAAGATCTGGAGCCTAGGAGCCAAGCAACCTCTCTGTCCCAACTCCGCCCCTCTTGCCCAGCTGGCCTGTGCCATCCTTGTCCTCAGAATTGGGAGTTCTTCGGCGGAAGCTGCTACTTCTTCTCCTGGACCCAGAGTGACTGGAGATCTGCCGTCTCTGCCTGTCTGCTTATGGGGGCCCACCTAGTTATCATCGACAGTAATGAGGAGGAGGTGGGCTGGGCAAGGTCCCCCAAGAGGCTGGGCCATATTGCCAGGTCAAGAAAGAACCTTCTGCCTCCGCACTCTGAGAGATGGGCAGTTGGGGGTGTGGCAGGGGGATGAGAGGTGAGATACAATCAGGGAAGGCTTCTTGAAGGAGGAATCATAATGGACTCAGGAAGGTCACGTGAGAGAAGAACATGGATGAGAGGAGCCCATGTATGGATACGAAGGGAATTCAGAGTGCCCTTGAGGCCGTATACAATGCAAGTTAACTGAGACACAAGACATATCCACATATGTATTACATTAACACACATCCACAGCCTCCATGCACATGTTAACACATACAACTTGAGTAGGGCCTCTAGGCTAGACTGTGAGAAGAACGTCTGTGGGAGGCAGGGGACCATGGAGATGTGGGCAGACATGGGATGTGTGGCGTTCAGGGATCTTCCTCCTGATACCCCTCTCCCCACCCACCCGCAGAAATTCCTGAACTTTTGGTATGCCAGAAATAATAAACCCACCTGGATCGGCCTCAGTGACCACCACAGTGAGGGTTCCTGGCGGTGGGTGGATGACAGTCCTGTCCAACTCAGGTAACCTCCCAGTGACAATGGCCCAGGAGAGGTGGGCAGGAACTCCAAACCAAGGGTGCTCAAACTCTGGACTGGAAAGCACCACCTGAGAAGCTTGGTGAAGATGCAGAATCCTGCCTTCATCCAAGGGTAGGGGGTAGGAGCTGGGTGGGAGTCTGATTCTATACATCTAGGTACAGGCCCAGGAATCTGCATTTAATTCTGTGTTAGTGTCATCACTCAATCGTGTCAGGCCCTTTGCAAACCCATGGACTGTAGCCCACCAGGCTCCCCTGTCCATGGAATTCTCCAGGCGAGAGTACTGGAATGGGTACCCATTTTCTTCTCCAGGGAATCTTTCCAACCCCAGGGATCAAACCTGGGTCTCCCACATTGCAGGTAGAGTCTTTACTATCTGAGCCACCAGGGAAGCCCTGGTGGGCTTTAACTTTCCCAGAACTGATTCTGGTGGATGTGGTGTTTGAACTCACATTTCAAAAACCCTGCCTCCGAATTCCTCACCAACCTCTGGCTGGTATTGGCAATTTGCTGTCAAAGTCCAGGGACCGGCCCCTCCAAAATTGGGGGTGGGCCCTGGGTGGAGTAGGGGTCTCATTGCGCTGCTACGGTTCACAGCTTCTGGAAAAAAGGGGAGCCCAACAACCACGGAGATGAGGACTGTGTGGAACTGCACAACGATGGCTGGAATGATGGCAGATGTGTTACAGAAAACCCCTGGATCTGTGAGAAGCCCTCGGCTCCCTGCCCAGACCTCTGAGTGCTGCTGCCTCCACCATCCCACCTCTCCCCGCCCAGCCCAGCCCCGCCCCGCCCCGCCCCCGATCCCGCCCCGTTCCTGATCCCGCCCCGTTAGCAGAGATCAGCCAACTGGAACATCCACTCCGAGGGTTCCTCTTGGGCCCCACCCCTTTCTGTTTTCCCCTTTGGTGAATGCCCACCCCTTTACTATTCAGAAGACTTTGATATCCTCTAAGACCAATCTCTCCACAAGCTATAGACCATTTTTCTTCATCTGTCGATAGGCTCAGCTCCCCACTCTGTCCCACCATGATATTCCCCTAATAAAGTCATACCTTGCATTATGTGTCCCACTGAACTTATTTTTGTTCCTTTGCCACTATTTGAGTTACTGTAGTTTGATAATCTGTTTGATGCACCAGAGGACATTGTCTTTTTCAATACCCTTTTCTCTTTTTTTTGTGTAGTTGATTTCCCAGATACCGTTTTGTTTTGTTTTTTGACTGCATCACATAGCGTGTGAGATCTTAGTTTCCTGACCAGGGATGGAACCTGTATTTCCCTCCCCCTGCATTGGAAGCATGGAGTCTTAACCACTGGACCGCCAGGGAAGTCCCCCAGATACAGTTTTTATTTAATTTAGTTAAATTAGTTACGTTTGGCTGTGCTGGATCTCCGTTGCTGCATGCAGGCTTTCTCTAGCGGCGGTAAGCGGGGAATGGGATGGGGGAGGGGTGCTACTCTTCATTGCGATGCGTGGGCTTCTCATTGCAGTGGCTTCTTTTGTTGCAGAGCTTGGGCTGTAGGGCCCACCGGCTTCAGAAGCTGTGGCACATAGGCTTAGTTGCCCTTCGGCATGTGGGATCTTCCCAGAGCAGGAACTGAAGCCCTGTCTCCTGCATTGGCAGGCAGACTCCCAACTACTGGACCACCAGGGAAGTCCCCGGATAGGGTTTTGAATCAGTTTGTAATTTTGGTTGGGAATATGCATATACACAATATGTATATGTTTATATGTGTCTGTCTAGCTATGTGTTCATTTATTCATGAACCAATTATTATTCAGGTACTTTAGTTTTTAAAATTTTATTTTATTAATGTATAGTTGATTTACAATTTTATCTTAGTTTCTGGTGTACAGGAAAGTGATTTTATGCATATATATTTTTTGTATTCTTTTCCATTATGGTTTTATTCCAGGATATTGAATATATTACCCTGTGCTATACAGTAGGATCTTGTTGTTTATCTATTCTGTATATAACAATTTGCATCTGCTAATCCCAAACTCCCAGTCTATCCCTTCCCCACCTGCCCTCCCCTATTCAGGCACTTTAAAAATGTCCTTCAGTAAAGTTTTATGTTTTCTTCATATGAATCTGAAAAAACACTATTTCTAGGTGTGTGTTTTGGCTTCCCCGGTGGCTCAGATGGTAAAGAATTGGCCTGCAATGCGGGAGACCTGGGTTCCATCCCTGGGTTGGAAAGATCGCCTGGAGGAGGGCATGGCAACCCACTCCAGTATTCTTGCCTGGAGAATCCCCATGGACAGAGGAGCCTGGCAGGCTACAGTCCATAGAGTCCCAAAGAGTCATACATATTGGCTTCCTATTGGTGCTGTAACAAATTATCACAAACTTAGTGGCTTCAAACAACACAAATGTGTTATCTTACAGTTCTGGAATTCAGAAGTCCAAAAAGGTCTCATGAGCTTGAAATCAAGTAGGGCTGCCTTCCTTTCTGAATATTCCTGGGGGGAATCTGCTTTCTTGCCTTTTTCAGTTTCTAGAGGCTGCCTGCAATTGTCGGCTGGGGGCTCCTTCCCTCCATCTGCAAAGCCAGCCATAACTAAGTCTTTCTCACCTTGTGTAGCTCAAACATTACTTCTTCTGTTCCACATTTAAAGGACCCTTACATTGGTCCCACTGGATAAGCATAGGATTCCCAGGTGACTCAGTGGTAAAGAATCTGCCTGCAATGTAGGAGATGCAAAAGACATAGTCTAGATCCTTGGGTTGTGAAGAACCCCTGGAGGAGGGCATTGGCAATCCATTCCAATCCCATGGACAGAGGAGCCTGGCAGGCTATTCCATAAGATCGCAAAGAGTTGAACACGACTGAAGTGACTTAGCACACACACACTGGATGAGCAGTCTAAACCCACTATTTTCAGGTAAGTCAACTAAAGACCTTATTTCTACCTGTTATCTTAATTCCCACTTTTTCATTTCTCACATCCTCACTGCCTTACTCATGCCTCCCAGGTTCATCTCCCAAAGAAACCACATCTGAGTGTGGGGTCAGCTGGTGCGCTAACCACTAAAGGCACAAATGCAATAGAAACTTTATGCTGAGATAAAATTTATGAGTGAAAGAAGCACTGGAGTGCACTTATTTATTTTACTTTGTACTGTGAAATGATTTAAGACTTAGAAGAAAAGTTGGGGAAATAGACACAAATTCCCAAATACTCTTCATCCACATTCCACCAATGTTAACGTCTTACCAACCACAGTATAATGATTAAACCCAGGAACGTCATGTTGATACACTATTATTAACCAAACTGCAGAACTTATTTGGGTCTTTTCCTGGCTCAGGATGTCAAATAGCATTTAATTGTCATTTCTTAGTCTCCTCCAATCTGTAATGGTCTCATCTTGTCCTAACCTTCATTCTCGTCATTTTTGATGTGTGCTGGTCAATGTTTCTGTACACTGTTCCTCAGATTGAGTTTGCCTGGTGTTTCCCCGCCACCCTCCTGTTTGTGCATTTCATGCATGCTCAGTTGTGTCTGGCTCTTTGCAACCCTACGGACTTTGGCCCACCAGGCTCCTCCACCCATGGGATTTTTCTAGGGAGGAATAATGGAGTGGGTTGCCATTTCCTCCTCCAGGGGATCTTCCTGATATAGGAATCAAAACTGTATTTCCTGCATCTCTTGCATTGGCCTGTAGGTTTTTTAGCACTGAGCCACCCGGGATTGGGGCTTCCCAGGTGGCTCGGATGGTAATGAATCCACTTGCAATCAGGAGCTGCAGGAGACTCGGGTTCGACCCGAGATAAGGAAGATCCCCTAGAGAACGGTATGGCTACTTATGCCACTATTTTTGCCTGGAGAATCACATGGACAGAGGAGCCTGGTGGGCTACAGTCCATGCGGTCCCAAAGAGTCGGACACCACTGAGTGACTAAGCACATGTGTGTGTGTGTGTGTATATATATATATATATATACACACATAAATTAAATTCCTTAATATCTTGTACATGTTTGAAAGACAGCTGGGCTGGATATCAAATCCTTGGTTCATACTTTCATGCACTGGGTAATTTTTAATGTTCCTCCACTGTTGTATTGCTTTGAATATTAGCTTTGAAAAGTCTAATACCAGTATAATTCTTATGACTTCGTAAATTTCTTGATTTGGAAGACTTAAGAATTTTATCTTAATCTTCAAAATCAAGTAGCTTTTCCTATGTCAAATTGACATAGGAATAGGCCTCAGAGTTGACCTTCTGGGCTACTTTCCCAGGTACCTAGTCAGCCCTCTCAATGTGTAATTTCAGGTGATTTTCTATTTCAAGAAAAATTTTTACTATGATTTTACTTTATTCATTTGGCTGTGTTGGGTCTTCGTTGTATCACGCAGGGTCTTTCATTGCAGCGCACGGACTCTCCAACTATGGCTCACGGGCTCAGTAGTTGTAGTGCCCAGGTAGAGTTGCTCCAAAGCAGTGGAATCTTAATTCCCTGACCAGGGATCAAACCCACATCCCCTGCATCACAAGATGAATTCTTAACCACTGGAATACCAGGGAAGTCCCATATTTTACCTTTAAAAATTGATTAAATTTTTGTTTTTGCTTGTGTGGCATGCATGGTCTTAGATCCCCCACCAGGGATTGAATCTATGGTTCCTCTAGGGGAAGTGTGGAGTCCCAGTCACTGGACTGCCAAGGGATTCCCTATGACTTTAAATATTTGCTGTTTTGTTTTGTTTCTTCAAGGATCCCCAAAAAGTGTGTATTTCTCCTTCCATGTCCAAAATTCCATTGCCATTCATTTCTCCCCATCTCTGAGGCTTTTCCTTTTCTTCCTCTTTATGTAATTGTCACTTTCTTTGTTGTTTTCCTGTCTTTTTCCAATGTCTCTTTATTATACTTTCATTTGAGTTTGTTCTCTCTTGGGTACCTTATTTAGTCTGCATTTCTGAAATAAGTTTGTCTTTTTCTGCCATTTCTTTCCTTAGTTGATTCAAATATCTCTTCATCACATCAGTACTTGGCTCTTTAGCTTTTGAATTAAAAAAAAAAAAATCTGTCTGCATTCTGCAGCATGTGGGATCTCAGTTACCTGACAGGGTTTCATGCCTGGTCAGGTGAAGTCTTAAACACTGGACCTGCATCCGAAGGTGATGCATCAGAAGGTGAAGTCTTAAACACCGCACCACCAGGGAAATCCCTAGTTTTTAATTTTTGATGTATAGTGGTTTTTCATATCCTGAAATGTTTGTTGGATTACATTTAATTCTCTTTGGAGTGTTGACTTACAGTTTTCTTCTACTTCCTGATTCCACTTCAGAGGAACTTTTTCCTTTGTTGATTTTGTCTGTATTTTCATTCTGTGCTGTGCTGTGCTTAGTTGCTCAGTCATGTCTGATTCTCTGTGATGCCTGGACTGTAGCCTGCCAGGCTCCTCTGTCCATGGGGATTCTCTAGGCAAGAATACTGGAGTGGGTAGCCATGCCCTTCTCCAGGGGATCTTCCCAACCCAGGGATTGAACCCAGGTCTCCCGCATTGCAGGTGGATTCTTTACCATCTGAGTCACCAGGGAAGCCCAATAGACATCATAAAACCAAATTTTAGAAAGTTGAATTAAACACACACACACACTAACACATATATAATGTCTATAAGAACAAATCAGGTTGTTACTTGATCTGATCAGATACTATTTGAGAACTTTCTGGATATCAATATAAGCCTTAACTCTGTCAGAAATCTTTTTGTTTTCCTTCCCTTTTCTTGAGGTGCTTCCAATTACTCCCTCTGAATTTACTTTTGTCCTTTTGTTCAGATGGGCAGCTTGATGGTGCCCACTTATGCCAATGCAGCAAAATCGACTTAATTTAGTGGATTTTGTTTTTGTTTGTTCTGTTTGTGGCAGAGATAGGTGGGGAGACCTGAATTTTTAAAAGATGGAATATTGTTGATTTGCAATGTTGTGTTAGTTTCAGCAAAGTGAATCAGTTATACATATACATATGTCCACTTATTTTTAAGATTATTTTCCCATATAGGTCATTACCTACTACTGAATAGAGTTCCCTGTGCTGTACAGTAGGTGTTTCTTAACTATCTATTTGATTTTTTTAATTCAAAATTTTAATTAGTTTATTTTTATTTAAGTTTTTAATTCTTGGCTGTGCTGGGCCTTCTTTGCTGCACTTGGGCTTTCTCTAGCTGCAGTGAGTGGGGACTACTCTCTAATTGCGGTGCCCGGGCTTCTCACTGTGGTGGCTTCTCTTTGAAGTGGAGCATGGGCGCCAGAGTGTGGGCTCGGTAGTAGCGGCCCACGGCATGTGGGATCTTCCTGGACCAGGGATTGAACTTGCGCTCTCTGTATTGGTAGGTTAATTCTTTATCCACTGTGCCATCAGGGAAGTTCCTTGCTATTTTTTGATTGAGTTTTTTTTTTTTAATATTGAGCTGCCTGAGCTATTATTATATTTTGGAGATTAATCCCATGTCTGTTGCTTCTTTTGCAAATATTTTCTCCCATTCCCAGGGCTTACTTTTCATTTTGTTTACTCTTTCCTGTGCTGTGCAAAGCTTTTAGGCTTAATTAGGTCTCATTTTTTAATTTTTGCTTTTATTTTCATCACTCCAGAAAGTATATCAATAACACCTTGCTGCAATTTATGTCAGAGTGTTCTGCCTGTGTTTTTCTCTAAGAGTTTTATAATGTCCCATTTTGCATTTAGGTCTTCAATTCATTTTGAGTTTACTTTTGCATATGGTGTTAAGGAATGTTCTAAGTTTCATTTTTTTACATGTAGCTATCCAGTTTTCTCAGCATCATTTATTGAAGAGACTGTCTTTTCTCCATTGTATATTCTTATCTCCTTCATTATAGATTAGGTGACCATAGGTGCATGGGTTTATCTCTGGACTTTCTATTATGTTCCATTAATCTATATTTCTATTTTTGTGCCAGTACCATACTTTTTTGATTGCTGTAGCTTTGTAATATAGCCTGAAGCTCAGAAAGCCTGATTCTCCCACCTCTGTTTTTCTTTCTTGAGATAAAGCAGGGATTTTAAAATTATCTCCATGGTCAGGACTGAAACTGAGCAGGACCCTGTGGGGCCCATGGGTGCAGAAGCCTTTCTTTTCATTAGAAAAGACTCTGATGCTGAGAAAGATTGAAGACAGGAGGAGAAGGGGATGACAGAGGACAAGATGGTTGGATGGAATCACTGACTCAACTGACATGAGTTTGAGAAGCTCTGGGAGACAGTGAAGGACAGGAAGCCTGGCGTGCTGCAGTTCATGGGGTCTCAAAGAGTCGGGTATAGCTGAGCAACAGTAACATAATAACAGCACAAACAGGAGTAAAAGAATGATAGAGTGATTAATTGGTGTGGCTCACCGTAAGTTCTTTTTTACAGTGGTCCTTGGCAGATCAGAGATGCTAAAAATTAGTCAGAATCTAAAGGTTAAGAGTGATGTTTTTATTCAGTGGGAATTTTTAGGACTTCAAGGCCAGGAAGCAGCATCTCAAGCAGCCTTGAAAGAGCTGCTCCAAGGAGGTGAGGAGAGGAGCCAGGTTATATAGAAGTGTTGCAACAAAGGGTCAGTAGTCTAAATGTCAGAAGATTATTGTTAATTAAAGAAAACCAGATATCCCAGGTCAAGTAATTTAGTGCTTACCTATGCATGGTAAAATGCAAGAGTCTAGGCTCATTGAAAATCATTCCTTCCATATACATCTCAGCTAACTGGAGCCACTATCCTGTGTTTTTACATCTTGCACTCCCTTGGGGCTCACAGTGGAGAGTGGCTGCTGTTTAATGGCTGTCAGATCACAGGTATTGTTCTCTTCCCGGTTGCCCTGGAAGGCTCCAATTGCTGATGACTGTGGCACCCTTGTTTATTGATATGGCAAGAAATACTCCATTTCTCACTTCCCTGGTCTCAGCTTCATCCCATGGTATAAATTGACTATGTAACTCAGCTTGGGACTTAGACCCACAAGGGATTCTCCAGGCAGGAATGCTGGAGTGGGTTGCCATGCCCTTCTGCAGGGGATCTTCCCAACCCAGGGACTGAACCCAAGCCTCTTATGTCTCCTGCATTGCAGGTGTATTTTTTACCACTGAGCCACTGAGGAAGCCCCAGAGCTGTTGTATAATGTTGTGTTAATTCACAAGTAAGACATTTCTGTGGGTTCCCAGAAATTCTCACTTATCAAAAGAAGAAATTTTTATCCCATTCTTTGTTTACCTCAGCATTTGTTTTCTGTGTGTGTTTATCTCTCTCTCTCTCTCTTTTTTTTTTAAAGAAGAATGAGCATTGAATAGATATATTTTGTAACTGCAATGTGGAAAGGTCAAAAATAAATTGTGGAAGGATGTAGCCCACATTCTACTGTTTAGACAAAGTTTTCAGATGTGTGAAACAATTCAATAAATTGTTTAAATGCACACATGATTCAGATATGAGTTAATATGAGAAACACAAAGTTTGGGAGGGCATCTTCTTTGGAGAAGGAAGGAGAGAAATAAAACTAGAGTGGGTATGTGAGATTATAAGCTACAATTTATTTACTTTTAAGAAGATCTCAAAAACACAAAGTCAGTACTTGATCAAGCTGAGTAGAAGGCAAGGGGGTTTTCATATTTAACCTGTGTACATGCTTAGTTTTTTTAATAATAAAAAGGCAAACTCCAAAGTAACATCAGCGACCAAAGCACAAGATGTGCTCTGCACCAAACCAGGTACCCTGGTCAATAGCAAGCTTCTCGTCTTTGGCAAGAATGGAAATCAGAGTGGTCTTGGCCTTGGGACTGAACCTTGTGACTTTCACCTTGTGAACTCCGTCGCTTCAGACTCTTCGTGACTCTATGGACCGTAGCTCACCAGTCTCTTTGGTCCATGGGCTTTTCCAGGTAAGAATACTGGAGTGGATTGCTGCACCCTCCTCCAGGGGATCTTCCCAACCCAGGGATCAAACCAGAGCCTCCTGCATCTCCGGCAATGTAGGCAGATTCTTTACTGCTGAGCCAACTGGGGAAGTCTGACTTTCACCTTCCTCCCACACTAATCCAAACCCCCTGTGTCCATGATCCAAGTCCTTGTACAATCTGGCCCCAGCTGGCACCCCAGCCTCAGATTACCACTCTGAATTAGTCTCAGCTTCTCTGAAGAGTCCTATGCCCTCTCTCCTCCCAATCTTAGCAAATATTAATATCATGCTCTTTCATCCTCTGGAATAATTCTGGTTTTTTTTTTTTTTTCAGGCAACATCTCCTCCCGGAAGCCCCACCGGATCCTCCAGGCTGAGTCAGATGCTTCTAGGGGTTCTCCTAGTCCCTTGTGCTTCCTAGACTCATCACATTGTTTTCAAGTTCCTGGTCACATGTTTCCCATCTCCTTGCTCTCTCTCTCCCACTCCCAGGATGAGTCTCCATTCCCTTCCCTGGGTGGCGGACAGGGATAGAGGTTAGAGGGCTGTGGCTGGTCTTGTGCCTCGGACCTCCCTTCCCTTTGAACTTCCCTGTGGGAAAATTCTGAGCATGGGACAGGGGGTGGGCAGCCTTCTGGTTGCCTGGTAATGGTGCACATCTCCCCTCTCCTCCCCGCACTCCCCCAAAGTATCCTCAGCTACAAGTATGTACAACCGAGATCCACTTTCCTGTCTCCTTGCCTTAGCCTTGGCTGTGTCCTCTGTCTGGTGGACTGTTCCTTTCTCTGTCAGCAGTGCACAAGTTCTTGGTGGCCCTGTTCCAATGCTACCTCTTCCAGAAAACTTCCTCTAATGCCCTCCATATGTGTGTGTCAGTCGCTCAGTTGTGTCGACTCTTTGCAACCCCATGGACTGTAGCCCGCCAGGCTCCTCTGTCCATGCGATTTTCCAGGCCAAGAATACTGGAGTGAGTTGGCATTCCCTTCTCCAGGGAATCTTCCCAACCCAGGGACTGAACCTATGTCTCCAGCATTGCAGGCAGATTCTTTACAAAGATCCAAGACAGCCAAAAGTAAATAGCAATGCCCTCCATAATGGCTGACAAATCCATTCCTTCTAGATCCCTTCCCAAGAACATAGTCTAATGAGATTGTGCAATGCTTGTGGGTTTTTTTCCTTCCGTTTCCTCCTACTGAGCCCTCAACCCTCCTGAGTTCTGCTGTCCTTGAGAGCCCTAGAAGGCGGGTGCACGCTCCCAGAATGTCCTGCCCCTCTGTAACCTCCTGCTGGGAAGGCAGCTGTCAGCCCGTTGATTCAGGTTCCATTTCTGATGACAAAGGCAAGATAAGCCTTGTGCATCTCAGAATCAGGGGACTTCTAGAAAGATGAGCAGGAACCTCCCATCCTGTGGACAGGAATCATCGTCAGCCCTGCACGGCCTCTGAGCCCTGCTGACTTTTGCTGTTGTTGTTATCACTGTTTTTTGGCCACTCCATGCAGCTTGTGGGATCTTAGTTCCTGAACCTGTGCCCGTTGCAGCAGAAGTGCAGAGTCCTAACCCCTGGGCCACCAGAGAATTCCCCAGGACTGATGACTTTTAAAACCTTTATTTTATTAATTTTTGGCTGCATTGGGTCTTCATTGTTTTGCATGGGCTTTCTTTTTCTCTTTGCATGGGCTTTCTCTGGTGAGCAGGAGCTACTCTTGTGCTTCAAGAGCTTTTCATTGCTGTGGCTTCTCTTCTCGTGGAGCACAGGCTCCAGGCATTGCAGGCTCTGTAGTTGTGATGCACGAGCTTTGTTGCTCTTTGGCATGTGGAAATCTTCCTGGACCAGGGATCAAACCCATGTTCCTTTCATTGGCAGGTGGATTCTTATCCACAGAGCCACCAGGGAAGTCTGACTGTTGACTTTTAATGTCTAATCATCCTCCCCAACTCAGCACCATGGCCAGCCTCTCTGAATGGGTGAAAGACACCCTTGCATATAAATACATACTTGGTGTGGTTGTGTGTGTGTAAGTTACAGAAATGTCCCAGAGCTATACATCTCAAGTGGTTTCTGCTTCTTGTCAACCAAGGTCACTGGGGTCTAGACCACAGCTGCCCGCCGATGCAACTAGTTTATTACTCATTTGTTTCAGAGTGAGTGCCCATCAGGTTCTTCTTATTGATTAATGAGCAATCAAAAGCCTCACAAGAAAAATGGAAAGAACCCTCCATTACCTGGGAGATGCTATTTGCCTTTGTATCTCTACCTACAGAACTTCTCTAAGTTAATAAAGAAAAAAAAAAAAAAACCTAAACCATCTCATAGAAAATAAGTTGGAAAAAGGATACAATGTATAGAAAAGCAAACCAGAAGAGTTAATACATACTGATACTCAAAATCTGCAGGAGTCAGGGAACAGGATCAAAAGCCACAATGAGAGGGGAAAAGCCACAATGAGATTCAGTGAGAAGCAAAAGGAGTTTTCTGATAAAAATGTGAAGACTTTTTTTTAAAAAACTAAGGCGAGGGGCATGTGTGGAAAGTAACAGAGAGGAGTTGGGGGGAAGGGTGTATTGAAAGGATGGTTCAGTCCATTAATAAAGGACTGAAAATGAAGGAATTAATCTCATTTGACAAGTTAGTTTTTAAGTGGGTTGTTTCCACTTAACGGCTATTATAAACAATGCTGCTATAAACATTTGTACACAAATTTTGGGTGAACATACTTTTTCTTTTTTCTAGGATAAACATCCAGGACATTAGTTGCTGGGTCATAGATAGACAAATTAGTTTTTAAAAAGCCAAAATAAAACAATAAAAGCAAAATAAAACTTGGAAAAAAAATAAAACAACACACACAAAAAGAAAGTAAGAATAGGGGATGTTTTTTAAATTAAAGTTGAAATAATTGAATAAAAATAAGAATAGCCATGAATTTTAAAGAACTTTTATATGTATTAACTCATAAGCCCATAGCCATCTGAAGAAGTAGAAACTATTAATTTTACTCTCCCATTTTTTAGATGGGGAACTGAGTCATAAGAAGATTCATTGATTGTTCTAAGATTGTATTGGTTTGGCTAAAAGATTCATTCATTTTCTTCCATAAGATGGCTCTAGTGGTTCTTAGTTGTCTTTAACTTCATTTGAAACAATTTTGTTAGATTGTATTGTGATAGCTATTATATCAGCATGCATTTTAAAAAACTCATCCAAATTGGTGAATTTTTGGGTGGCCGTTTTATATTGAAGGTGAAAGGAAAGAAAGCAGCATTTTTAGCATACTATGCTTTATTATTTCAAGAAAGGTAAAAAGGCAACTCTTCTAGCCACCTCATCGGAAAAGACCTTGATGCTGGGAAAGATTAAGGGCAGGAGGAGAAGTGGGCAACAGAGGATTAGATAGTTGGATAGCATCACTGACTCAAGGATATGAGTTTGAGCAAACTGCAGGAGACAGTGAAGGACAGGGAAGCCTGGTATGCTTCAGTCCATGGAGTTGCAAAGAGTTGGACAGGACTTAGTGACTGAATAACAACAAAAAACATAACTGAAATGCAAAGAGATTTGCGCAGTGTATGAGAAGGTGCTGTGAACGGGTCAATAGTGGTCTATGAAGTTTTGTGCTGGAGATTGTTACATAGTCAGGTAGGTCAGTTGAAACTGATATCAATCAAATCAATACATTCATTGAGAATAATCAATGTTATACCACATGACAGATAGCCAATATACTCAAAATATTCAAGTCAAGTTTGAAAATCATTTGCACAGCTTGATTATGTTAATCACTTTGATGTTTGGGTTCCACGTAAGTTAACGGGGAAAAACTTTCTTCACTGTTATTTCCACATGCAATTCTCTACTGAAACATAACACAAATGTTTCATTGTTTTAAATGACAGTAGAATTTTTTAAAATGTATGTTTATTTTTGACTATGCTGAGTCTTCATTGTGGGACGCAGGCTTCTCACTGCCATGGCTTCTCTGCGGCAGATCATGAGCTCTAAGGCTTCTGTACTTGCAGCATAGGGGCTCAATAGTTGTGGTGCGTGGGTTTAGTTGCTCCATGGCATGTGAGATCTTCCCAGACCAGGGATCGAGCCCATTTCCCCTGGATGGGCAAGTGGATTCTTAACCACCAGATGACCACGGAAGTCTGAAACCATTCCATTTTTCAAACAAATTGTGATAGGCGATGAAAAGTGATACTGTGTGATAATCAAGAATGTGGAATGGAATAGATCTGGGGGCAAGTGAAATGAACTACTATCAATTACAGCAAAGGCCAGTCTTCATCCAAAGAAGGTGAGGACGTGTATATGGTGGGATTGGAAGGGAGTCCTTTATACGAGCTCCTTTTGGAAAGCCAAACGATGAATTCCAACAACTACTTCTCCCAACTAGACCAACTGAAAGCAGCATTCCATGAAAAGCATCAGGAATTAGTCAACAGAAAAACCACAATCTTCCATCAGGATAACACAAGACCACATGTTTCTTTGATGACCAGGCAAAAACTATAAGTGTTTGACCAGGAATTTCTGATTCATCTGCCGTATTTGCCAGACACTGAAACTTCAGATGTCCATTTAGCTCAATCTTTACAAAATTTTCTTAATGGAAAATTTCCAATTCCCTGGAAGACTGTAAAAGGCACCTGAAACAGTTCCTTGCCAAAAAAGATAAGTTTTGGGAAGATGGAATTATGAAGTTGCCTGAAAAATGGCCAAAAGTAGTGAAACAAAATGTGAATATGTTGTTCAATAAAGTTCTTGGTAAAAATATAAAACTGTGTCTTTTAACTTTACTTTTAAAACCGAAGGAACTTTTTGGCTAACCCAATACATCTCGTAAAGGGTATATTTGAGATTTAAACCCAGGAAGTTTGACTCAACTAGTAAATAACACCATGTCTTTAAACCAAAAATAGTAGAAAGAACAAAACATAACCTATTTTTTAGAATCAGACTAGCCCATGGGGTATATGTAAGGTAAGCCTGGAATGGATATAAAAGTACAACAAAAATAGAACAGCAATTAAAATAATTTTTAAAAACCCCACTGTGTGTGCTTATATAGTAATATACTGAAAGATCTGGGGAAAACAGCTTCTTAAGGAAACATGACCCAAATAAAAGTTGAATTTCTGAAAATGTAGTTTGGGGACTTCCCTGGTGGTCCAGTGGTTAAGAATCCGCCTCCCAAGGCAGGGGACTTCTGTTTGATCTCTTATCTGGGAAGTAAGGTCCCACATGCCCAGGAGCAACTGCTGAGCCCTCACTCCACACAGAGAGTCTGTGCGCTGCAATAAGAGATCCCACATGACATGATGAAGGTCCATATGTCACAACTAAGAACAGACACAGGCAAATAAATAATAAATAGATAAAAATTTTACAAAGAATTTTTTTAAAAAATTTAAAAGCCATGGAGAAATGGTTACAACGTTTTAAGAGAAACAGTTTTATAATCAACTGAGCTGAATATCAGACCCCAACCCCTCACATGAACAGAATACTCCCCCAGAAGGAATGCTCCATAGTGCCTTAACCACAATGTCAAACTTATGAAACTCTAAAAACAGAAAAGATGTTCTTGTAAATCATTTGGTGGCAAAATGATGTGAAATGATTTATAGGGTTTTTTAAAATTCCTCAAGTGTTAATATTCATCATTTTGTTGCATAAACATTAATAAATTGGACTACAGCTTAAAAATTTAAAAGTCAAATAAATAATAAATAGATAAAAATAGACAAATAATATATTAAAATAGCTTAATTTATTAATCATTCTTTTGTCTTCTCAATATTTTGACTAAGAAATCCTTTCTACCTGGATATTTCCCCCAACATTTTGCTTTTAGAATATTTAGATTTAGATCCAACTGAGCTGGGGTTGGCTGACTTATTTGCCATGATTTGGCCTTCCACAGGGCCTGGTACATGGCAAGCACTCAAGAAATATTTGTTAAAGGAATTCACAAGAGGCCAGAGTAGGCAGTCATTAAATATCTATTCAAAGAGTTTGGGTGAAGCTTAAGATAATGAGTTCCTGGGATGGTGGATATCGGTCTGCATCTCAGCCCACACGTCCCTTGATGAGAGTGAGTGCAAAGAGACAGCTTTGGCTTCTGGGTACCTGGATCCAGAATGCTGCCTATCTCATTGGTCAACCCATAAAGACTGGTCTTCAATAACGCCACTGCATGGTTTGTAAAGGAACGGCAAAAGTGGGCTGAAAAAGTCCCAGTCTCCATTGGGGGTGGTCTGCTAAGTCTCCTCCCCTTTGGTTTTTAGGGTCATTAAACAAATCTAGTGGAGGTGATGGAATTCCAGTTGCGCCATTTCAAATCCTGAAAGATGATGCTGTGAAAGTGCTGCACTCAATGTGCCAGCAAATTTGGAAAACTCAGCAGTGGCCACAGGACTGGAAAAGGTCAGTCTTCATTCCAATCCTGAAGAATGCTCAAACTACCGCACAGTTCTATTCATCTCACATGCTAGTAAAGTAATGCTCAAAATTCTCCAAGCCAGGCTTCAGAAATACATGAACTGTGAACTTCCAGATGTTCAAGCTGGTTTTAGAAAAGGCAGAGCAACCAGAGATCAAGTTGCCAACATCCACTGGATCATGGAAAAAGCGAGAGTCCCAGAAAAACATCTATTTCTGCTTTATTGACCATGCCAAAGCCTTTGACTGTGTGGATCACAATAAACTGTGGAAAATTCTGAAAGAGATGGGAATACCAGACCACCTAACCTGCCTCTTGAGAAACCTATATGCAGGTCAGGAAGCAACAGTTAGAACTGGACATGGAACAACAGACTGGTTCCAAATAGGAAAAGGAGTACATCAAGGCTGTATATTGTCACCCTGCTTGTTTAACTTCTATGCAGAGTACATCATGAGAAACGCTGGGCTGGAAGAAGCACAAGCTGGAATCAAGATTGCCGGGAGAAATATCAATAACCTCAGATACGCAGATGACACCACCCTTATGGCAGAAAGTGAAGAGGAACTAAAAAGCCCCTTGAAGAAAGTGAAAGAGGAGAGTAAAAATGTTGGCTTAAAGCTCAATATTCAGAAAATGAAGATCATGGCATCCGGTCCCATCACTTCATGGGAAATAGATGGGGAAACAGTGTCAGACTTTATTTTTGGGGGGCTCCAAAATCACTGCAGATGGTGACTGCAGCCATGAAATTAAAAGACGCTTACTCCTTGGAAGAAAAGTTATGACCAACCTAGATAGCATATTAAAAACCAGAGACATTACTTTGCCAACAAAGGTCTGTCTGGTCAAGGCTGTGGTTTTTCCAGTGGTCATGTATGGATGTGAGAGTTGGAGTGTGAAGAAGGCTGAGCGCCAAAGAATTGATGCTTTTGAACTGTGGTGTTGGAGAAGACTCTTGAGAGTCCCTTGGACTGCAAGGAGGTCCAGCCAGTCCATCCTAAAGATCAGTCCTGGGTATTCATTGGAAGGACTGATGCTAAAGCTGAAACTTCAAATGTTTGGCCACCTCATGTGAAGAGTTGACTCACTGGAAAAGACCCTGATACTGGGAGGTACTGGGGGCAGGAGGAGAAGGGGACAACAGAGGATGAGATGGCTGGATGGCATCACTGACTCGATGGACATGAGTTTGTGTAAACTCCAGGAGTTGGGGATGGACAGGGAGACCTGGCGTGCTGCGATTCATGGGGTTGCAAAGAGTTGGACATGACTGAGCGACTGAACTGAACTGAACTGAAAGATTCTTGGACAATTCAAGAGAAAGGAGGGAAAAATCTGAGCTTGTGAATTAGGAAAGTAGGAGAGAATATCATTGATTAGAAAATGAAATGAGTTTATGGAACATTTTGATCTAGTAACATAGTAATTGGAATTCTTAGTTTCATGTGTGACTTCTATGAGGACAGAAATTGCAGCTGCTTCTTTTTGACATCTACAGCTCCTTGGACTGGGTCTGGCACTTAGGAGATGTTAAACGAATGTTTGTTAAATAAATGAGAGTAAATAGCGAAGATTTTGCACCTGCTATTCCCTTTGGCTGAAATATGCTTCCTCTAATATGTGGAGGTGCCAGGGTCCTGACCCGGTTGGATCCAGGGTATCCAAAGTGTGAGGGCATCGGAGAATGATTTAGAGAGGGAGAAGAAAGAATGTTGCAGATAAGAAAATGGAGGGAGAAAGAGGCTGAGAGAGAGAAAGAATGATTGACACGGAGTGACCAAGCTTCGGTGAGTGAGGCCCCTAACTTTATTTTCAAAAGGGACTTTTATACCTTGACTTGTACTTAGAGGGAAATGAAAGATGCAAGGTGATGCAGAATCAGCCCAAACACTCCAGCAGTTTTGCCCTTATCAAAACCAGGATTTTTTTCCGCATACTTTTCCCATAAACAATGTTGTGTACATTATATTTTGGCCTTGGAGGCCTGTGGACATTTTAGGACCCTCTTTTGGTAAAGGCTGCTCAACCAGAAAACTTACCTTAACTCAAAGTGTTTTTTCTTTATAATTCTAATCTATGTCAGCCTCAGAAAGTATTAAACAAAGTTACATTTCTCACGGAGCAAAGGTGCAGTGAGTTACCACAAAGAAAGAACCAATTAGCTCAATGGTCTGATGTGGTTAATTTCAAGGTGACTGCTTATTTTTCTTAAGTTCCAACTATGTTAACTAATGCACTCCCAGGTGCACAATGGATAAGGGATATGGGAACTTGGCAGCAAGCATTGGCTCAACAGTGAAATCCTACATTAGCACTACTCTAATAGTTTTTAACTCTTCAAAAGGCTCTGTATTTTCAGAATGTTTTAGGCTTTCCATCCCTCTCACAGTTGGGAGGCTGTGAACAATCACAAGCGTAGCTGCAAGAGTCTGGATAAACCTGCCAAGCATGCTAGAATACTAACAGGGGCGTTTGAATTGAAATACTCCTATCACGCCCAAGAGACTCATTAACTAAAGCCCTAAGTTGAGTTTTTCCAGAAAAAGGTGGTCGGGGATAGCCCCCTGTTAATGTCAGAAGAGTTAGTGAAAGGCATAAAATAGTAAGACAGACAGATTCTGGTTTGGGGGTAGATGCTCGAGCAGGTCCAGGGGGGTCCCTCGAGGCTTTGCTTGTCAGGTCTCTTCCGCATGACTTTGTCATGAATGGGATTGGCCCAGGGAGTCCCTCGACTCCTGAGGCCTTGCTTATCAGGTCTCCGCGTGACCTTGTCATGGGTGGGATCTCCCATGCTGGCTCCCAGCATTGAGGCTACTCTCTTGTTTCTTTTGGATCTGTGCTTAAATGTTTCCCCTGCCTTCCTTCCTTCTTTCCTTGCATCCTTCCTTCCTCCATCCCTCCCTCCCTCCCTAACTCTTTCCTCTCTCTCTTTTTCTGGCTTAATTGAAATATTGTTCACATACCATACAATTCACTCTTGCGATGCATTGCCTTTTATTATATTCACACAATCATGCATCCATCGCCATAACCAAGTAAGAACTTTTCATAATCCCTAAAAATAAGACCACACTCTATAACCATCACCCTCTACTTTCCCCTCAATCACTCCTAGCCTTTGTTGTTGTTTAGTTGCTAAGTCATGTCCAACTCTTCCCAACCCCATGGACTGTAGCCCACCAGGCTCCTCTGTCCATGGGATTTCTCAGGCAAGAATACTGGAATGGGTTACCATTTCATTTGTCAGGAGATCTTTCCAACCCAGGGATCGAACCTGAGTCTCCTGCATTGACAGGTGCATTCTTTACCACTGAACCACCTGGGAAGCCCCACTCCTAGCCTTAGGCAACTGCCAATCTATTTTTTGCCTCCATAGAATTGCCTGTTCTGGATATTTCTTACACGTGGAGTCATATAATATATGGTCTTTTATATCTGGCTTCTTTCATTTAGCATAATGTTTTTGAAATTCACCCACATCATAGCATGTATTAAGATTTCATTCTTTTTATGGCTGACATTTCATTGTTTAAATGTACCCCACTGTGTTTATTCACTTATCAGTTGGTGGACAGTTGGCTTAGTTCCACTTTTTGGTTACTATGAATCATGCTGCTATGATCATTCATGTGAAAGTTTTTATGTGGGTGTATGTTTTCATATTTCTTGGAAACAGCTGGGTCACATGGTAATACTATGTTTCACTGACATAAGAACTGTCAAACCACTTTCCAAGGAAATGTTGCATTTTCAGAAGACCCTTCCTGACTGTCCTAAAACAGCTGCCCTAAATCACTCGCTATCTGTCTACCCTATTTCATTTGCCCTTCATTCCTCGGTGGAATAGTATAGAATAGTGTATATACTTACTGCTCTGTGACACAATACATGGCACATATTAATTTGCTGTCTATGCAAGATAAACCACCCTACTTCTTGGGGTTTAAAACTGACTTGTTATTTTTCACAATTCCACGGGTTTCGGGGGTGACCCCTTTCCTGGTCTTGCCTAGAATCAGTTGGGTTGTTGCCCCGGGGTGACAGTTGAACTGGCTGGACGAGCCAAGAGGATTTTTCTTGCTGGAGGCCATGGGGACCGCCTTCCCCTCCACGTGGTCTTCATTCTCACCCAGCAAAGTCAGGCTCTCTAACCAGGAGACCCGCAGCGCGCCAGGAGCACGCGGCGGGAAGCCGCAAAACGCACTGGCGCCCCCGGACTCTGAGTTCACGTGGTGGCGCTTCTGTACACCCATTGGTCAAAGCAAGTCACGCGGGTGTTCGAGATTCTGACTGAGAGGAAATTGATTCCACTTGAGGGGAGGAGTAACAAAGTCACAATGCAGGGTTTTGTGTAGGAAAGCGGTTAAGATTTGGTCTGGATGTTTCAGTCTTGCACAGTGACTAAGAGAATTGGCTGTGTTGCAGGAGGAACATGGCTTTGGATTAGGGCACAGACGCGTTTTGGCTAAATCCTGGGTGAACTACCTTTCCTGTCTGAACTTGTGATTTCTTCCTGTGAAGTAGAAGCAATAAATAAATTTTTTAAAATTTATTTATTCACTTATTTTTGGCCGTGCTGGGTCTTCTTTGCTGGGTGTGCTTTCTCTAGCTGTGACAAGTGGAGGTTACTCTCTCCTTGTGGAGCATGGATTCAATGGTTGTGGCGCACTGGGCCCAGTAGTTGTGCACCATGTGGGATCTTCCCAGACCAGGACTTGAACCCGTGTCTCCTGGGTTGGCAGGTGGATTCCTTACCACTTGAGCCATCACAGAAGACCCTGCAACCCAGTTTTATCATCACTCTGATAATCCTCCTTTTAGTTATCACCAAGAATGCTTTCAAATTGTGGTGCTGGAGAAGACTCTTGCAGGGTCCCTTGGGCTGCAAGAAGATCAAACCAGTCAGTGCTAAAGGAAATCAACCCTGAGTATTTATTGAAAGGACTGATGCTGAAGCTGAAACTCTGATACTTTGGCCACCTGATACAAAGAGCTGACTCTTTGGCAAAGACTTTGATGCTGGGAAAGATTGAAGGCAAAAGGAGAAGGGCGCAGTAGACCCTGAGATGGTTAGGTAGTATTACCAACTCAATGGACATGAATTTGAGCAAACTCTGGAGCATAATGGGGAAGAGAGAAGCCTGGTGTGCTGCAATCCATGGGGTCTCAAAGAGTTGGATACAACTTAGCCACTACACAACAAAAATAAGAAAATAGGTTAAAATCAACATTTCTAAGACCCTTTCTCTCCCTCTACATGGGTAATCCATTTAAATAGAGTTTTCAGTTGATCTTGGATGGCCAGTCATAGAAGGATTATAATAACAGTATCAACAGCAAAAATAAAAGCAGCTACCTCTTATGGAACCCTGCCAGGCTGAATGTGTTACTCTGCAGGTCTCTTGAAACAGACAGGGAGTCTTTGGGTCACCCCAGAAGCAGAGCCTAAGGATTAGAGGACTTGTAGTTTACCTGGGAGGTGGTTCTAGAAGCCCCTGGAGGAATGTGAGGATAGGAGAGGGAAGGGAAAATGCTAGTATAGGCTGTGCCCAGGTGCAGGTACTGCTGTGGGCACCTAGGGCTGAATCTCACAGGGGACCTTTGGGAGCTGGTGCAGAACACATGACTCCAAGTTACAGTAACGAGTGTCTTCCTTTAAAAAAACTTCTCTTGTCTTTCCATTGTATTTGATCATGTAATTCCCTTTCATTCCTGCCTGAGACAAGGTGAGAGGATAGGAATCGAATAACAATTTTAAACACAAGGTGGATAAGGTTTGTTATTTCTGAGGGTTGTTGAGAGGATGTGAGAAGGTGGAGTGTGTAAATGCATCTATGCTGCTGCTGCTGCTGCTGCTGCTGCTGCTAAGTCGGTTCAGTCGTGTCTGACTCTGTGCGACCCCAGAGACAGCAGCTCACCAGGCTCCCCCGTCCCTGGGATTCTCCAGGCAAGAACACTGGAGTGGGTTGCCATTTCCTTCTCCAGTGCATGAAAGTGAAAAGTGAAAGTGAAGACACTCAGTCCTGTCTGACTCTTAGTGACCCCATGGACCGCAGCCTACCAGGCTCCTCCGTCCATGGGATTTTCCAGGCAAGAGTGCTGGAGTGGGGTGCCATTGCCTTCTCCGAAATACGTCTATAACGGGGGCTAAAACGCAGGAAGTGCTCCTTACCAAAAAAAAAATTTTTTTTTTCCTTTTCAGCGAGGCCCACCCAGGCCACCTTACTTGCTGGTCACTGCTCCAGCCTGACACTCCAGGGCTCTTCGTCCAACTTGATTGGTCTTCCTTTTCTTTTGTAACATTTGTGACCTTTTTGTTTGTTTTATATTTTATTTTTAAATACTTTTTAAATGTTATAGTGGAGTACAGTTGATTCACAATGTTGTGTTAGTTTTAGTCTTACAGAAAAGTGATTCAGTTATACATGTACATAGATCTATTCTTTCACAAATTCTTTCCCGAGTTAGGTTGTTACAGAGTTCCCTGTGGTGCACAGTAGGTCTTGTTGGTTAACCATTTTAAATATAGCAGTGTGTAAATAATCACAAATTCCCTAACTATCCCTTCCCCCACCCTTCCGTTCTGGTAACCATAAGCTTGTTCTTTAAGACTATGAAGGCTGTTCCTGTTTTGTAAATAAGTTCAGTGTGCTTGTGACTTTTAAAAAAGTGTTTTAATTTTTGGCTGCGCTGGGTCTTCATTGCTGATGGGCTTTTTCCTCGTTGAAGCGAGTGGTGGCAACTCTCTAGTTGCTGTGCGCAGGCTTCTCATTGCAGTGGCTTCTCTTGTTAACGAGTACCAGCTCTAGGGTGTGCGGACCTCAGTAGTTGCAGTGTTCGGGCTCAGTAGTTGTGGCACACGGGTTTTGTTACTCCTTGGCATTTTGAATCTTCCTGAACCAAGGATCAAACCCAGGTCTCCTGCATTGGCTGGTGGATTCCCATTCACTGTACCGCCAGGAAAGTCCTGCTTGTGACTTTTTAAAACACAGTGTTAAAGTCCTTACCCTCAGTATATGAACACTGGGGGCCAATCAGTCTTTGCTGTGGGGGCCTGTCCTGTGCATTGTAGGATGTCGGGCCTCATCTTTGGCCTCCATTCACTAGATGCCAGGAGCACCCCCACCAACTGTGACAACCACAAATGTCTCCTGACATTGGTCCATATCAGTGGGGGAGATTAATTGCTTGGAGTTTAGAGCCACTATGCTATTCAGCTTATCTTTTGATTATGTTCATTGTTGGCTGTTTCCACATCCTGAAAGTGAAAAGTGAAAGTCGCTCAGTTGTGTCCAACTCTTTGAGACCCCATGGACTGTCCATGGCGTTCTCCAGGCCAGAATACTGGAGTGGGTAGCCCTTCCCTTCTCCGGCGGATCTTCCCAACCCAGGAATTGAACCCAGGTCTCCCGAATTGCAGGTGGATTCTTTACCAACTGAGCTATCAGGGAAGCTCCTACTGGAATGTTAACTCCAAGGGAAAAGGAATTTGCTTCTTTGGGGCATTGACGTAGCTTCAGTTCCTCAGCACATGGTAGGCATCCAATATTAGTTGAAAGAATGAGTGACATTAGGAGGGTTTTGTGCCTGGGGATGGTGTCAAGGCTTGCCACGTATTACTTCATTTCTTTATCACAGTATTCCTTGGAGGGAGGCCTTGTCATTCTTCCCCTTTGCACAGAGGAGAAAAACAGAGGCTTCTAGAAGTTGCATATGAATACCCTATACATACACACCCAGTCGTAGAGTCCAGAAGCTTAGCTGACTGTCCCTCAACCATTGGCAATGTTCTCCCTTCTGGCCGAAGAGGACTGAAGGAAGCTCAGGTCAGATGCAACTTCTAGCTGGCTCCTGCAGTAGAGCCGAAAAGGGATGAGCAGCTGGCACAGGGTGGGGTGGAGGGTGGGGGTAGAGTGGGGGGCACACCTGAAGGGGCTTTCTCAGGGACCAGAATGGAGCGGCCTTGAACTTGACTGGGGTCAACCTGTCTCTCTCTGAAGGCAGATTGATGCCAGACTTATAAGAGATGCAGACTGGGCCAGAAAGAGAAGCCCCAGCAGCCCCTGGGGAGTGTTGCTGGAGTGTGTACTTGGTGATGGTCCAGTCCGGATGAGCAGCCTGGAGATGCTGCTGCTGCAACCAGGCCCGGGAGGCCCGATCAGCACACTTCACTCCCCACCCCTCCCTCCCCACTTCTTCTACCCCTCCACCCCCTCCAACTCCCCACTTCCCCTCCCCACCCCTCCCTTACTCCAGCCTAGCCCAGCCCAGCCCAGAAAGGGTCCATCTCTGTGATTGGTCCGTGGTTCTCGGTACCAGGAATTGAGACCAGGAAGATGGGAAGGAAGGAAGAGGGTGGGTAGGGTGGGGGGAGGGATGGGACTACTTTTGTATCTACTCCCAGAGCTAGGCGCCTTTTCACCATGGACACTGCTGGGTACAGCAAGTGGGACGGCAGGCAGGAAGAGGTCCCCGAAGGTATGAGCAACGGGACTGCCTCACAGGTCCCCTTGGGTCCCTCTCTGGCCAGTGGTTTGGGGTCTGATGGGGAAGGGAGGGGTTTCCTAGGTGGCGGTAGTGGTAAAGAACCCCCCTGCCAATGCAGAAGACGTAAGAGACGCGGGTTCATTCCATCCCTAGATTGGGAAGATCCCCCGGAGGAGGGCATGGCAACCCACTCCAGTATTCTTGTCTGGAGAATCCCATGGACAGAGGAGCCTGGCGAGCTACCATCCATCCATAGGGTTGTAGAGTCAGACAAGAGTGAAGTGATTTGGCACACACGCACGCACGCATGCATGGGGGAAGGGAGAGGATCAGCCACGAGAGAGCTTATGTGGTGGGTGCAGGAAAGACACCACGGATCCTAGAGTCAGCTGGATCTGGTTTCAAATTCCAACTCTGCCGCTTAGGGGCTGTGTGTGACCACAGGCAAGTTACTGCACCTCTCTGAATCTCAGTTACCTGGGAGAAACCCAAGTGACTGGGGCTCAGTCCTCGGAGGCCAAGGATCCAGGGAGGAGCTCAGGAGTCCGTCTGTCTTACCCCAGGGTACTCGGGACGCTGGGGACAGAGACCCCGTTTCCTGATCTTGGCTCTCGTGGTCATCACAGTCCTGTGGGCCCTCATTCTCAGCGTAATGTTTTCCAAGGGTGAGTGACTGGATGACGGGAGATGGCATGTGCACCCCTCCCCCCGCCCCGCGCCCCGCAGAGAACATAGACGTTTTCTGCGCCCCAGGACTCACCAGCCAGATCGGGAGCCTCTGCCCGGGTCTGAGTGCGAGCACCCACATGTGCGAGCCTGTGCCCCCGTACCTGTCCGCCATGCTGCACGTCCGTCCGCCCCCTTCTGTGCACCCCATGACCCGGGTCCCCGCACTCCCAGGGGCCGAGGGGAGCGTTTTCGAGTCCTCCTCTCTCCGCAGCGTCCACCGAGCGCGGGGCGCTGCTTGTCCACCAAGACCTGCTGAGCACAAACGGTACGGAGAGAACAGAGGCTCTTGCCATAGTTCGGGGGCGGAAGGTTCTCGGACCCCGGTGTCGGAGTAGTGGGAGGGAGCGCGGGGATCCCACGGTCCGCGGGGCTGGCCCTGGAGTTGGGTGGGGTCCTGGGAGTCCCCGAGGGTGACCTGGCGTGCGTGCGGGCGGGCGTGGAATCGTTCCAGCCTCCAAACAGACGGCGGTGCTGGGTATCTTGGAGGAGGAGGTCCGAGCGTGCAATAGCTGCTGTGAGTGAGATGGTGGTGGTGGGCGGTGGGCGGGGGGCGGGGGTGGGGTGGGGTGGCGAGCGGGCGGGACTTGTGGCCGGGATTGGAGGAGGCGAGGGGGAGCCGGGCTCGCGGCTCTTAGGGGCTGGGCGGGCTGACCTCAGGTGTCCCGCTCCCATCACCTCACCCCCTCCCCAGGCCTGGGGACGCAGACACAGCTGAAGACAGTCAGCAAGGAGCTTGCAGAGGCAAGGTCGAAGTTGTTGCAGCAGGAGAGTGCCCTAAAAGAATTGAGCCAGCGCGGTGAGGGCGGGACCATCCCTGACCCCTCACCCCGGCTGTTACCCGAACCTTGATTCACTCTGGACCCTTCTATGCACCACCACCCCAGACACACCTAACGTGTGATCTTGACCGTTGACCCAAATCATGTCCCCCATCCTGACCCTGACCTGTGGACTCTAACCTTAACTGCAAGTCCTAACCCTAACCACAACGGGCACCCTACCCAGCTCTAACAGTCCTTGACAGTAATGTCATTCTTCACCTTGGCACTGACCACGGACGTGGGTGCTGACCTTAACTAATCATGATCTTACCCTTGATCCTGACCCTAGCTATAATCTTCTCCCTCTCAGTGACCCAGAGCCTGGCTGAAGCGGGGAGGGACCGTGAGAACATTCGCACCGAGCTCTTCCGGGCACTGGAGCAAGCCCGGCTTGGGAACAGTGAGCAAGCGGGGAGGGCGGCGAGAGGAGAGGATCAGTGGACCCTGCCCGGGGTTCCCTGATCCGCCTGGCCCCGCCCTTTGACCTTGGCCTGGTCTCGGTGGTTCCAATTGGGCCCGGGGTTGGGGGGGTTGTCCAACATCCCCCTCTCCAAGCCACTTCGTCTGCTCCGCTTGGGAGCAAATCATCTCTTTGACACTTGCCACCCTGCAGGCTCCTGCAAGGAGTGCCCCGCGTCGTGGCTGCCGTTCCAGGGTTCCTGTTACTTCTTCTCCACGCTGCGGGCCACGTGGGTGGAGGCACAGCAGCACTGCGAGCGCTCCGGCGCGCACCTGGTGATAGTGGGAGGCCTGGAAGAGCAGGTGCGAAACCCCGGCTGCCTGGGAGCGGGGAGAGGGCTGAAAAAGTTTACCCGAGGGGGCGTGGCCCGGGGTCATAGGGGGCGGGGCAGGACGGACGCCGCCGGCTCAGTTTTCCCCACTGCCCAGGGTTTCCTGAGTCGGAATACGCGTGGCCTTGGTTACTGGCTGGGCCTCAGGGCCGTGCGCAAGGTGCGCAGGATCCAGGGCTACCAGTGGGTGGACGGAGTCGCGCTCAGCTTCAGGTGAGAGAAGGGACCTGGGGAGGCTAACCGTTCGGATCCTAGGGGAAGTGATTCGGCCAGGTCATAGGGTCTCCTTAGGGCTGGGTGGACCAGACCCCAGGAACTGACTAGGGTTAAATCCTGGGCTGAGAAAGTTATACACCAAGGTGCATACTCAGGTTAATTCTCAGGATTTGAGGGTTAGACCCAAGTAATAAACAGGCTAGAACTCGGAAAGGCCTAACTTTTCAGCAACACCCCCTCCCCTGCTAAACCACTGCAGCCACTGGAATCGGGGGGAGCCCAACGACTCTATGGGGCGCGAGGATTGTATCATGATGCTCCGCACGGGGATGTGGAACGACGCGCCGTGTGACAACGAGAACGACAACTGGATCTGTGAGAAGAGGCTCAGCTGCTGACCTTGCCCCTGGCCCAGAGCTGCGCCCACTGGCACTTGTCCAATCGCCTGAGCCGCTCACCTTCTTGGCTCCGCCCACCACCGTGAATCCCTTCCCCACCCAGCTCTAGCAATAACCATGGCGCCACCCATAGCCCAAGCCAGTAACTGCACGGGGAGACTTTCGCTCCAACCTCGCTGCAACCCCTCACCCGTGGACCTCACCAAGTCTGCTCCCGCTGCAAAATCTGAGTTCCTTGGACCCGTGATCTGACCCCCATCACCCTCCCCAACCAAGGCCCGGCGACTCAGGGATGGAGCTGTTTGATTTATTTGCATTTTTACCCCAGGTGAGCTGCCTCAAAGGGGATTTTGTGAACCTTCTTGGCAGCCCCAGGGAGCACCAATAAATGAGAAAATGAATCTTGGCTCCTGCCTCTGACCTAGGCTTTATCTCAGAGACTCTGATGTAATTCATGTGAGTGACCCTGACCTCAGGGCCCCATGTGCACGCATGTGTGTCTGACTCTTTCCCACTTCATGAACTGTGGCCCGCCAGGTTCCTCTGTCGTGGGATTTCCCAGGCAAAAATCCTGGAATGGGTTGCCATTTCCTTCTTCAGGGAATCTTCCTGACCCAGGGACTGAACCCTCATCTCCTGTGTCTCCTGCACTGGCAGGCAGATTCTTTACCACTAGAGCAAACTGGGAAGCCTCCAGGGGCTGATGACCCCCGGGGGGGGGGGGCCCCCCCCCCCCCCCCCCCCCCCCCCCCCCAGCCACACCTGAAACCCAGTGTGTAAGCTGCATTGGGCCAGGGGGATTGTAGAGCCCTGGGGACACAGGAATGAGTCAGACCCTGTCCCTACGCCCTGGGACAATGTGACCAGTGACTAGACTGAGGAATGCATGGAGGAGTCCCCTGTGTCCCCAGAAGGACTCTGCTGAGATGCTGCAGTGCTGGCCTGGTTCCCTGAGGAGACTGTCACCCTGTTGAGATTATACGTAGTCTGACACAGAGATGGGAGAGGGGCAGCTCGGATCTGATGAGCAGGCTCCTTCCGTCTCGGGCACCCCAGGTCCTGTAGGGAGTTCAGGAAATACATCCAGAAAAGATGGACTTTGGAAGAACAATGGGGTTTCAACTCTGGCAATGGAGCTGGGAAGGGAGGGGTTTGCAGACAGAGGGTGTTGGCAAGTAGAGGGTGTCGCTGAGCCCATTTCAAGGCGGGGGGAATATGAGGAGCAGACAGCCTGAATTTATCAGCTGGGGACTTTTGATCTGAATTTACCCAGCACTCCTGTCCTGGGGACCTGGAGCCTCTCCCAGGTTTTCCAGTGGAGACAGGTCCGACCGTGCAACAGAAGCGAGTGACAGGCTAGCAGCATTTAGTTCGGTGCAAAGCTGAGTCCAGAACCAAGCTGCCCAGCCCTGAAAGCATCCACTGAACAGGAAGAGGAGGGATCAGCACCGAAACTCCCTGACCAGGCGGAATCTTTCCGTGTTGTAACCAGGAAACCCCCCAACCTGTCTGAATCCTCCAAAGTGCAGCCCAGAGCAAGACACTGACCTTGCCCAGGAGCTGTCTGGACTTCTGGACAGATATTGTACTTAGCGGACTGTTGGTCAGACTGAGGGATTTCCAGATAGTCAGCTATGGAGAGTGTATAAGTTTCCTACTGCTGCTGTAACAAATGTCCAACAGATTGGTGGCTTGAAACAATATACAGCTATTTTACCCTTGTGGAGGTCAAAATTAGTTTCACTGGGATGAAATCAAGGTCACCAGGACTGGAGTCCCTCCAGAAACTCCATATGACCTAGCAATTTCCCTTCTGGGTAGATATTCAAAGGAATTGAAAGTGGGTTCTTTAAAAAAAATGTGGCTGGGCTAGGTCTTCGTTGCTGCACACAGGCTTTCTCTAGTTACAGTACGTAGGTTTCTTATTGTGGAGGCTTCTCTTGTTGCAGAGAACAGGCTCTAGGGCTCACAGGCTTCAGAAGTCATGGTGCAAGGGCTCAGTTGCTCTGCAGCATGTAGAATCTTCCCAGACCAGGAACTGAACCCATGTCTCCTGTATTGGCAGGCAGATTCTTAACCACTGAACCACCAGCAAAGTCCTGAAAGCAGGGTCTTGAAAAGATATTTGCATACCCATGTTTATAGCAGCGTTATTCACAATAGCCAACCGGTAGAAGCAACCCAAGTGTGCATCAGTGGATGAATAGATAAACCAAACAAGCTCATCCATACAATGGAATATTATTCAGCCTTGAAAAAGGAAGGAAATTCTGACACATACTATAACAGTATGCTGTGTGAAATAAACCACTCACAAAGGACAAATACTGGTGCTTAATGGATACCGAGTTTCAGTTTTGCAAGAGAAACAATTCTGAAGATCCCTTACAGAACAATGTGAATATACTTTTTTGGGCAGCACTGGGGATCTTAGGTCCTCTAAACACAGAGGCCTAACCACTGGCCCACCAGGGAAGTCCCCAGTGTGAATATACTTAACGCTCCTGAAGTGTCCACTTAGAAAACGGTTAATGCAGTATGATTACAAGGGAAGAAGAAATGTTTGGATGGAGGTAGCTCTTTTACATCACAAAACATATTCATCCTATATATAATATATTTCATAAAATTTTATGAAACATTTCATAATGTTTTTAATAAAAGGCTGAAAATGCAAAAAATAGTGGTTAACATGGTGAATTTCATCTTATGTGTGTTTTTCCATGATTTCAAAATGTTTATTCTCACTTTATTTTTATTTTTGCCAAGCTGCCCACCTTGTAGGATCCTAGTTCCTCAATCGGGGATTGAATGTATGCTCCCTGCAATGGAAAGGAGAAATCCCAGCCACTGGACTGCCAGGGAATTACCCCCAATTTTTATTTTAAATGCACTTATTTGCAAGTTAACAAGTTTTGAGGATTGTATCCAACTGTGTAGCCACCATTGTATTGCAGGTATAGAACATCTCCATCAGCCCCTAAAATTCCTTCTTGTCCCTTCCCAGTCAGTCCTCATCCTCTTCCTTCCCCCAGGCCACCATGACCTGGTTTCCATCAGCATTGACTAGATTTGTCTTTCCTCAAGTGCCATATAAACTGAGTCATACAGTTTAGAGTGCTATAATTTCTTCTTTTTAAAAAAAATTTTTTTTTATTTTTGGCTTCAACGGGTCTTAGTTGGGCTTGGTGTTGGGACTCTAGTTGCAGCTCATAGGCTCAGATGTGCTGAAGCATGTGGGGTCTTAGTTCCCTGACCAGGGATTGAACCCACATCCCCTGCATTGCATGCTAGATTCTTAACCACTGGACCACCAGGGAAATCCTTGAAGTTTGTTTCTTTTCATTGCCAGATCATATAACTATTGGCTGGCTGGACTGCCTTCTGTGTATCCAGTCACCTGTTGACAGATGTTTGGCTTGTTTCCAATATGAGACTATAAATGAAGCTGCTATGAACAATCTTTTTATGGATTTAAGCTTTCACTTCTCTTGGGCAAATACCTGGGAGTGGGTCAGAGAGGAGGTGAGGATTAACTTGATAAGAAATTGCCAAACAGTTTTCCAAAGTGGTTGCACCATTTCTGCACCCCCAATGCTCAGCAGTGTCTCGAGCCTGCAGTAGCTGGGAGCAGGGGGCATTTTTTAAAAGATTTATTTACTTGATTTTTGCTTGTGCTGGGTCTTCATTGCTGCACACAGGCTTCTCTAGTTGCAGCAAGCTGGGGCTACTCTTCATTGAGGTGCTTGGGCTTCTCATCACAGAGACTTCTTACTGCAGAGTACAGGCTCTAGGGTGTACAGGCTTCAGTACTTGTGGCTCCCAGGCTCTGGAGCACAGGCTCAGTAGTTGTGGCGCAGAGGGGCTTAGTTGCCTCGCAGCATGTGGGGGATCTTCTTGAACCAGGCATCAAACCCCCGTCCCCTGCACTTTGCACATGGTTTCTTAACCACTGGACCACCAGGGAAGCCTGAGGGTATTTTTGACCCAACAGAGTCTTCAGCAGTTGTAGAATCAGGTGGAGGGGCTTATCTAGAGAAAAGCAGGAAGGCCGGAAGTGAGGGTGGAAACTGAAGCTGATATTGTGGGAAAGCAGGAAGCATGGGATGACACATGCCTGATAACACGTGTTTTCACAGGAAGACGAGACTAGGGGGCTGGGAAGCAGGCAGTGGGGGAGGGGGTCTCTGCTATTTGGAATGGCACTCACCCACTCACCCAGAGACAGATAGAAGGATGGTTGACTGCACCACAAAGGGAGGTCTTCTGGGGATGACAATAGATGGTGCTTCAGCAGACCAAGGAGGAGGGTGGCCCCAGAGAGAAGCTGGAGAGAAGAGAGATGATGGAAGAGCAAGTCTCCGTGAACAAGGAGCAATTTCGTTCATTCATTTAATGCAATCATTTTCTCACCCAGAAACATTTCTTGTGCACTTATAATGCACCAGGCACTGGAGTTATAGTGGAAAACAAGAGGTCAGCAGCAAGGGACATGAAGGAATCTAAAAAATCTTAGGCTGAGCAGAAACAGCTACCCACAAAATATCAATAGTATAGATTCTGTGAATCCATTTATATGAAGCTCTAGAAGAGGCAGATAATCAAGCAAATAGAGACAATGTTGATTGTAGAAAAGGATTGGTTTTCATTCTAAAACTCAAGCTTTCTGTATGCTTGGAAATGGCCATAATGAAATGTTGGGGTTCAGCCTGTGACTGCTGCCTTCCTAGGGCTCACAGTCTGACTGGGAGAGGAGGAGATGGTGAGGTGAGATAGAAGGTGGTGAGTCCACACGGGATGATTGGAGGTGGAACATTCTGGAAACACAGTCCCCCGCTCCTTGCCCTTCTAGCCTAAGGATAAGTAGGGCTTGTGCTGGGAAGCAGGGGGTTCAGGGAAGAAGAGAACCCTTGTGGCCACCTTCTTATCCTTTTCCAGTAGGTGTCCCTACCAATGACCCCTGTGCAACCACATGACCTCACTCTCTGGGGCTGAGTCAGCAAGTCAGAGGTGACCTTGCAGCCCAGCCAGAGTTTTCTGCATGGAACAGCCCTATCCATCACCCCCCTTTCCAAGGAAGTGACCTTGGGACAGAATAGCCTGTCCTTTCCATTCTCACTCCCTGAAATAACAGGAAACCCCCAGGAATCCCCGGGGCATCGTACCAGATTGGCTGGGGTGTCCGGGGAAGCCCCCAGGCCAGGACAGAACACATGCTCCTCTGGCCCCCTTGGCAGCTCCTTCCCCATCCACCTCACCTTGCCCCCCACCCAACTCTTGCCTCTCCTATGTCCCCACACCCACTCACAGATGGCTCAAATGGATGGATTTCCCAGACACAGGCAGAAAGGCCACACTGCTTGCCTCTCACTTGCAGGGTGAGCCCTAGGCATGTGACACTGCCTCCCTGAGCCTCAGTTTTTGCATCTGTGAGGTGGGAACAATAATAAAAACACTCATCTCCTTAGGCACTGTGGTTGGTTGAACAATGGACCCCATCCTAGTCTCTGAAACTTCTGAATAGGGAACCTTACAGAGTGAAGGGGACTTTGAGGTGAGCTTAAGTTAAAGATCTGAAGTTGGGGAGATGATTGTGGGTGACCCAGATGGGCCCAATGTCATCGCAAGAGCCTTTATAAGAGGGAAGCAGGAGGATCAGAGGGCTGGCTCAGGTGGCTCAGTAGTAAGGGGTCTGCCTGCCGATGCAGGAGTCCCAGGAGACGCAGGTTTGATCCCTGGGTCAGGAAGATCTCCTGGAGGAGGAAACGGAAACCCTCTCCAGTATTCTTGCCTGGAGAATCCCATGCACAGAGGAGTCTATTGAGCTGCAGTCCATGGGGTCAGAAAGAGTCGGACATGACTGAGAACAGCAGGCGGATCAGAGTTAGAGAAGGAGATGTGACCCCCGGGGTGGAGTCAGAGAATGTGGAAAGATTCCACACGGGTTCAAAGATGGAGAGAGGGACCACAAGCCAAAGAATGTGGTGGGTGGGTGGGGCGCTCTAGAAGCTGGAAAAGGTAACAGAATGGATTCTTTCTAGAACATCAAAAAGGCAGGATTTCCCTAGTGGCTCAGTGTTTAGGACTCTGTGCTTCCACTGCAGAGGGGCCACGGGTTCCATCCTTGGCAGGGGGCGGTGGGTGTGGGGGCGGGGTGAGGGGGTGGTGGGGGTTAGGTGCTTCGGGGACTAAGATCCCACAGGCCCCACGGTGTGGCCAAAAGAGGGAGGGCCGTTCTGTGAGTGCCTTGATTTTAGCCATTGAGACCTGTGTTAGGCTCTGACCTCCAGAACTGCACAACAACGCATGTTGTTTAAAACCAAGCAGTTTACAGTAATTCCTCACAGCAGTCATAAGAAACTCGTGCAGAGGCAATGCCTGTAAAGCACCCACTGTGTGCCTAGCCCTGAGCCACAGGCTGGGGACACTGTGGTGACAACAGGCAGAGCACCTCTCCCCCTGGAACTCATGTTCCAACAGGGCACCATGCAAGGAACAAGCAAACCAGACTCATTCACATGTTTCAGGGCCAGGGGTGTTGTTGTTCACTCACTGAGTCATATCCAACTCTTCGAAATCCCATGGACTGTAGCCCACCAGTCTCCCCTGTCCTTCACTATCTCTTGGAGTTTGCTCAAACTCATGTTCATTGAATCGGTGTTGTTATCCAACCATCTCATCCTCTGTTGTCGCCTTCTCCTCCTGCCTTCAATCTTTCTCAGCATCAGGGTCTTTTCCAGTGAGTCAGCTCTTCGCATCAGGTGGGCAAAGTTTGGAGCTTCAGCTTAAGCATCAGTGTTCTAATGAATATCCAGGGTTGATTTCCTTTAGGATGGACTGGTTGGATCTCCTTGCAGTCCAAGGGACTCTCAAGAGTCTTCTCCAACACCACAGTTCAAAAGCATCAATTCTTCGGGGCTCAGCTTTCTTCACACTCCAACTCTCACATCCATACGTGACCACTGGAAAAACCATAGCCTTGACTAGATGGACCTTTGTTGGCAAAGTAATGTCTCTGCTTTTGAAGATACTATCTAGGTTGCTCATAACTTTTTTCCATGGAGTAAGCGTCGTTTAATTTCATGGCTGCAATCACCATCTGCAGTGATTTTGGAGCCCCCCAAAATAAAGTCTAACACTGTTTCCACTGTTTCCCCATCTATTTGCCATGAAGTGATGGGACTGGATGCCATGATCTTCATTTTCTGAATGTTGAGCTTTAAGCCAACTTTTTCACTCTCCTCTTTTACTTTCATCAAGAGGCTTTTTAGCTCCTCTTCACTTTCTGCCATAAGGGTGGTGTCATCTGCATATCTGAGGTTATTGAGATTTCTCCCAGCAATCTTGACTTAGGCACATGAAAGCCTACGTGGAGGCATTGTGCATATCCCCACTTTACAGATGAAGAAACTGAGGTCCGCAGGGGAGGGGGTGGAGCTAGGACTCCGAATCCTTCTCTCAGCAGCTGTTGGTTGTAGGGAGTCACCTAGTGGGAGGGCGCAGTGACCAGGTGTATCCAGCAGAGGGCAACACTCATACTGACAGATCTAGGGAACCAGCCTGCCCAATCTCCAGATGGAGTGGAAAGAACTCACCATGCTAGACAAGGTTCCTAAGGGCCTGGGGGCCTGGGGTCCTAGATTTCTGGGTTCCTGAAAGTCAGGACAAAGGTTGTGGAATCCTGGATCTCTTAAAGGCAAGGGCCTGGGTACCTGATGATGGAGCCTGGGATTTTCTGTTTTCTCAGCTGCCTAGAGATTTCTGTATCTCTACTTCACTTTCACGCATTGGAGAAGGAAATGGCAGCCCACTCCAGTATTCTTGCCTGGAGAATCCCAAGGACGGGGGAGCCTGGTGGGCTGCCATCTATGGGGTCACACAGAGTTGGATACGACTGAAGTGACTTAGCAGCAGCAGCAGGCAGCTGGGAACTATCTGTTGTCTGGTCTGGTCCCCACACAATTCCCGTCCTCTCTGAGAACCATGGGCAATGTCCCAGAGCAATCCCTGAATCTCCCAGTACAAGCCCTGGAATGCTCTCAGGATTCCCAGGATGGGCCAACTCAGCCCCCTGGTCCCAGGGAGTGTGCTGGGGCCTGGAGGGGCTGAAGGGAGTGGGCCTGGGGCCTGGGAGTCTCTCCAGAGGGAAGAATGTGGACAAATCAAGCTGTGTCCCCCTCACACTGAGCCCCTCTCCAACCCTTCCCTGCCCTCCCAACAACATAAAAAGACAAACCCAGCTCCAGACCCTGAGGCTTCAGGAGATTAAAATGCAGAGCCAGCCCCTCCCCATGCCACTCAGGCCTGCCCTCTTCCTGCTGACCTATCTCCCACCCCCCACCCCCGGGTGAGGAGGAGCTACGTGGCTGTGAGCTCAGGGCCCCTCCAGGAAGGGTGCCCAGGTTCCATCCTCAAAAAGCTCTGGATCCCAGGAGAGCTCATGTATTGTAGATGGACTGGGGTAAGAGGGATACAGGGGCCTCAGAGGAGGCCCCCTACCTGACCTCTGCAGGCAGGGAGGCTCCTTGCAAACTGTCACTGCAGGCCAGCTTGATGCCCTAGGAGTAGGAGCTGCCAGTGCAAAGGGCCTGAAGTGTAAGTGTGTGCCTAGGGAGTGGGGGTGGGGAGAGATGGGGCTAGAGCAGGTTAAAGCCCATGAACTCCAAGCAGGGGAGCATGCGGAGAGGTGGCTGGAAGCAGGGGGAATATATGGTCATGTGGCTGCCAGAAGGGGGGCTGCTGCCATTTTCCAGAGGGGAGGATGGTGATCAGGGTTGAGGTCATGGAAGAGGAGAGACCCTGAAGGAGAAAATGGCAACCCACTCCAGTATTCTTGCTGGGATAATCCCATGGACAGAGGAGCCTGGTGGGCTGCAGTCCATGGGGTCACAAAGTTGGACACGACTGAAGCGACCAAGCACACACGCACGCCCACAAGAGGAGAGACAGACAATGAAAAGATAAGGAATGTGGATGATGGGGGTGAGGAGGAGCAGGTGATGGTGGGCAATGCTGTGCTCAGCCCAGGGCAGGGGCGGCATCTGGGCTCACTCTGCTCATCACATCAGCTGACTTGATTTGCTCCAACACACCCTACACCATCCAGCCCAGGGGATCCCCAGGCATGGGCAGAAGGGGAAGATGGCAGTTTCACAGGGCTGTATGGGCTCTTCTTCGGCCTTTGCACGTGCTGTTCCCTCTGCTGGGAACCCCTCCCCCATCCATGAAGCTGGGGATTCTTATTTCCTGCAGGGGTCCCAGCCCAACCATTACCCACTCTGAGAGCCTTCCTGGATCACTGTTTAAACAGCTCTGGGGGTTCCCTGGTGGCTCAGTGGTAAGGAATCCACCTGACAAAGAGGAGACATGGGTTTGATCCCTGGTCCAGGAAGATCTTGGAGAAAGCAGTGGCACCCCACTCCAGTACTCTTGCCTGGAAAATCCCATGGATGGAGGAGCCTGGTAGGCTGCAGTCCATGCTGAGGGTCAGACACGACTGAGCGACTTCCCTTTCACTTTTCACTTTCATGCATTGGAGAAGGAAATGGCAACCCACTCCAGCGTTGTTGCCTGGAGAATCCCAGGGACGGGGGAGCCTGTTGGGCTGCCGTCTATGGGTAGCACAGAGCTGGACACGACTGAAGTGACTTAGCAGCAGCAGCAGCAGCAGGAAGATCTCACATGCCATGAAGCAAATAAGCCACAACTATTGAGTTTGTGCTCTAGAGCCTGGGAGCTGCAACTACTGAGCCCGCATGCTGCAACTCTGAAGCCCTCGCGCTCTGGAGCCTGCGCTCTTCAACTAGAGAAGCCACCGCAATGGGAAGCATGCACCACAACTAGAGAGCAGCTTCCACTTGCCGCAACTGGAGGAAAGCTTGCACGGCAGTGAAGACCCAGTACTGTCCAAGATAAATAAATGAAATTACAATAAATAAATAAACAGCTCCTCTGACACCCCTCCTCCTGTCTCCTTTATGACTCTTCCTGGCGTTCATCACCCTCTGACATTTGTCTGTCTCTCCTGCTAGAACGTCAGCTTCAAGGGCATAGACGTTTGTCCAGTTGGTTCATGACATATCAGTCCTAAGAGCCCCATTATGGTGTCCAGCGTCTCACTGAGTGAATGAATGAGTGCATGACAGCAATGAAATAAAAATTCACATTTTAGGGCAAAACAAGACAAATTCAGACATGAAACTTTTCCTCTGCTCTTTGGCCTCCTCCCTCACTCTCTTGTGTGTCTCAGGCACCTGCATTATGTGTGAACCAGGCCCCTGCAAAGGTAGAAATAACCTGCTTCACCATAAAGATAAATTTTCTCTTCCTGCACCAGTCCCCGTAAGTCCTTAGATGGCGACATCCCTTCCACAGTCTGAAAGGGGTCATGATGACCACTCGCCCTGTAGGCACAGACACCTCCAGTGAACTTTATGTACGATGCCAATAAATCATTTTGCTTCAAGGCAGAGATGGATGCAGAACAGACTGGTCAGATGACCTGGGGTGAACCTGGGCTCTACTTAATGGATAATACTTTATCCATTACATGGATTAAGTATCCATTACATGGTTAATGTACCTAATGGATAAATACTTAAATACCTAAGTATTTAGCTTAAATACTTACTTATGGGAGATCCAACCAGTCCATCCTAAAGGAGATCAGTCCTGGGTGTTCACTGGAAGGACTGATGTTGAAGCTGAAACTCCAATACTTTGGCCACCTGATGCAAAGAGCTGACTCATTTGAAAAGACCCTGATGCTGGGAAAGATTGAGGGCAGGAGAAGGGGACGACAGAGGATGAGATGGCTGGATGGCATCACCAACTTAATGGGCATGGGTTTGGGTGGATTCCGGGAGTTGGTGATGGACAGGGAGGCCTGGCGTGTTGCGGTTCATGGGGTCGCAAAGAGTTGGACACGACTGAGCGATTGAACTGAACTGAACTGACTTACTTATGACCTTATTAATGCCACTAGCTACATGACTTGTAGTCTCCCTATTTTACCAGATGATTGTTTCTTGCGTTACCAAATGTGTAATCAAGCCTCAGGTAAATTTAAACATGATTAGATGACTTAAAGACTTGATTAAATGTACAGTCCTATAAGATCAATGACTGTAATAGTGTAAGTCTAGCCAGGGGAAGAAGCAACAAGAAGGAACAATTTCCTGGACCATAACAGGCTAGTAAGACAGGTGGTGCAGGGGCTTTTGGCTATTGCTTGTTCGGTCTTTTTAAAAATATTTTTAAGGAGTTTCCTTGGTGGCTCAGTGGTAAAGAATCCATTTGCCAATGCAGGAGACACAGGTTCGATCCCTGATCTGGGAAGATCCCACATGCCACACAGCAGCTAAGCCTGTGCGCCACAACTATTGAACCTGTGCTCTAGGGCCCAAGAGCCACAACTACTGAGTCTTTGAGTCACAACTAGTGAAACCTACACACCCACACTCCACAAGAGAAGCCACTACGTTGAGAGGCTTGTGTACCGCAGTGACAGAGTAGGCCCCAATCTCTGAAACTAGAGACAAGTCCATGCAGCAACAAAGACCCAACACAACCAAAAGTAAAGAACATTAGTTTTCATTCTTTTAAAAATTCATTGTTGTGTCATGCGGGCTCAGTAGTTGCGGTGAGCGGGCTTAGTTGCCCCATGGCATGTGAGATCTTAGTTCCCAGACCAGGGATTGAACCCGTGTCCCCTGTATTGCCAAGTGGAGTCTTAACCACTGGACCACTAGAGAAGTAAGTCCCTTCTGGCCACTGTTAACAGTCCACTAATAGCACATTGAGTGGCTCTATCATGAAATCCTTGCCTGATCTGTGCATGTGTGCTTAGTTGCTTCAGTTGTATCTGACTCTTTGCAACCCCATGGACTGTAGACCACCAGGCTCCTCTGTCTGTGGGGATTCTCCAGGCAAGAATACTGGAGTGGGTTGCCATGCCCTCCTCCAGGGGATCTTCCTGGAGACCCTGGGATGAATATTTCTAGCACCATGGGACAAACTGTTCACAAAATACCTCCCGAACTCAGTCAAAATTAAGACCAAAAGGGAGGGGGTTGTAAAACAAAGAATGTTGCACATTCTTGATTCTACAAGAATCAAGTCGTTAGCCACTGCAGTCACTGACCTATGGCAAGAAACCCAGAGTGAAAATCAGAACGAGGCACTTTGTGCTCTAGGAAAATGGAGAGAACTGGCCTTCAGATAGTTAGACAGTTCCTTGTATTTGCCCAACCTCAGGGAAGCACTAAAACCATTAAGGAAGATATCTGTTTCTTGTGAATAGCAGCAACCTTCTATCAAGATGAGTGCTCAAATATGAAATAGGAAAAAAAATATGTATAACTGAGTCGTTGTGCTGTACAGCAGAAATCAACACAACATTGTCAATCAACTACACTTCAATGACATTTTTTTTTAAGGTGAGGGACTTTCTTGGTGGTCCAGTAGTTAAGATTCCAGGCTTCTAATGCAGGGGTTGCAACTTTGATCCCTGGTCGGGGAACTAAGATGCCACATACCACATGGCATGACCAAAAGTAAAAATTAAAAAATTTTTTTAAAAGATGAATGCTCAATTGTATGAACCCCTCTTCTCCAAAATCACATCTATACCATCATCCCCCTTTATTTCTTTCGAACAGCCCTCAGAGATGAGAGACTGTCTCCTGGGTTATCATCCTCAGGTTGGCTCTAATCACATTTTCCACTTCTTTCTTAGATTGATTGTTCATGAGTGTTTTCATCGCATGAACAAATGTCACAAGAGATGCACAGGGCTAAACAGAGAGATAGTGGAAGTAGAAAGGATGGGGAGTGATTTAAGCCAGATGGTGGTACAGAGGTGGAGGGAGGGGTCCTGAGGTTAAACTGAGCCCTGCAGCGGGGAGGAGTGCTGAGACTAGCAGAAGGGCTGCTGCTGAAGGGGCCTGCTTCTGTCCATCAGACCCTCTATTGAAACAGTTCTGCAGAAGCCCAGCAGAGGGCGCGCGCGCACGCGCGTGTGTGTGTGTGAGAGAGACTGTGTACCTGTGCGGGTGTGGTGCATATCTGTGTTGTGTGTCTCTGTCTGGGTGTTTTGTTTGTGTGTGTTTCAGTGCATTTATATGTGTGTTTGTGTTTATGTGTGTGTGATAACGTGTGTGTCTCTATGTGCTCACTGGGTGTGTATCTTGTATCTGTAGTTCCATTGTGCAGTGTCTCTTTCTGTGTATTTACACTGGGGGTGTGCATGTTGTGTGTACCTCCCTGCATTTCTGTGTATTTGTATCTGATTGTATCTATGTGTATGTGTTGTGTGTGTGTGTGGTTTGCTGGTGTCCTGTGGTCTGTATCTTTGTGTGTGTGTTGTGTAGATGCCTCTAGGCTGTGTCTGTGTGTCTGTGGTACCTGTGTGGTTTTGTGTTGTGTAGGTATCTGTGGTTGGATTGTGTCTTTTGTCAGTGTGTGTGTCTTTGTATTTGTGTTTTGTTTTCATGTTGTGTCTTATATGTGTGTGTTGTGTGAGTGTGTTTGGTTCATTTGGCTGTCTGTTCTGTGTTTGTGTTGGGTCTGTGTGTGTGTGTTGTGTGGGTGCTTGTGGTTCATTTGGGTAGTGGCTGTCTGTTTTGTGTTTGTGTTGGGTCTGTGTGTGTGTGTTGTGTGGGTGCTTGTGGTTCATTTGATTGGTGGCTGTCTGTTTTGTGTTTGTGTTGGGTCTGTGTGTGTGTGTATGTTGTGTGGGTGTTTGTGGTTCATTTGCATAGTGGCTGTCGGTCTGTGGTGTGCCTGTGCGACTCTGCAAGTGATGTTGCCACACTTCATGCCTCTGTGTGTCCGCATTGTTGGGGGCCCCTACACCCCACATCCCTCACCCCAGTGAGTCACTCGGGACCCACCCCAGTTCTTCAGAATTCCTACTTCCCCACAGCGCTGGGGGCCTTCAGGAGGCTATGACGAGACCTGTGGTCCTGCCAGGGAGGAGCTGATTGGTGCTGCAGGGCTTCCAGGAGTCCAGTGCCCTCCTCCATAGGGAAAACTGAGACCTATGGGGTCTGTGTGTAAGTCACACGGCCAAGGTCAGGGGAGGCTGCAGGGCCCCTCGCCCCTCTCTGGGACCTGGGGCCTCTGGGAATGGATGGTGTGGGTTTCCCCTGACTGTGAGAGCATCCACTCATGACTTTGAGGCAGCAAAGCCCAGGGGAGCCACTGGCAGCATGAAACATTTAGACAGAAGTCCAGCAGCAGGATCTGCTTCTCCAGGGGTGGTCTCCTCCGATGCCCCCCCTCCCCCTAGGTTCCTGAGTCCTCAGGTCTAAACCAGCTCTTCCTCTGCGTAGCCCCCACCCTGCTCTCCACCACCTGAAATTGTTCTGTGGATTGATGAATTTTAAACTTTGTTTTTGTGCTGCAGCAGGGAAGAACCTTGGGGACCTTCCACTCAGTGAAGTGAGCCAGAGGCTAAAAGAAAAATACTGATTGATTCCACTTCTAGGAGGTCCCTAGAGTAGTCAGATCCATAGAGACAGGAAGTAGAATGGTGGGGCCAGGGGCTGGGGGATGGGAGTTAGTGTCTAAGGGGGACAGAATTTCAGTTTGGGATTCTGGGATGGATGGTGAGGATAGTTGCACCCCAACAATGTATTTAATGCCACTGAAAATGATTAAATGGTACATTTTGTGTCAAATATATTTGTACGTGTAATATAAGCAATATAACACTTGTGTATATTGTATATACAGAATTAAAACCGAAAATCTTTGTTTTCCTCTCTCAAGAGAGCTGGGACTTAATCTTGTCTGCAATGTGGCACACAGTAAGTGCTCAGTGATTGTTGAATCAATGATTGTTTATCTGTCCACAGCGGATGGAGAGAGAGAGAGGGAGACAGAGGGAAACACGGAAAAGCCTGAAGCCAGTACTTCTCCACTGGAAATCTGCTACGAAGCAGTAGTCCTCAACTGTGGGTGACTCTGTACCCCTCAGGGGTCATCTGGAGATGCCTGGACAGTTTTGGAAGGGTGAGGGGAGGTGCTAGGCAAGCGGCGAGTGGAGGCCAGTGCGCATGCTCAGTGTCTAAGTCATATCCGACTCTTTGAGACTCCATGGACTGTAGCCCGGCACACTCCTCTGTCCATGGGATTTCCCAGGCAAGAATATTGGAGTGGGTTATCATTTCCTCCTCCAGTGGATCTTCCCAACCCAAGGATCAAACCCGCGTCTCCTGCATTAGCAGGCAGATTCTTTAACACCGAGCCACCTGGGAGGACCAGAGCAGAGACCGGGGCCATTGCTAAATATCCGGTAATGCACAAGACCGCTCCCAGACGACGAGGAATCATCTGGGTCCAACGTCAACCAGTGCAGAGAATGAGAAACCCAGCTTTAAAGACACCTCGCCTGGAAGTCCTCCTGAAGTTGGCACATCTACTTGCCTCCCCCACCACACACTCACACACCCTTTCCTTCCCCCTCCTCGCAACATCGGGGAAAAACTGGACAGGTGGGGTGAGCGCTGAGCAGTGCCAGGACGGGGTCCGGGTCAAGGTCGCGAGGTTCCTTCCTTCATCACAGCTGCTTTGAGTGTCGGGCCCTGTCCCTGGTGCTGAGAGTCTGCGTGGGCGCCGCACCGTGGACCGGTTAGTGTTGCGGATGGGAGCCTCGTGGGGGACGAATCAGGGTCCAGGGGGTCCCTGTTGTGGCTGGGATCCTGCCTGAGAATTGTTTACAGTCATTGCCTAATCTCTGACCAGTTCCTACAGAGTCCAGATCCAGGAGTGACTGGCAGCGATGTAGGGATGCCGGCCCTGAAAGCAGAACCGACATCTTTGGGTCACAGCCCACATCCGCGTGGTTTCCTGTTTATCCCCTAATGTCAGTGAGAGACGTGGGTTGTCACTGCTGAAGGGAAGAGGGAGCAGGCTGTCTGTGATACGGTCCCCCGCCCCCAGATTCCGGGTTGGGGGGGCGGGCAGTGCGTGCCCTTCAAACATCCTCTTGTCTAAATTGAGTCTTGGCGGGGACCCAGGAATGCAGTGAGCCCTGGAGCCCCAGTTAGAATACAGAGGACCAGTGGGTACCAGTAGAGATCAGGGATGAGTGCATCCACCTGCAGAGCTGTCAGAAGCTGGGAAACTCCAGACTCCATCAGTAGCCTCTACTCCGGCCCGCAGCCTGTATCTGGGACTCTGTCCTGAGGCCTAGCCACAGCCCAGCAGGACTTGTTCCCATTTTCTCCTCCTCTTCCGGTGTCCTCACTGCCCGGCTGTCCACCCAGACACTCCTGCTGAGACTGGTCATTTTCCAGAGCATTTTCTGAGCATCCGTCCCCATCTCTTTCCTATCACCAAGACCATCTCATCTCAAACCTACCTGCTTCTCTCCATCTACATAGCCACTGCCCCTGGCCACTTCCTCTGGTTCCTGGACCAGATGACAGCCCCCGCCACTGTCCCCATTGCCACCTGGCCCCCATAGACGTCCCCCAGGGTCCCCACTCCCCAGGCTTCCTTCCATCTCTGACCACTCAGTGGCTCCCTGTGACCTCTCTCTGATGCCCAGCTGATAACTCTCTCTGCAACTTAAAGTGTTTCTCCTCTGTCACTCGGTAAACTATGCCAAGGGTTCAGGCCCCCACAGTTAGCCCGGATCAAGGTTTCAAGGGACATCTGGGGGCCCAGTATGAGCAGCCTCAGGCCAGCAGAGTCATTTGTTCAGTAGACAAGTGCTGAAGGCTACCCATCCCCAAGCCGGGAATACCCTGTGACAGATGAGCAAGCGCAGTGCTCGCTGTCCTGCAGTCCACCATCCAGGGACATGCCAGTCAGCCCCTTCCTGCTTGATGGACAGCCTGGCCTAGTCCTGGTTGGGAAGTGGAACATGGTGGGCACAGGTTTCTGAGAGGCAGAGCATCAGGCCGGGGGCGGGAAGGCAGCCCAACCAGGAGTTCAGCACAGGACGTTTCCCCACTGAGAAGCCCTGGGTTAAGGATAAGGAGACGCGTTTCAGGGAGAAAGAGCAGGATGCATGAGGTGTCAGGAAGTTCCCTGTCAGAACAAGGCTAGGTGCATGGTAGGGAAGGCTGCAGACTCAGGACCCACACCACCTGGGTTCAAATCCTGGCTCTGCCATTTGTGAGCTGTGTGACCTTGGAAAGCTACTTACCCTCTCTGTGCTTTCCATCTTTCATCCATAAGACAGCATTGGTAACAAAACTGTCTGCCTGATAAGGTGGTTGGTCAGGAACGTTACATTTGTTAACGCATCTAAGACACAGAGGACTGAGCCCAACCTGGGTTGCTACTAAAATAAACCATATAACAAAACTTTCAGTATTTGACCGGAAGGTTATCACATTATCTCATATATATTTCTTTTTCATCCTTCCCTCCCTCCCTCCCTCCTTCCTTATTTTCTTCTCTCTCCCCCACCCTCTCTCCATCTCTCTCTCCCTCTTCCCAGCATGATGATTTGGTCATTTGGGGGTGCAAATCCTGACTCTATCACTTAGCCCCTTTGGCACTTTGGGAAGGTGACTTGGTGCCTCAGAACTTAGTTTGTTCACCTGAGAGATGGAGCTCAACATAGCAGAGACCTGGCCGGGTGGCAGGGAGCTTCAGAGGAGGCCATGCGTGGACTGGGGTTATCCGGGTGGCGAGCCCATAATTAGGTCTGTGAAAATACAAGCAGTGGGTGAATCTAGTTTCAGAAGAAAGTATCTCTCTGGGTTTAAACTCCTCACCACAGCCCGTGGCTTCTGCCAGCCTCTCCCATTGGCCCCAACTGACCAGGAGGACAGCGACACACTCAAAACTCATGTGAGTATGCAACACATGTGATTGTGTGTCCGTGCCTCTGAGTGTGTGTGTGTGTGTGTGTGTGTGATGGTTGTGGAAAGTGTAAAGGCTTCCTGGAAGACCCGACCTCTGGACTGAGGCTCAAGGGATGACCAGGAGGAGGGCTGCCTGTGAAACGGATAGTGGGCAGGGGGGCAGGGGGGGATGGAATTGCCAGGTGTGTGCAGGGGCCAGGTTCAGGGAAGTGAAACCCAGGCGATTGGCATGACTGAGCAAGAAAGATGGGCTCGGTGGGTGCATGAGGGTCTGATCGTGCCGGACCCCGGGGAGCTATAAAGGCTGTAAGCAGGGGAAGGAGTGCTTGTGTTAGAGAGGTGGGCTGGCATAGGACCCTGTCACCCCAGCCCTCAGCAGCACACACACACCAGGAGGTCATGTCTCCCAGGGGTGGAGCCAATAGGTTCTGCAGTCACTCAGCCTGGGTTCTAGGTCCAGTCCCACCGCAGTGTGATGGGCAGATTCCTTCCCCTCTGCGCCCCTCAGTTCACCCACAGTGTACCAGCACCTCCAGTGCTGCCTCCAGGGGAGCCAGTGTTGCCACTCGCCCCATTTACAGATGGGCAAACTGAGTCATTCGTCTAGGGAGAAGCCAGGACTTGGTCCCAGGTCTGGTCAGCACGGGCTCGGGCATGTCCGGCCACAAGATGGTGACCCCTTTGGCTTCCTCCAGGATGGCAAAAGACCCAGTTTGAGCGACAGCCTGGCTGTCCCCTTCTCCGTTTCTCTGAGACTCAGAGAGGGGAAGCGACTTGCCCATCGTCACCCAGCAAGGCAGGGCAGCTGGTGGACCCCAGGCTTCTCTGATGGCAAAGCCCATGCTCTTCAGCACCTAGTAGGTACTTTAGAGTCAAGAGACTTTTAAAAATGCCTTGGGCGTGTCAGAAGAGAAGGAAGCTGAGGCCTGGATGACAGAGTCTGCATTTCCCAGCAGGAACTGGCACAGAATGGATACTTGATATAGATATTTAAGATCTGAAGACCCACTGTGTGCAGCTGTGCCACAAGCCTTAAGTCCACTGTTATCTCATTTGGTCCTACCCTGGCTCATGGGTTGCCCCATTTTACAGAGGGGAAAACTGAGGCTCAGAAATATTGAGTCCTGGGTTGAGGTTGCACTGGCAGCAACAGTAACAATAGCTGATGGTATTTTCGGTGCTTGCTATGTCCCAAAGCACTTTACACATTCACCTAGAGCAGACCACCCTATGGAGTTGCTGCTGCTAAGTCGCTTCAGTCGTGTCCGACTCTGTGCGACCCCATAGACAGCAGCCCACCAGGCTCCCCCGTCCCTGGGATTCTCCAGGCAAGAACACTGGAGTGGGTTGCCATTTCCTTCTTCAATGCATGAAAGTGAAAAGTGAAAGTGAAGTCGCTCACTCATGTCTGACTCTTAGCGACCCCATGGACTGCAGCCTACCAGGCTCCTCCATCCATGGGATTTTCCAGGCGAGAGTACTGGAGTGGGGTGCCATTGCCTTCTCCAGGGTAGAATACCTTAATTTTGTCATGTGGTGGATGAGGAAATTGGTTTTGAGGTTAAGCCACTTGCCATGATGACTCGGGTGTACCCTGATGGAACACCTGCTCTGCGCTTCACGTGTGATGGAGCCCTGGCTGCCCACCTCTGGCTTCAGGCCGCTCACCCTCCACACCAGTTGCATCCCCCAGTTAACTGCAGCATTGATTTCCAGTCATCGACTAAACAAAGCCAGCCAATGGTCATTGCACTCCTCAGGTCCCAGGTGCTGGCCTGTGTGAGTAACTAGAGCCTGACACCTAACCCTCACCCCCTGTTAAAACCCAGATTCCAGCCAGGACTGCCACCACTGTGCCCATCAAGTGGGCTGCCTTGACAGGTAGTGAGCACCCCATCACTGGGAGAATCCAAGCAGCGGTGCCATGGAGGAAAGTTCCTACTCAGGTGAGAGAACTCTCTGAAGCTGACCCTGGTCAAATCAAGAACTCTGACCTCCTATTTTCCACCCAGGAGAGGAGTGGGGCTCCAAGGTCTCTATTTGGAATGAAGAGTGATTTTTTAGCAAAAGCCCAGCAAGGGAAGGGAGGTGAGCCCTGACTGGGGTTCTTGGCACAGAGCCAGGCAGACAAAGGAAGCTTCAGGCCACTCCCTTCCCTGACTCAACACCCTCAAAACCAGAAGAAAAAAAAAAAAAAACCCAGCTCCAGCTGGGGCACAGGGGAGCCTGATAGACTGACAGCCATATGAAGGGGACTCAGAACAAGTGGGATCCAGCACAATGACTCCTCACAGCCGGGCAGAGGGGAGGGGACCCGGGCCTGCAATGGAGCAGCAAGGTAGAGTTCTGGGGGAGCCCCGAGGGGGTGAGGGAAGAGTTTGGATTTGGGGAAGAACTGAGACCCAGTGTCTGGTGTTTAGGGAATAGGCATCAGGGTGAGGGCTGGGGCCGGGGGGCTGGGGGCCCAGGAAGGAGGACCCAGTCTTCCTGAGATGGTGCTGGGGAGCCAGCATTGGGGTCAGACGGGTAACTGAATCCATACCAGGGAGAAGGGGCATCAGTCGGCCGACTGAGGAAGGGGGGTCTGTGGAGTAGGGGGGATCTCAGCTCCTGGCCCCCAGACGCATCTCTCTGGACAGTGACCTGGCACCATGTCAGGCTTGCTGGCTACTGGAGTGTGGGCAGAAGGAGCAGCCGTCTTTGGGCTGGACTGGCAGAGGGACAGACTCAGAGATGCAGGGATGGACAAAGATGGGGAGTGGTGGCAATCGCTGACGGACATGAAACCAGCATGTGGGTAAATGTCCAGAGGAGGCTGGGGGTCCACTGAGACCCTCTGCTCCACTGTGGGCTCTGGACGAGCTCCTAGGACTCTGGGTGATGGGAAGTCCGGCCGAGCCGGAGCCTAGCCTCACCCTGCACCCCCTATTGTCCCCCTGTTCCTGGCAGAATTCACAAAATTTTCCAGAAGGCGGAGGCCGTGCTGCTGTAGGGGAACGCAGCTGGCCCTGCTGGCCCTGGTGACGACGGCGCTGTGGGCTGGGCTGCTGACTCTGCTTCTCTTGTGGCGTGAGGACACCCCTGACCCCCGAGACCCCCATCTCATGTTCCCTCCCAGACCTCCACTCTCAGATCCTGGGGAGCCCAATTTCCCTCATCCCCCCACCTTGGGACACTTCCCACCCCAAACCTCCATCTCCAGCTGGCAAGTGGGGTGTGGATGGACGGGAACACCCGAAATATATCCTTTCTCTCCTCTCCCTCATCCACCCCTTCTCCCATGCCCCAGACTGGGAAAATGCACGGAATCTAAAACAGCTGGAGGAGACCGCTGCCCAGAACGGTATGGAGGGGCTGAGGGGGGAGGCGCAGGGCAGCAGCGGGGCAGAAACCAGGCTCTTGTCTTGCTTCTGCCACTGACTGGTGTGGGATGAGAGACAAAGTCTGGGCTCCAGGGTCTCTCCCAGGATCTAAGGGTCAGTCTATGCTCACCCGAGGAGGTGGGGTGGGGGATGAAAACCCAGAGACTCTTGGAGGGGAGGCTCTGAGCTGTGCCTGATGGAACTGATGCCTACCTGCTCTGTACCTCAGCTTCCACACCTGTAAAACAGGCATCATGTTAGTGCTAAGAGGCAGGGAAAAAAAAAAAAAAAAAAGACTTTTGAAGAGCTGAGAACTGAGTCCAGTGAGCTTTTGAGAAATGCCTGCTGCTTTTGCATTTCGTTCTGGGTGGCGGAAGGGTACATAGGTTCACTGGACTCTTGCCTGCACTTTCCTAAGTACGGGCAGACCTCAGACATATCAAGTGTTTGTTTCCAGAATAAAGCCAATGTCACAATAAAGGAAGTCACAGGAATATTTTGGTTTCTAAGTATATATAGAAGTTATGATTACATGATACTGCGGTCTGTTAAATGTGTAATAACATTAGGTCTAAAAACAGTGTACATACATTAATGTAAAAATACCTTCTTGCTAAAAAAATTGCTGATCATCTGAGCCTTCAGCGAGTCATAATCTTTTTTGCTGTTGGAGGGTTTTATTCTGAGATGGCAGCAATTTAGTCCCGTCTTCAGTGAAAGTGTTAGTTGCTCAGTCATGTCTGACTCTTTGCAACCCCATGGACTGTAGCCCGCCAAGCCCCTCTGTCTATGAAATTCTCCAGGTAAGAATACTGGAATGGGTTGCCATTCCCTTCTCCAGGGGATCTTCCCAGCCCAGGGATTGAACCTGGGTCTCCTGCTTCTTCTGCATTGCAGTCAGACTCTTTACCATCTTTACTCTTCCCACCAGGGAAGCCTGTCTTCAGGTTCCCCTTCTAATTAGAGTTCTCTCACTGTTTCCATCGCATCTGAAGTGATTTCTTCCATTGAAGTCTTGAACCCTCTTGAGGGCTGGAATCAACGCCTCCCAAATTCCCATTAACGTTGGTAGCCTGACCTCTTCCTATGAATCACACTTGTTCTTCATGTCATTTGGAGTGGCGAATCCTTTCCAGGTTTTCAATGGACTTTGCCCAGATCCATCAGTGGAATCACTGTGGCCGCTCGGCATGCTTAGTCGCTCAGTCATGTCCGACTCTTTGCGAACCCTTGGCCTGTAGCCTGCCAGGCTCCTCTGTCCATGGGGATGACCGGGCAAGAATACTGGAGTGGGTTACCATGCCCTCCTCCAGGGGATCTTCCCAACCCTCAGGGATCGAACCCAGGTCTCCTGCAAGTGGAGGATTCTTAACCGTCTGGGCCACCAGGGAAGCCTGGCAGCTCTAGTCTTACGAAATGTATTTCTTAAAGAATAAGACTTGAAAGTCAAAATGCCTCTTTGATCTATGGGCCACAGCATGGATGCTGGGTTAGCAGGCATGAAAGCAACATGAATCCCCTTGTCTGTCTCCATCAGGTTTCTTGCATGACCGGAGCATTGCCAATGAGCAGTCATATTTTGAAAGGAGCTTTCTTCTCTAAGCAGTAGGTCTCAACAGTGGGCTTAAAATACCGAGTAAAGCATGTTGTAAACAGGTGTGCTGCCATCCAGGCTTTGCTGTTCCATTTATAGACCATGAGCTGAGTAGATTTAGCATAGTTCTTAACGGCCCCAGGATTTTCAGAATGTTAAATGAGCACTGGCTTCAACTGAAAGTCACCAGCTGCATTAGCCCCTAACAAAAGAGTCAACCTATCCTTGGATGCTTTTTAAAAAATTATTTATCTATTGGCTGCTCTGGGTCTTCATTGCCGCCTGCAGGCTTTCTCTACGTGTGGAGAATAGGGTCTTCTCTTGTCGTGGGGCTCAGGCTCTAAGGCATGCAAGCTCAGTGGTTGCAGTGGCTTTGTTGCTCCGAGGCATGTGGGATCTCCCCGGACCAGGGATTGAACTCATGTTCCCTGCATTGGTAGGCTGATTCTTAACCACTGGACCACAGGGAAGTTCCATCCTCTGAAGCTTTGATGCCAGGCATTGACTTTTCCTTTCTAGCTATGAAAGATGGCATCTTCTTCCAGTACAAGGCTATTTCATTTACAACAAAAATGTCTTGTTTAGCCACCTTCATGAATTAGCTAGATCTTCTGGAGAACTAGCTAAACCTTCTACACCAGCACTGGCTACCTTCCCCTTGCTCTTTCATGTTATGGGGGCGGCCTCTTTCCTTAAACCTCATGAACCAACTTCTGCGGGCTGCGGGCTGAACACTTTTCTTCTGCAACTTCCTCACCTCTCTCAGCTAAGAACTGAAGAGAGTTAGGGCCTTGCTCTAGATGAGGCTTTACTGTTGTTCGGACACTAAGTCACATCCAACTCTTTGCAACCTCATGGACTGCAGCACACCAGACTTCCTTGTTCTTCACTATTTTCCAGACTTGTTCAAACTCAAGTCCATTGAGTTGGTGATGCCATCTCAACCATCTCATCCTTTGCCGCCCCCTTCTCCTCCTGCCCTCAATCTTTTCCAGCATCAGGGTCTTTTACAATGCGTCGGCTGTTTGCGTAAGGTGGCCAAAGTATTGGAGCTTCAGCATCAGTCCTTCCAATGAATATTTAGGGTTGATTTACTTTAGGATTGACTGTTTGACTTCCTTGCAGTCCAAGGAACTCTCAAGTCTTTTCCAGCACCACAATTCAAAAGCATCAATTCTATGGCGCTCAGCCTTCTTTGGCTTTGACTTCATGAAATGTTGTGGCTGGTTTGATCTTCTCTCCAGATCACGAGAACTTGAGAAAGTATCAAGTATCAAAACTGAGAAGTATCAGCTACGAAGCTGTTTTACTTTCATATCATTTGTGTCTTTATTGGAGTAGCATTCTTAATTTCCTCTGAGAACATTTCCTTTGCATTCACCACTCAGCTAAGTGTTTGGCACAAAAGGCTTAGCTGTTGGTTTGTTTCAGCCTTCCAGGTGCCTTCCTCACTAATCTTCATCATTCCTAGCTTTTAACTTAAAGTGAGTGACATGTGACTCTTCCTTTTACTTGAACACTTGGAGGCTGCTGTAAGGATAGTCACTGACTTCATTTCAGTATTGTTGTGTCTCAGGGGATAGGGAGGCCCCACAAGAGGGACAGAGATGGGGGAACCGCTGGTCAGTGAAGCAGTCAGAACACGCACAATACTCATCAATTAAGTTCACCGTATATGGGCGTGGTTCCTGGTGCCCTAAAACCATTATCAGAGTGACGTCAAAGATCACTGACCACAGACCGTCATAACAGAGGCAGCCAGAATGAAAAAGTTTGAAAACTTGCAGGAGTTACCAAAATGTGACACTGAGACAGGAAGGGAGCAAATGCAGCTGGGAAAATGGCACTCACAGACTTTATCAAAGCAGGGTCGCCACAGACCTTTGTCTTGTAAAACATGCGTTAGCTGCCAAGAGAAATAAAACCAGATCTGCTTGTACTCGTGTCCTTGGAATTAAGAACAATTTTAAATTGCTTTTAAATTAAGCAACAGCTGCGGTTATCCAGATGATGTGTTGGGGGTCTGTGCACTTGGGCTGGGGTCGGGGGTGATTCGCCAGCCTGCACTCCTAGCTCAACAGGTCTTCTCTCCCCCTGCCCCAGTCTCTCAGGTGTCCAAGGACTTGGAAAGACACAAGGGTGACCAGATGGCCCAGAAATCCCAGGGTGAGTGAGCTGAGCTTAGGGTCTAAGGAGGATGGATGAACATGTGGACACAGGGCTCCAGCCCTCCATGAGTTGCAAAATGGGCAGGTGACTCTAAAGACTCAGGCGAAGAGACTACGCTGGGTTGGGGGGTGGAGAATGGGAAAGGAGGTGTCAGGAAGGGACTACTGGGGGGTGAGTCTGAGAATTTGCTTACCACTGAGCCCCCTCCCCTGCAACCAGCTGCCCAGATGATGCAGGACATGGAACGAATCCAGACTGAACAGAAGAGAATGGAATCTCAGGGTGAGAGCTAGGGGCGGGGTGGGGTGCAGCCTTGGGTTCTAGAGCTAAGGTGGGGCTGTGCAGCTCAGGGGCATCATCCCTGACACCAGCCCTGCTCCTGCCACCACCCCCATCAGAGTCTGAGCTCTCCTGGAACCTGGATGGTCTTCGAGCTGACCTGAGTGACTTGAAGTCCCGCGGTGAGCGGCTTGGGAGGAACAGGGGGTAGGGGGCAAGGAGGTATGCTTGGGTCTGTGCCCCGCCCCTCCGCAAATTAAAAACAAACACTTTGACTCCTACCCCACTACCCCTGACCCAACCACTCAAGGCTTGAATGAGATGCGTCAGGCCTTGGATTCACTGGGAAGACTCCAAGAGGAGGTGGGAAAGTTGTGGATCGAGCTACGCGCGTCCAACGGTGAGCATGTGCCCCTGTTGGGGGTGGGGGTGGGGTGGGGGAGGGGGCTTGCCAGCGCATGCGCGAGACCTTGGGCGCGACCTGTTCCAGCCTGCTGTAGAGGTGTGCGCATGACAGTGTGGATGGGTGTGTGCTCGTGTGTGTGGCTGGACCGACATGGGGACACTAGAGAAAACCCTTTCTGATTCCAGCAGCTCCCCTCCACTGACCTGGGTGGGGGGCTTCCACGCTTTTTCCTCCTCCAGGTAAAGATGTTGAGCATTCTCCAAAAATGGGTTCTCTTTACTGATCTCACCTCTGCCCATCTCCACTCAGGGGAGGGTCGTGGGTAGGAGGCCTTCAGCCACAGCCCTCGGGGAGGACTGTCTGACCCAGCTAGGGGGCAAAAGAGGGAGTCACCTCGCAGTAGTGTGGACCAGAGGAACCGTGGGGTCTTCCCAGGGGTGACTATGAGAGAGATGATGCTGGCAGTCCCGAGGGTCATAGGGGTGGTCCCGCAAGGTGCAGAAAGGGTTCAATCACTGTGCCTGGAACCTGGGGTGGAACCTGGGGGTTTCTGCCTGAAGACCCATCCCCTCACCCCTCTGGGAAGCCCCAGCTGGGTCAGAGAAGAGGAAGGATCTCTGCTCTGTGTGGAGGAGTCTGTCCCCTGGGGCCTGGGGTGGCTGTGGGAATCCCAGCAAGAAACCCCGCCGTGCCCTTCCCCCCACACCGGAACCTGGATCTCATTCGTTTTGACCCGACTCCTTCCCCCAAAATCTGGCCCCATGGCCTGGGTTCTGAGCCCAGCTCGGTGGCTGTCTCTCCATGATCATGTGACCCAGAGCCAGGGCATCATCCCCCAAAGTTATCTTGAAGGACCAGAGATGCCCTCTTCTGTTTTAACGCTGTTCCCCCCAGAGGGCTGACTTCTGGTTACAGTGGGATGTGTGGGAAGTCTCCCCAGGGCTCCTCAGAGTTCGGTGGACCCATGGCTCCTTAGAAAAATTCCAGCCAAGCTATGGAGCCCTCCATAATTTCACTCTAAGAAAATCTAATTTAAATAATCAGAGAGTCAGTCCAATAAGAGTGGTTTTAACCTCCCAACTGGCAGTGCTGGTGGTGATGAGTGGCTGAGAGTTTCCTTGGGGTTGGGGCAAGGGAAGAAAGACCATGGTGGTCCCTGATGGAGATCGTCAGGACCCAGCCCTCCAGTCTTCTCCTACCCTACCCTCACCACAGACTCCCCTGACCAACTAGAAGAAAATCATCTCAATTTCCCAGAAAGTCACCAAGAGTGCTGGTTGGGGGGTGATGGCCATGATGGTGGCGAGGGCTACTGCAGGGCGGCAGCTGTTGGTGGGGATGGTAGTGGAGAAAGTGATACTGGCGGTGTTGGCCTCCTCGTGCTGTTGGCACTGGACACTAAGATGTGGCTGGCTTGGCACTGGCCGTGGAGCTGGTGGTGGAGAGATGCTACTGGCCATTGTGGGTACCTGTGGTGGGGGTGCTGGTGATCACGATGTTACTGACAGTGAGGGGGGTGTGCTGATGATGGTGGTGGCTGAGGTGCCCCTGCCGTGGAGATGGTCTCACATGTACATCAACACGGGAGCTCCAGGGAAGAAGGAGACTTTCTGTTAGGCCCTGGGGTTGATCTGCTTTTCAGCCCAGACCCCAGGAGAGATGCTGCCACCCACCCTGCCTGTGGTACCCACGGCACCCGCCATTGCGCTCTCCACGGTACCCAACACAGCATCCACCTTGGTACCCACGACAACAACATCCACTACAGCATCCACCACGGTGCCCAGCACCACAGCAACTACCACAGCAACTACCACAGCAACCACCATGGTGCCCACCACAGCTGCCCCCCTCAGCCTCTCCTCCACCCCAGGCTCTGTGTGCAACACGTGCCCCGAGGCATGGATCTATTTCCAGAAGAAGTGCTACTACTTCGGGGAGGGCGCCAAGAAATGGATCCAGGCCCGGTACGCCTGCGAAGACCTGGACGGGCGGCTGGTTAGCATCCACAGCCCAGAGGAGCAGGTGGGCCTGGGTTCTGCAGGGGAGGTGGCAGATTCCTACCCCGATCTCCTGGGGGTGGGAGCGGGGGAACCCAGGCACATCTCCCCAGCCCTCCAGCCCTGTCCTCCTCTCCAGGACTTCCTGACCAAACGCGCCAACTGGAGGGGCTCCTGGATTGGCCTTCGGGACCTGGACATTGAGGGGGAGTTTATCTGGATGGACAATCAGCCCCTGGACTATAGGTAAAGAGGAGGGGAATGTAGAGGAGGGGCCCCTTGGAGGGGAGGGGAGCCTTTCTGTGATGGGAGAGGAGGGTTTGGGGGGGTATGTGCCTTGGGGAGCTTCTGGATGGAACCCAAGGGAGATGGTCAGGGTTTGGATTCAGACTAGACTCGAGGGAGGGAGGGTGGTGTCTCCAGGCTGCTGGGAATTGTGATGGAAATCCAGTGATGGGGTGGGGAGGGCCCAGGGGACCCTTCCTCCTTCCTCATCCTCTGACCTGAAGCCTTCTGCTCCAGCAACTGGCAGCCAGGGGAGCCCAATGACGGGGGCCAGGGTGAGAACTGCGTGATGATGCTGGGCTCTGGGAAGTGGAATGACGCCTTCTGTGGCAGCAACCTGCATGGCTGGGTGTGTGACCGGCTGGCCACGTGCTGAGTGTTGGCCTGCCACCTGGGTGCCCTTGCCCACCCTCCAGCTGCACCCTTCTTCATCACTCCTCCACCTTGAACACGGGAACAGCCCGACCCACTGCAAGACCCTGAGGACCCCCAGCAAGCAGAAGCAGCAGACTCATTCCCGTGTCCCCACCAACATCCCTGAGGGCCCATCCCTCTCAGCCCAGCGGGCCGTCACCACTGCCCTGCCCTCAAGTGCTTGGAGTTCCCAATCTGAGAATCCCCTGCCCTCCAGTTTGGAGGCTAGAAGCCCCCTTCCCTTTGGGGCACAGTGCCTGGCAGCCCAGCCTACCAGGGAGCAGCAGGGAACACCTGAGACCCCAGCGTGCCTCCTCCATCCCCAGCTCACCCTCTCCTGATATAGACCCATATCCTGGCCCCAGAGGACAGAGACCTCAGCTCAGGCCACCAATGCTCCCCCACCACCCATCTGCATCAATAGAATGGGGCCATGACGGCCCCTCATGCCCTCTCCTCAGGGCCTTGCTGGCTCTGGTCTCCAGGTGTGCAACAGGGATGCTGGGAATTGTAGAACGTGGTGCCCGGGGCCACCTCTGAGTACCAGGAACTGAAATGGCATGGATAGTTCCCGTTTTTTTTTTTTTTTTGCCTACTTCATTATAAGAAGCATTTACTAGGCAGGACCTGAAGATGAAAACTCGGGTCTGATGGAGCAGAGGACACCCCTAGACACTCAAGCATATTGCAGGGCAAGGCAGTGGACTGCCGTGAACGTAGTTCTCAGTCCAGAATAGGGCCCAGTACACAGAAGGCTGGAGAAGCTCATGGGGGAGGTGGACAGGTCACCTGGAGGCCTGTTTGGGTCCTCAGCTGCCAGGCCCACCCCCACACAGGGTCTGGGAGGCCGGGGCAGCACCAACCCCAAATTTGACCAAGGTCAGCCGCACATCTCTGGGGAGCCATGGAGGGAGGCAGACCAGGATCTTAGGCTGCCCCTGGTTAAGCACCTCACCTGCCCACCCTGTTTCTTGTCTAGAAAAGGAAGAGCCAGACACGCTCATGTGATTCTCGGGCCCACTCGAGAAAGAGGAGAGACCCACAATGGGCCACCCAGGACCACGCAGAATCCTAAGAGTCAAGGGCCAGGCTAAGCCCCAGCCACACGTTTGGAGGCTTTGGAGGGTTCCCTGGGGCCCAGAACAGGGTGGGGACAAAGCTGACCCCTTGAGTGAAACATGGGCTAGAACCCCCACTCAGCTGTTCACTCTCCCTGGCACCACCCCGAGATTTTTCTCTCCCCCAAACCCTTCCTCAGAACCCTGAGCCAGTGCACAGCTGCCTACCCAACCTCTCCTCATGGGAACTCAGGCTTCTGCCTCCAGACTGCTCAGGTTGACAGGGGGTCACCCTCGCCACCTCTTTCTCTCACCAGCCCCCTCCCAAACCCATGAGAAAGAGCCAAGGCCCCAGTCAAGCCACATTCAGAATCCCCCCACTTCTCACCCCCTCCTGCTTCAGCCTTGGTGCAGGCCCCTCCTTGCTCACCCAGGCCTTCCTCTTCACTGCCCTAAGACCCCCAGAAGTTTCCTTCCAGCTCAGGGAAAAAGCCGGAGTCTCACAGGCTTCTGATTGTGTGGACCCCTCCTGCAGGCTGTAACTCCCCAGGTTCTCCTCCACCAGCATCCTCACTGCTCCTTCAACATTTAGGCTAACTCCCACCACAGGGCCTTTGCACATGCTCCTCCCACCTCTCTCCCATTTAGAAGGACATCTCTGACTCCCCATCCCTTCTACCCCACTGTGCTTTTGCACCAAAGCCTCTTCTCCTTTCAGCAGGTTGTGTAAGTTACTGATCTGTTTCAGGTGAGCAGGGGCCTTTGTTCTCAGCGGTGTCCCCAGAGCTTGGCACAGAGTAGGCGCTCAATAAATATCGGTTGAATTACAGTGACATGTGACTTGCTCTCAGCACCTGCTTCAGGGGGCTGTGAAACGAAGGATGCTGCCTGCCTGCCTCACCAAGGATTGGTGCTGGGTTCATCATCCTCACTCCACTCCCCTCCATCTGGGGGCTTCAGTCCCAAGCATCCGAAGTCAGAGCCCCTGTGATGGGAACCTGCAGGACTGTGGCTGCTAGTTCCTTCCCTGCATCCTTCCCTTGCCCTTAACAGACCTGGCCCCACAATCCTTCATCTTGTCCCAAACCTTCTCCCTTTGTCCTGAGTCCTGACCTATCGTCTGCAGGAAGCAAAAGACCCTGGGCTCTCCTCTCCCAGCTCCCAAGCATCCTATGGAGACCAACTGTATCTCCTTCCCCCTGTCCTATTTCCCTAGGGCAGGGGTCCCCAACTTCTGAGATCTAATGCCTGATAATCTGAGGTGGAGCTGGTGTAATAATCATAAAGTGAACAGTAAATTTAATGTGCTTGAATCATCCCAAAACTCCCCTCTCCCATCCCCCATTCATGGAAAAATTGTCTTCCACGAAACAGGTCTCTGGCGCCCAAAAGGCTGGGGACCGCCGCTCTAGGGCATCCTTCATTGCTGGGCTTCTGAATGGAGCTTGTCCCGCCACCCCGACCTCCTGCCCCTCGCTCCTGCAATCTGGCCCTGCCCCAGTGGGCCCGGAAGCCTCTCTCTCCAGGGTCCCTGAGGACCTCGGGTTGCTCAGCACGAAGGTGATTCCCGCGGCTCCCTCTGAAATCCAGCTTCCCAGAGCCTCTGGCTCGCTATCCTCCAGGCACCGCCACTGCCTCCTCACCCCTGGTTCAGGCTGCCACCCCAGCTAGCCCTCTCCCAGCTGCCCGGAGCTGCCTCCCCTCCGACCCCCCAACCCCAATAGCCATTTCCTGATCATCTGTGCGCTACACAGGGTTGTTTTGTTTCTCCTGTTGACACCCAGTACCTCCTTGGCAAAGTGCTGAGTCTCATCTCTTTGCTGGGATGACTGAAGCTGCCCTCGACCAAGCCTGGCACTCCCACCCCACCCCCATCTCCCCATCTTGTATCCCCCTCCAGTCAGTGGAAAAGCCGCACCCACTCTGCCCTTAAACCCTTCTCATAAGCCGTGAGGGGGACCCAAGCAAAAGCGTCTGAGATTCCCTCTCAAAACACACTTGTTCAGGTCTTGGGGCTGGGAGAGAGAGGACGTGGAAATTTGAAGAAATTTCCCCCCAAAAAGTCCAGAAGGGCTTTCCTTGGGGGGGGGGCGGGGGGAGGAAGGAGTGATCAGGGACCAAGGGTGGTGGGCAGAAGGGCGCAATTCACCTGAAGGGTAATCATTCTTTTTTAACAAGGAAGGTGTGTCCAGGCATGGCTCACATGTTCAGAAATTAACCGCAAACTATTTTAAGCACCCAGATGATTTTGCAGAGAGCCTGCCCATTTCCCCTCGAGAAGCAAGCCACAAGGGCCAGGGTTCTCAAAATGGGCCCCCTCCTTGACACCCCCCCTTCGGAGTACCAGCAGTTCCTGGGAACTTGTTAGAGATGCAAATCCCCAGCTGGGGCCCAGATCTGCAGAACTGGAAACTCTGGGGAGTGGGGGGCGGGGCAGCCACCCCAGTGTGCACACAGGAATCCCCTGGGGACCTCACTAAAATACAGACTCTGATGGTTAGTCTGGGGTGGGCCTGAGCGTCTGCATTTCCGACAGGCTCTCAAGATGTGATAGAGACAGAGAAAAGGGGCTTCCCAGGTGGCTCAGTGCGTGAAGAATCCACCTGCAATGTAGGAGAGGAGGGTTTGATCCCAGGGCTGGGAATATCCCCTGGAGGAGGGCATGGCAACCCACTCCAGTATTCTTTCCTGGAGTATCCCAGGATTCTGGAGCCTGGCAGGGCTACGGTCCATAGGGTCACAAAGTGTCAGACACAACTGAAGTGACTGAGCATGCATGTATGCAAACAGACAAAGTAGGTTATTAGATAGCTAATCGTGCTAGGGGATTGTAAGTAGAAAGATATGGGAGACCCCTGTACATTAATGATTGCTCAAGAAAGCAGATTTGCTTAACCACAAAATTAACCAGGCTTTAGCAACATAACCGTGTATCAGAAGCTCAGGACATGACCCAAAACAGTAAAACAATGGTGACATGAGCCCCATCTTCTGCCCAGAACACTCAGTAAGTTAGTGATTCCTGGGACAAGCTCACTGCACACAAGAATAATTTGCAGCCCTAGTCTGACCACATGGGGACAAGAAAGCTCCCCTGCCCACCCTGGAGAAGGAGCTGATGATAGAAGCATGACATCTACTCAAGAAAGACAAAGGAGGTCTTCTCCCCCTCCGCACTTTGCCTTTGATTATAAAACTGTAGCCCAGCTAAATTCTCAGGGTGTGGCATTTCTCACCCACCTGCTTGTAAAGCCTTGCTAGTGTCTTGTTCTTATCACTTCGCCACTCACTGAATTCTCTTCTTTGCTGAGACATAAAAGACTATGGTACCGGAGCCCTTCAGAGCCCCCAAGATGACACCCAGTTGGTTTCAAATGCTGATGCCAAGCCCCAAGACCACACCGGGAGAAGCAAGGTCTTAAAAAAAGTCGGGGGAGGGGAGTTGACAAACTACCTTCTGCTTGTTTTCTAGATGCACAGCTACATGCACTCCTCAACCTCCTGCTGCCTACCCCTGTGGGTGCAGAGTAACCAGAGAGGCTGGAGGGTAGGGAGGCAGCTGTTCACTCTCTGGTATTTCACATAAAGTAGAGCCAGCCCCTGGTCTAAAGGAATCTCCCTCAGCCCGACCCCTGCCCGAACCCTAAAAACCACTGCCCCACACCTCTTCTGCAGATGGATGGCCTCCAGCTGTGATTCCAGAAAGTGCTAGCATTCCCCCCACCCCCCAAGCCAAACCAGCAGGGGGCTTCCCTTGTGGCTCAGCTGGTAAAGAATCTGCCTGCAATGAGGGAGACCTGGGTTGATCCCTGAGTTGGAAAGATCCCCTGGAGAAGGGAAAGGCTACCCACTCCAGTATTCTGGCCTGGAGAATTCCATGGACTGTATAGTCCATGGGGGTTGCAAACAGTCGGACCCGACTGAGCGGCTTTCACTTTTGGAGCCAAATCAGCAGCTCCTTGGGCCTGGTTTCTCTACCCTCTGCCCCACCCCAGCGTCCTACCCCACTTCCCACAACTCCCAAGCTAGGTCAAATCTGCCCCCACCCCACTTCTCCCTTGTATTAGGCCTCTGGCCACCCTCAGCAGCCTGAGGCAAGGGCCTGGGTCACGGTGGGGTTTGTTTTGTTTGGCAGGGCCCTGTGTGGCTTGCAGGACCTTAGTTCTCCAACCACACTCTCAGCAGTGAAAGTGCTGAGTCCCAACCGCTGGACTGCCAGGGAAGTCCCCAGCAGAGGTGTTGAGGGGATTTCTGAGGCCCTCAAACAAGACACAAGACACACTTGGGAAGGGGGCTGTCTGCTTCCTTTATCTTGGGGGGGGATCAGCGGCCCTCCAGGGCCCGGTCTCGGGCTATGACCGCCTCCTCGAACTTGATCATCAGCGTGGTGCCCTTGTGCCAGTGCGCCGTGACCTTGGCGGGGAAGCCGCTGTGCGTGAGCACCGCCTCCACGATGCCCGCGGTGAAGCTGGCACAGTTGAGCGTGCTGTTCTCCTTGGGCACCGAGATGTAGGTGTTGATGAGCGGCTCGCGCTCGATGATGTAGAAGGTGCGGGCGTCGTCGTTGGCCTGCTCCAGCTTGTCGGCCTCCTTGCCAAAGAGCGCCTTCCACACGGCGCCCTTAACGAAGAGCAGGGCGCCCAGCACCTTGGTTTCGCGCCGGGCACCCTTTTCGCGAGCCACCAGCGCATCCAGGACGCGGGCGCCCACCTGGCGGCCCAGTGCGGCCAGGCGCGCCTGCAGCTCTGCCACAGAGAAGACGCGGCTCTGGCAGTGCTGAACCAGCTCAGAGAAGAGCAGGGCAAAGGCACTCAGGCTCACCTCGGTGCGTGGCCGAGCCAGCGCGCGTTCCAGCAGCGCCGACTTCCCACGCGTGAAGCGCGCCTCCATGCCGCCGCCCTGCAGGGAGAAGAAGAAACGTGGGTGTCAGAGGCGGGAAGGAGACCCCTCCCAACCCCCTCCCGTGTGCATGCCATTGCTGATCTCCCACGTGGGAAGAGATGAGGAAAGGAGAATCCGCCTGCGTATAAAGCATACCTCCCTCATGAGGCTTATACCCTTGTCCAGGAGAGGGCTTGGGAGGGAGGCGAGTGGAGGGCTTCCCTGGTAGCTCAGATGGTAAAGACTCTGCCTGCAACATGGGAGACCTGAGCTCGATCCCTGAGGAGGGAAGATTCCCTAGAGAAAGGAATGGCAACCCACTCTAATATTCTTGCCTGGAGAATCCCATGGACAGAGGAGCCTGGCTGGCTACCATCCATGGGGTCGCAGAATCATGACACGACTGAGCAAGTAACACTTCTATTCTCTGATGGAGAGGGAAGGTGGGAGGAGATACCCAGATCCTCCTGGCACTCGAAACCTCCCCAACCCATGAGCTCCAGGTGATCTTTGTGCATTAAAAGCATCATCCTGAACCCTTCAAGCCAGTGCCAGTAACGAGAAGACGTGTGTGTGGGGAGGGGGCAGGGCCTCAGACCTAGGGCAAGGAGGGGACGAGGGTGAGGAGCCGTGAGAGGACAAGGCAGTAATCCCTCCCCCACCTCAGGCACTCCGGCAGCCAACAGCGCTGACTTCCCAGGGTGAAGTCAGAAGAGAGAAGTAAGGGGGTGTGGCGAGACCCAGGGCCAGGAGGGTTTGGGGCCTTGGGGAACAAGCAAGGCACATGGAGAGAGCCAGGAGAGGATGCTGGCAACCCTTCTAAACCCGCACCTTCGGGCACACCGAATTTGTCAGGCACGAAGCATGCCTCTTGGAGTAGACCCGCCTTGGTAAAAAGAGGGGAGGGGTGGCCAGGGAAGGCGCTGAGAGCCCCTCACCCTCGTGCTTTCCAGAAAACAAGCTGCACTGTGGGAAACAAGACGGAGGGGGCGGACTATCGGACCCGGGGTGTTAGCGGAGCCAGGAGGGGGCGCCGTGATCCTCCCACTCCAGAACGAGAAGCCATTGGTGGCGGGAAAGACCCGGAAGTGGGGCTGTGGGGAGAAACTCCCTAGGGGATGCTGAGACAAACTCTCTGTGGATCTGCGATGAGAATGGCCGCGGATAGGCGGTGTCAAGGGCTCGGAGACACACACACACACAAACCCACAGCCAGGAGGGGTAGCTGAGAGCCCCGACCCCCCACTACGCAGGGACGGGACCAGAGGCCGGAGGGATCTGGGGAGGTTGAGACAGGGCCCCAACTAGGGTCAGTGTGGAGGATGAAAAGCGCACCAGAGGGAATTTTAGGAGCTCCAGGACGTCCTGCCCCGCTGCGCAGCCGCCTACATGTGGAGGGCCCAGCGCGCGAGATGGGACGGAGAGCGTAGAAACCCCTCCACCCGGCTGCCATGGGGTTGGTGAGCTAAGCCACGGAAAGACCGGGATCCCGTGACCTCGGCGCGGGTGTGGACCAGACAACGGTACCGGGTAGGAGCCCACCCTCCTCGTGCTCCCCACCCCCGGCGGATGGGACGAGGTAGAGGATGACCGGGGATCGCGAACACCGAGACTCTGGCCCAGGACCCAAAGGCCCGCGGGGAGGGGGTCGGGAAATGGACGCGGCCCGGGCCGGGGAGGGGTCGCGGCGGGCGGGATCTCACCCGGACCTGCGGCCGCCGATTTGGCCGAGCTGCTTTACGGCGCCGTAAAAGGGAGGCGTGCGCAGGCGCAGCGATGGGACGGGCGTGTGGGCAGGGCGCGCGAGGCGATTCCGGAGAGCGGCCGCAGTGGGGCGCACGTGTCCGTGGAACCCGACTTAAGGGCGCAGGTACCCGGGCAGGGGCCTCGCTGGCCTCGGTTGGCCCACAATCAAGGGGACAGGGGCATGGGTCATCCCCTGCTCAGGAGTGCACGTCTGATGATAAACAAGGGGCTCTGTGTCAGGCACATGTGCGTCTGCTCGTCTTGGGTCATACGTACGCTCACCTTCCGGACAAACATGTCCGTGTGCGTGCCCGTGGGCACAAGTTCTCTGAGGGAACTTGCGACCCTGAATACATGCTTTGTGGACAGATAACATGCCGGAGCATAGTACCGTACTCAGGGGCTCATATATCCGTGAGGCCATGCACACTTAGGGAGACGTTAATGTCAATATCTTGATTCTCTGTGCACTGATGTCTAACAGAAGCACGGAGACTACGTTTGGAGGAGAAAAGAAAGAGTTTTATTTTTTGCCAGGCAAAGAGGGAACGCAGCTGCCTGGAGCCTCAAGACCATTCCCCAGCCCCCAACCCCATGCCCCGCCCTGGGGAATCAGGAGAAGTCTAATAGGTGGGGCTTCAAGTCCTGGGGTGCGGGTTGGTGGCAAGGATCAAAATGGTGAAGGTCTTGCGTTTTTCTTCTTCCTGCATTATTTCAAAACAGTCAGAGCTAGTGTCTGGTGGCTCAGAAGGTAAAGAATCCGCCTGCAATGCGGGAGACCTGGGTTCAATCCCTGGGTTGGGAAGATTCCCCCAGAGGAAGGGATGGCAACCCACTCCAGTATTCTTGCCTGGAGAATCCCCATGGACAGAGGAGCCTAGAGGGCTACAGTCCATGGAGTCGCAAAGAGTCGGACATGACTGAGCGACTAAGTACACAGTGTCAGGCAACCCAATAATTGGGTCCGTTGCTCTCCTGGTTATTTACCGGCGACCTGCTTTCTGAAATGCAGAATGCTGCAAGCCGTGATTTGCTACAAGGGAGTGTAAAACAACAGGAACAGGATGTAATTCACACAGAATTAGAGTGTTAGATGCTGGGTGTAATTCACAGATTCAGAGAGTTAGCCTTGTGAAGGACAGAGTTACAGACACTACAGATTAGTAACATTTAAAATAAACCTAGGATTAATTAACTCTTTCAGGCCCGTTTATGCTACTTTTCTAGTCTGTTCATTTTCCCCTATATTTTCCTTGTAATCAGAAGAAAACCTTCATTTCTGTTTTGGTCCAAGAGCATTGGACCTCTCAGTCCACAAACACTTAGCACCCCTGGGTACAGGTTCATGGACACAGTGATCCACTGGGTGCCTTGGTTCTCACACTCCCTGCTGCCCCCAGGGCTCCTGGCATCAGGTCCACGTGTTCCCCACATGACCTTTCCCATTCTCCATTCTGCACACTTACGCACCCTCCCCGACCAGGTCCCAAAGCCCCCCAGCCGCACCAAACAGACGGGAAAGCCATGTGGTCTCCCTTTGGGCTTTATCATCGTGAATCACAAAATGTGAGTGCAGAAACAAATGGACACATGCGGGGACTGCTCTGAACCCTTGGCAGTGCAATCAGGCACACTCGTGTGGACACGCACTTGTTCACACTGGCATAGCGTGACAGGACACTCATCCACAATTACAGTGATACCTTCCCACGGCGTACCCACCACTCCACCCCCTCACACCTGCATCACACAACACCCAGCAGGACACAGGCGTTGTTTTCGCTGACGGTGAAGTGGGCGCCTGCAACACGTGTCACCAACACCCACACCTAGAGTGACACGCCTTTGTGGTCCCCAGAGCCGCACACAGTGACACGAACTACACTCACGCCACGCCACAGCCCACACGTGTATGTATGCCCATGCACAGTGACCCGGAAGCACACCACACTCACCATCAACATTCACCCACAACACCTTCCTGTGCGACACACTGAAATACCCACCCTCCTTGAAGAGCTTACCCTGACACACGCACGCACATGCACACATGCAGCTCCACAACACTCATTCGCAAGACATGCGATTTTCTACATGTGGGAGGAAGGGCAGCTTCCGACCAGCCTGGGTCCCCATGTTCCTTCTTCATGGAAGAAGTGCTGTCATTCCTCCACGGTGCAGCCAGGGCTGTGAGGTTTTCTCACTCATTGAGGTGTGGGACCTGCAGAGTAGGGGCGGGGGTGAAGGATGGAGACCCGAGATCAGACAGATCCCATTCTTGGAAGAGAACCTGGAGCCAAATTCGGGGCCGCCCTCATTTGCTGCCCCTGGCCCCAGCTTACTTGGTTTTGACGTCTTCAGTATATTGAGGATTTCCTGTAGTGTTTTCTTGACTTCGTCTATGTTTAGGACTGGAGTGGTGGGGAGACAGGAAAAAGCTGAGATGGGACACTCTTAGCTTTATTGGAAGCCTTTTCCCTGCCCGACCCCCAACCCGAAAAAGATGTCACACAATCCCAAAGTACTTGGAGTTCCCAGCAGCATATATATATACTCCCTGAGTGACTCGGGGTGTGTTTGTTGGGGGTGACATCCATCACCCCTCCAAACCTTGTGCTCGGGGAGGGCAGGACCCCTGCTGTCCCCTCCCCAGATTCCCCAGCACCCAACCCAATACTGGGCACGGAGGCATATTCGCCCCAGGGAGGTCTGCCAGGGCACCTGTGGCCAGCTGCCTCTGTTTTGGGTTCCCTTCCTGGACGTTCCTCATGACTCTGTCGATGCTCTGCTTGGCTGCAATGACATGCTGTTTCACGTTGCCCCACTGAGTCTTCTGCTCTTCCTGGTACTCTTGCACCGAAGTGGAGACTAAGGGGGTGGATTGGAGTTGTCAGAGTCACCTTCACTTCGCCCTACTCCCCCAACCCCGACCCAGCTCTTCCACTCACCGTTCCAGAGCTCCTCTTTCAAGACCACCAGCTCCGTGGACATCTCGGAATCTGTTCAGGATGTGTGGGGCAGAGGGCAAGAAAACCTTAGAAAAACTTTGGAATCACCCGAGTTCTGCAGATGGGAGCAGCACTGGGCCTCCCCAGCTTCTGGGGACCCCTCCCCACTGCCCCCAGCCCCTTCCTCTGCCAGCAGAAAGAAACACCCCACTCACTCTTCACCAGGACCACAGCTAAGAGGACCATGCAGGACAGAGTCAAGAAGGTGTTCAGACTCATCATGGCTTTAGGCAACCAGTGGTGTCCCTGGGCAGTGTCTGAGGGTGGCCTGGACTCGGCTGGCACTGGGATAGAGGTAGGACAGCTCATCTCCAGGGCCCAACACCAATGCTCAGCCCATCGGCACTGACTCTTAACATCACTGACAGCTCTTCACCTATACCTACTGTTCTCAGTACCATCAGCAGCTGTGGCCATCAAACACACTGCCCCTAGCATGCACCCCAGGCAGCACCACCAGCAGTGGTCCCTAGCACTGTCCCCATGATGCCCTCGTATGATCCCCATCACCAGCATCAATACTTGTCCTTGCCAGCACTGTCCCTATCAACAGGTCATCAGGACCTCATCAATACTTTCATCAGCTCTGTCTAGATGATCCTGTCCCAATCCACCAGCATCACCGACACCCAGACCTTCACCAACACCTCCATCAACACAATCACACTGTCCTCTTCATCATCGCCTACACAGCTACCCCCCACCACTGTCACACAAAGCCTCGACACCACCACACCCCCACACCATTGACCCTGAGCTTCACACACTGCCCTTTGTTCCTGTAGGGCCCTCCCACAGACCTCTCCCAGGGCCGTGTGATAGGGGCTGGGTGGCGGGGGGTGGCTGCTTACCCTTATTCTTGGGTGGTGAATGACTGCCCTTTGGCTGGTTCTGGTTTTTGAAGGTAAAGGTGATGTTCTCATAGTTAGGGTCATCTGCAGCTGTGGGCAAGTCATTGAGAGGCTTGAGGAAACCTGCCCGGAGCTCTGGGGCAGGGGTGAGTATGGGAGAGGGAGCTCAGACATCTTGGTTTACTGAATCCTCCACACAACAGATTTCTTGGGGCAAAGATAAGGAGTAGGGAACTCTGATCTTCATCTTAATGCGTGTGAGCCTTTGGGTGACACACACACATTTTGGGGAGCGGGGGAGGAGCCCTGCAACCTTCACTTTCAGCTCCTCGCTCCTCCCATCCCAACCTCTCCCAACCTCGCCCGAGATGCCTAACCTTTATTGCCTGCGGATCCCCGTCTCTTGTCTTTGAAGGCTACCGCCTGCATCCTGACCTTCTGGTTTATGTAGATTTCCTCAGTCTCTATGGCCCCCGGCAGCAAATCTGTCTTCACACAGCCCCACCCACAGGAAAGTGTCTGGGGAGATGAGGAAATCTCTGGGTTGAGGTGGAGGAGAGGAAGGAGAATGTAGGCTTCCTGCTTTCAGGGATCCAGGAACCCCCCACCCTTGGGGCATCCTCACCCAAACCCCGGCTCGACAGGAGTCTTAGGCATCCACCTGCCAGTGGAGGAGACACAGGTTGGATCCCTGATCCGGGAAGATCCGCAGTTAAGCCCTGCACCACAACTACTGAGCCTGTGCTCTAGAGCCCAGGAGCCACAGTTACTGCAGCCCACCAGAGAAGCCACCGCTATGAGAAGCCCTCCCACCGCAGCTGGAGAGCAGGCCCCACTCGGAGTCTTAGGAGACCAGAGGTCTCAGGAGGGACAAGAAGAGATTCACACAGACCCAGAAACAGAACAAGATGGTCAGCAATTTGTGGTAGAGGTGTTAACTAACGCCCTGTTGGTAGTTCAGATGATAAAGATTCTGCCTGCAATGCAGGAGACCTGAGTTCCAAGGGGATCGTCATACTGCAATTGAAAAATGTATCAAATCAACATATTGAACATCGTAAACTTACATAAAGTCATGGGGCGATTATATTCAATAAAAATAATTTTGAAAAAGGATAGTCAGGAACTTTACAGGAAGCTCTGTGTGTATCTGTGTCCACCTGGGTGAACCTCATCCTCCCATCTCTTGCTTTCATGGTAGATACTATGGCACCCCACCTTTTGGGGCAAGATTCCTATGTCCCCACACCTACCTTCCCTCTGCCCTAGTCCCACCCCTCAGCTCCACCCAGAGAAGTTCTACTTCTCCAAGGCCCTTTGGAGGAGAAGAATGGATATGAGGCAATGGGGCTAACCACTGGAAGTCTACTCCCACATCTGGGACTGAGGCCAGATGTCACCTTGACCTAACCCAAAAGCAGTTCCCCTTCCACCTGGAGACCCCCGGCAAAGGAACACTCAGAAACACATTCACACTCATCCACGCATCAGCTCACCTACTCAGACCCACACACACACTCTTACACACTCACACTTCTGAATACCCCCAATCACACATCTGTACACGTGTACATATGGCATGGTCATTTGCATGCTTATACATATTCATGTGCGCACACTGTCTCTACTCTGTCTAGGTATCTTTAAAGCTTTCCTTGTGTCTATCTGACCTTGAAAACTGGGGATTAAAATGAGGCTAAGTATACAAAAAAGATCTTCACTACCCAGATAATCATGATGATGTGATCACTAATCTAGAGCCAGACATCTTGGAATGTGAAGTCAAGTGGGCCTTAGAAAGCATCACTACGAACAAAGCTAGTGGAGGTGATGGCATTCCAGTTGAGCTGTTTCAAATCCTGAAAGGATGCTGTGAAAGTGTTGCACTCAATATGCCAGCAAATTTGGAAAACTCAGCAGTGGCCACAGGACTGGAAAAGGTCAGTTTTCATTCCAATTCCAAAGAAAGGCAATGCAAAAGAATGCTCAAACTACCGCACAATTGCACGCATCTCACATGCTAGTAAAGTAATGCTCAAAATTCTCCAAGCCAGGCTTCAGCAGTACGTGAACCGTGAACTCCCTGATGTTCAAGCTGGTTTTAGAAAAGGCAGAGCAACCAGAGATCAAATTGCCAACATCCACTGGATCATGGAAAAAGCAAGAGAGTTCCAGAAAAACATCTATCAGCTCTGCTTTATTGACTCTGCCAAAGCCTTTGACTGTGTGGACCACAATAAACTGTGGAAAATTCTGAAAGAGATGGGAATACCAGACCACCTGACCTGCCTCTTGAGAAATCTGTATGCAGGTCAGGAAGCAACAGTTAGAACTGGACATGGAACAACAGACTGGTTCCAAATAGGAAAAGGAGTACGTCAAGGCTGTGTATTGTCGCCCTGCTTATTTAACTAATTATATATAACTTACATCATGAGAAACCCTGGACTGGAAGAAGCACAAGCTGGAATCAAGACTGCCGGGAGAAAGATCAATAACCTCAGATATGCAGATGACACCACCCTTATGGCAGAAAGTGAAGAGGAGCTAAAAAGCCTCTTGATGAAAGTGAAAAAGGAGAGCGAAAAAGTTGGCTTAAAGCTCAACATTCAGAAAACGAAGATCATGGCATCCGGTCCCATCACTTCATGGGAAATAGATGGGGAAACAGTGGAAACAGTGTCAGACTTTATTTTTTGGGGCTCCAAAATCACTGCAGATGGTGACTGCAGCCATGAAATTAAAAGACGCTTACTCCTTGGAAGAAAAGTTATGACCAACCTAGATAGTATATTCAAAAGCAGAGACATTACTTTACCGACTAAGGTCCGTCTAGTCAAGGCTATGGTTTTTCCAGTGGTCATGTATGGATGTGAGAGTTGGACTGTGAAGAAGGCTGAGCGCTGAATAATTGATGCTTTTGAACTGTGGTGTTGGAGAAGACTCTTGAGAGTCCCTTGGACTGCAAGGAGATCCAACCAGTCCATTCC